>NC_138965.1:178627142-179233214 GCF_055761805.1 Camellia sinensis | reverse complement strand
CAACTGATATCAGATTGAAAAAATGAGCCATTTTTTATTCAAATTTAATGAAAAAAATACTGAACCGTTAGAGATGCTCTAAGTGAGTTGCCACTTTTACCTCTCATGAGAAAACAGTGTCATCACAGTCATTAGTGTTGTTTGATGTAATTTATTCTATTGATAATTTAAAAATAATAGTCAAAAATCTCTCAATTAGTTTTGAAAATCAACTTTTGTCAATTTATTTAAAATAATTCTGCATAATAGGTTATAAATAAAAATTGTATTAAATAATTTGATATAAACTTCCAAAATAAGAAAGTTATAAATAACTCAGATAATCTATCACACAGTGGCAGGATTCTTGCAACATTGGAAAATATTTAGTGGCTCGAATTTTTGTGGCTCGAATTTGTCAAAACGACATCGTTTTAAGTATTTTGAGCTATTCGAATCATGATTTTTCGGACCACCTATTATTGTTGTTACAACATATTACTTCTCACATTCTTGTGAGAGACCAAAACACAAAAAGTGTCAATGTGGAGTGAATACATTACTCTATCTTTTTTTCAACAATAATAATAACATTTTTGGAATAATAATAACATCTGATATGTTGTTGCTGGTCATTGTATTTAGACGAAGTTTATTTTGGCATTACTTATTACAGTGGAAAAAATATTTTGTTCTAAGTTTACAAAAATAATAAAATTATTTTTTATATAATGAAGATTTTAAAATAATTCATAAATTTAATACAATAAAATTAATTGATAAATAAACATATTTTATTTTATATTTTTTACTTGTCATCATATATATAAATATATATATATATATATTATTAAAAGTAGTATTTTTTTCATGTTTATGTGGCACATTATAAGGATTTACTTTTTTCTAAGAGAGTCACGTTAGCATATATTTTTTTAATTACATATAGAGTTTTATACAAATCCAAATCTAATTTAAATTATGCTAACATTACCTATTTTATATAGATTCTATTTGACAAATATTTTTTTTCCATATATTTCATCATAAATTGAGATAATCTATAAACCTAATACCAATTTTGTATTCACGTTTTTCTTCTTAATTCTTTCAAAGGTATTAGAATTTTTTTTTAATGCTAAATTGCCTTATGCTTTTTTTCTTATTTTTTCATACATTATTCTATATCCAATACCAATTATATATTATGGATTTGTCGTTTAAATTTTATAATGATTCTATAGATGAAATTATACTTTATTTCCTATATTATTTCGTATAATCACACTCATAGGAGGAAAAATCTGCACAATTATGATATTGTCGAGGAATCTCTAAAGTTTGGATTTATTACTTGAGTTACTTTTTCAATTGTTGAACAGTAAGTTATTTTATATTTTGGCATCATATTACAGATGATTAATCACTTCACACATTGAGATGTATCTATCGTTTAGATGTTTTCATTATTTTTTCTTTTTTGGTTTAGATGTCATGTGATTCTTTCTTGGTTAATCGTTGTTAAATTTTTTTTATATAGTTGATATTTTAATTTAATTAAGAGTGTTTATTTTACAATCTTATAATTTATATATCATATAAAATCATTATATGATAATCTAACTACAACATATTTATATTTAAGTTTTTTAATAAATTTTATATAATTTCTATTTCTACATATTTTTATTTTCCAAATGGATATAAAAGAAAATTAAATAATTAGAATTACTTTTAATTTTATGTTACTAATTCTTCTTCTAAAGAAACTATTATTTTTAATATCAAAACGAGTATTTATTTTCATATTTTATAATTTAATAAATGTCATACAAAATTATTATATGATAATTACATTTTATAATAGGGCACTCTGTTCATAAATCTAAATTGCAATTTTGTAAGGCGAGAAGTCTAGCCGTTAATTAGTTTGTAAAAAATGACAAGTTCAACTAAAATGATCAAAATATCCTTCCTATATATATATCTTATTATATGTCCCAAAACCCTAACAATCATACTCTTCTCTTTCACACTCTCTCTTCTCTGTCTCCCTCTGCCATAGACCGCCGTCTTTTGTCTCATTCACTGCAAGCTGTCTCCCATTCTCTTTTATTCGTCTACGACACTGTCGCCGAAACCGTCGTCATCTCCTTCTCCTTTGCCACCGTGAACTGTCGCAACCACCACCTCTGTTGCCGCTTTTTTTCTCTCTTAGATTTACTCTCTCTCTCTCTGTGTCTCTCTCTCTCCCCCCCTTACGTCGATCTCTGACCTCTATCGTCCTCCTTATTCCTCTTCTTTCGTTGTCTCTCCTCTTATTGATGATTGAACAGCGCTAGACTTCAATGACTGACACGAATCCGAAGTCACATGTACAGACATGTTTAAGCTTCAAGAAAATCCATGACCTAAATTGTCATGACCCAAACCCGCCCCTATAGGTTTCGCGTCGTAACCGACCAGTAATCCTTGGATTACCAAAGACCTCTGAACAGAATAACATATAATCAAGGGGCTGCAGAAGCAAATATATAAAATGCAACGTCCATTAAGCTGTACAGACATACATAAGACAAAATAATTTTAAACTTTATAAGCATACACATGACGTGACATAGATACAGTAATTTTACGTCATCCTATGTACAGATAATTAAAAACAAATTGTTAACAAGAGATAACAAAGTTTTGAACTTTCAAAAAGACATGGCCACAAGGCTTGACTCGATTTGGAACCTCCTCGGGAAGCGCAAGGGTAACAGACAAAACGGAATTTTAGGCCATCAACTCTAGCTCTGATCACGTGCCTAGTCACTTACATACATAATATAAATAGTGAACGGGAACCCAGTGAATAATAACAGAGTAAAGAGTTTAGATGAATGATACCCATCACAATTTAACTTCAAATCTCTTATTGAACAGAAACATAATCATGCTTATATACAGAAACAGAATCATAGTCACATTCTTATCTTGAGTGGTGTATAGCATTAAACATAACTTTTTGGTCAAGCCTATTTAGTTCCACATTGGAACCTCAGGTACCGAGTAACATATCTCATACATGAGCCGCGGTATTGTTTCCCCCTGGGCGAGGGCCTCATGACCATAGACCACAGTATTATGTCCCCTGGGTGAGGGCCTCTGCTAAGGATACCACATAACACTTCAAGGAAATGGATCATCATTCATGTAATCACATATTAACCTTTATATCATTCGAAAACGATTCTCATCATATCATAAAGTACAGAAAGTATTTCATATCAAACATAACTTTACTAAGTTATTACTTACAGATAGCTTGACAGCAAACCAATGGATTAACCGCTCACGGCGCATGACCTACACCAATCATAGCAGATACATACACTGTAACGCATACTTGATTTGTGCATAACTCATTTTACTTGTTCTTTGTGTTTCTTCTTGTTATTCTTATTCGGGTGTCCTAATCTTGGCCTAGGAATATCTAGGATGCAATGAGGATGCCAAAAAAGCATTAGAAAACACTTGGTTAAATTTCTGAAAACAGGGTCCCCGCTCGAGCGTAGGTTTCTTTGCTCGAGTGGACATGAAAAATGTGAGTGGTCGCTCGAGCATAACTTCCTTCGCTTGAGCTGTCTGCAAACTTGGCAAAAGTACTAGTTGCATGAAATTCCCGCTCGCCTGTTGCTCAAGCGAAAGACTGAGTAAAAAGGGTCCTCGCTCGAGCGTCACTTTGGTCGTTCAAGCAACCTGTAAAATTTTTAAAAAACTTATAGGAGCTCGATTTTCATGCTCGAGCAACACTTTTCTCGCTCGAGCGAACGGTGTAAATTCTGGAATTTCCAGAACTGCCTTTAAACTTCAAAACCCAAATTCAAAACCACAAATCATATTCTTTTGGGCCAAAACTCAAGAGAACTTTTCTAAACTTCAAAAATATTGAGAATCAAAGATCATTTCATGAAATCAAAGTCCAAAAGCATGTCAATTGTGCAAAAATTCAACTTGAAATGTAAGAACATGAGGTGAACATAACATGCATGTACTCATTTGAGTTAATAGCTCCAAAAACATAATCAGATGGAACACTTAGGTCATAATCATGATGAAGTCCTTGACCACTACCAAAATATGGACATGCATGTGGAAGTTCTTGAGAAACAGCTTACAAATCTTAGTGAATTATGCATGCATGGTTGAATTCTTTTTATATTCATCTTCCTTAGTTTAAATCATGACTTGAATCTTTATATTCTTTTGAATTCTTACATTAGCCATCTTGAATACACAATCGAAGGGTTGAATTCTTACCTTAGTTCTCCAATCTAGCTCCAAACGGTGAATTCACTAAAGTCCCATACCAAACCTTTAAACCCAAAGCTAATTCCTTTCACTCTCCAGTATTTCTTTTGTTTGATCACAATTCTCACATTCTCTCTCACTCTCTACGTTTTTGAACTCAAAAGGTGAGGAACGAAAGTGGAAAATGTATACAAAATGGTGGTGGTGGCTTTATGTGGACTTACTTAGGAAAATTAATTAAGTTAAGTTAAGAACAACTAAGTGAGATCATTTATTCTAATTATTTGGTTTTGAATTGAATTTCAATTGAGCGTACTATAAAATTCTAAAAATTCTAACTAACACATAATTTAAGTAAATTTTGCGATTGGATGCCGATAAGGCCTTCGATTTACAGAACATAACATAAATTCAAACAGATATGTTTACAATGAACAAATAAAAATACAAATAATGCAACACATATGCAAGTAATTCAAAATCTAATCTTAATAACTTATTAGCCATATTAAATCATAGATTAACGTTAATCTTGGGTTAGGGTTGTTACATAAATCAAAATCGAAAGATCAAAACTAGTCCTCCGATTTGAGCTCAAACCTTGTACCCGGAGCAGTGGTGGTGAGTTCTCTCCTCCGCTAATCTCCTCCGTCTGCCTCAGATCTGTTATTTATTTGTTTATTTAAGATTTGAGCTCAAATCTGTTGAGGGGTTAGGGTTTGGATTTTTGTTTGTTTGTTTGTTTTTTAGTTGATTCAACATATTTTTTTTTTAATTTTCCCCCCTATGTGTTGTTGTTGTTGTTGTTTTTGTCGTTGATTATGATGATGAAGAAGACACATATTGTAACAAATTAAAAACGATTTGACAGATAATAAGACAAATCTAGTTTGAGTAGATCTGTTCAAATTTTGAATAGATAACAGAATTTGCATAGATAAGGAAGCGTCAGATCTGTTCAATTTCTCATTTCTCTGTATATGAATGTATCTATCTTTCTTTCTTTCTTTCTTTATTATTTTTTTTTTAATTGTTGTTGATTGTTAGATACATTTCAAATATGTGATGTTATTGTTATTGTTGTTATTTGTTGTTGATATTGATGTTATAGTGAAACATATTGAAAAAAACATATAAATAGATAAAGTTTAAACATATAAAAAAAATTTGTTAAAATTGAACACATAATAAAAATTCGACGGATATTACAAATACAAGAAGGGTAAATTGCACAAATAGTCCCTATATTTTAGAACTTGTGTTACTTTGGTTCCTGACTTTTCAATTGTGACGCATTTGACCATGAATTTTGAATCTTGTTCCAAATAAGGACAATTGAAGATATCATTAGATTTTTCAAGGGTAAAACTGTCAATTTAATAAAATATAAACTAATTTGACAAAAATAAATGTCAAACAAATATTTTTGAATTTTTAAAAATTATTTCTACCTATTAAAAATAAAATTATGTAAAATTGATAAATCTTTTAGACATTTATTTTTTTTTTACCAAACTAATTTTTATTATGTGTTTGAATGATGATCATATAAAATTAATTTTAAAAAATTAATCATGTAATTTTTATTAATTATATATAATTTTATCGTTGGTGGATAAGAATAATTTTTTAAAAATTAAAAATATTTTTTTGACATTTATTTTTGTCAAACTAGTTTATATTTTATCAAATTGACGATTTTACCCTTGAAAAATCTAATGATATTTTCAATTGTCCTTATTTGGAACAAGATTAAAAATTCAGAGTCAAATGTGTTACAATTGAAAAGTCAGGGACTAAAGTGACATAAGTCCCAAATTATAGAGACTATTAGCGTAATTAACCCATACAAGAAAATTTTTGAATAGATAGAAAAACAAATTTGAACAGATAGGAAAATTTTTGAACATATACATTTTTTTTAAACAAATAGGAAAACAAATTTGAATAGATAGTCAACCAAAGTCAACAGATAAAAAAATCAATAAATAGATAAGGGGTAAAATTAAAAACAAAATATCCTTTAAAACATGTAAAATAACCTTTCACCAAATTATTTCACAAATAGTGAACCTTTTACCAATAAAAAAAATACACTGGACCTAATGCCTTAGACACCCTCTAAATTAAGGGGTTATTTGGGATGAACTATATAAATGCATTTTTTAAATTTTTGACTAAAAAAGTAGTTAAAAAAATATGTATGTTTATGATAATTTTTTAATTTTTTATGAAAAATGTGTTTTAAAATATTGTATTAACTAGCAAAATTACCGAAGTACCTTTCTGAGCACTGACCTGCACTGTGTTGCATTAGTGCACTATGCTGTGTCAATGCACTGTGCTGTTGACTATTACACTGTTTTTTTAAAAAAAATAAAAAATAAAATTCCTGTGCATGTCAGCAAGGGCTTTTTAGTCTTTTTGTCCCCTGTGTAGGTTGACTTTTTTGATTAGTGAATAGTGTTAACTTTTTTACTTTATTAATAACTTTTCACTTTTTGTCTATTATAGATGATCCCAAACAAATACTAAATTTATCACCAATTTTCTCTTTATAATATGATAAAACTAAAATTATCAAAATATATAAATAATTTAACGAAAATTAATATATATATAAATATTCAAATAATAATTTTATAAAACGATAGTGTCAAATTATCAAAAATAAATAATTAAAATTAATTTTAATTTTAATTTTAAATTTAAATTATTCTTTTATAACTTACATTATCCTATTAGATTTTTTTTTTTTTCAAGTAACACGTGTATTACCTAGTTCTACTGTTTTTTTTTTTTTTTTTTTTGAACTGTACCTAGTTCAACTGTTAGTTACCAAATAATCTCAATATTCGATATCACAATCAAACGTGACGTTAACAGATGAGACCATATCTTTTGATGGAAAAGGGGGGAAGATTGCATTTTTGGGGGGAGCATTTTGATGACATGGTAGGCGAAGGTTTGGTTTGTCCTTTTGTTAGGTGTTGCCTGCCTATTCTATTATTATTATTATTATTTTTAGATAAATAAGCTATATTTTATTATTATAAAAAAATAATATAATAAAATTTACAACAATATTAGAGGGTCATATTTTTTGCGACCATAATGACTCAAAATTATCAAAACGATGTCGTTTTGACATGTTTTGCATCCAAAACGACGTCGTTTTGACAGTTTTGAGCCATTGTAGCCATAAAAATTGTGGCCCTCAAACATTTTCCTAAAATTTAATACATATCTTTTATAGAGAACTCAAAAACAAACTACTCTCATTAAAAACAAAATAAAAAAAATTAAGCATATATAAGACAAAAATAATATTGACAAAAAAAAAAAAAAAAATTTCTAACACTCTTCAAGTTATGAAGTTTTGGTTTGAGTTTTCTTTTATTAACCTCTTTTGTAGTCTCTTTATTATTTGGGTCAATTGGAGATGAACTCTTTCTATTTTTTAGGCTCTTCATTTGGTGCAACAATTCTTGATTTAATTCTCTTTTTTCTAACTCTCCCATATTGCACAATTCAAGGACATCAAATGCATTAGATGTTGAGAGGACAGAAGACTGCGTCTATCTCTGTCTCTCTCTTTGTTTATCATTGTTACTGAACCTTGCCCACTATCTCTCCTTTTTTTTCACCACTTCCCATTAGTCGATATATGTATTTTAGTTTTCTTGAAAGAGGGGGGGATTCAAAGCCTTTGGCTTTTAAAGGCACAAATTAGTGATAGGAGCGAATATCTTACAAACATCACACCTTTGAGGCTCCCGTAGAATCTCAACTTGAATCTCATACGGGTCTATAACCAAGATTTATTTTAAAAGACTTAGGGATCTCTTTATTTGCTATCACTTCAATACATATTCTCTCAAACATAAGTCTGTTTCTCTTGAAAGTAGGCTCATCCAAATAAAAAGAAGTTTTCATGATGTTAGCAGCATAATCCAAACCCTCTACATTCCAAAGCTTCAAAGGAATATTATACAATTTCACTCACAACGGCACACTCAAAAATTCACATTTTGTTAGGCTCCGTTTGGCAAGAGCTAAACGGGATTTTTTTGGCTATTTTAGCTACAAAAGACAAAATAGATTATTTTAGCCACAAAAAATAAAATATCACATCCAACCCATAATTATTACATTCTTCTCTCACAAAAAAGTTTAAAAAGTCAAAAAGTCCTTCCCAAACCAAACTTTTTAGCCCAGGCTAAAATAGTCAAAAAAGCCAAAAAGTAAAAAAGCTCTTCCCAAACCAAACTTTTTAGCCCAGGCTAAAATAGTCAAAATAACAAAAAAGTCAAAAAGTCAACCCACTTTTCAAACGGAGGCTTAGTTTTGATCCAAATTGCCACCGCTCCGAACGAGTGATTATTTGATAATGTGAGAGTATTATTTTTATATTAAATATTTATTAAATTATCTTTTAAAAAGTCAATAAAATTTTTTGAATTTTTTTAATCTAAAAATATCAAATTAACAATCACATAAATTTAAAAAAATTATTGATTAGTTTTGAGGTATCATGTGACTATACCTCATATCAATCACAATTCATTATGTTCCCACATATTTTTTAATTACTCAACACAAATTTGTGAGTCATACTCCTTTCATCAATCACAACATCATTGAACTATCACGCGTTGGCGGTGCCTAAGATCAACTAATAACTTCTCCATGAATTTGCCCCAAATTCACTAAATAATTTTTCCAATGGAAGTAGTGTGAATTGGCATTGTGTTGTGTTGTGTTTGTCGGCCATGTGTTGCTTAGTCAAGCTGTCCATCACTTTCCCAACACAAGTCTAGTCTAGGTCTCCCTCTTTCTCAATTAATCATCATCATCATAACCCCCCAACCCAGTTACCTTTCCCTACATGATCATCCGAATATGCTTAGGTGGAGTCGTCATTAGAGTGTTGAATTGACATTAAATTTAAAATTAAATTTTTTTTTTATTACAGAAAAATCCTTCCACTCTCTCGCAGGTCCAAGACAGCGCCCTTGGAGGAGATCACCAAGGTCCGAGTAAGAGACTATAAACTGAAAGCTTGTCCCGATCTCCCAAGGCAAGCTCTGCTTAAGTCAGGACTCGCACAGCGGGGGAGAATTAAACCCACCAGGGTGTCCTGTTGTCCGTTCTGAGTAAGAGACTATAACCTGGAAGCTTGTCCCGGAGAGAATTAAACCCACACCAAGTAGTTGATAAGGCATCCTTGAGGTCAACCTCCTAACCAACTGTGCTACGCACAGGAGATTGGCCCAAGGGGAGTTGAACCCAAGACCTAGGGGCTTAAACCCTAGGCCCTTACCAAGTTGCCACTCACCCCTGGGTTTAAAATTGATTTAATCATAATTGATTTTGAACTTTTGAATTAGAATCATAATTGATTTTGAGCTTTTGAATCTATACTGAAATTAAGAGTTATTTTGATAAGTATGGTAAAAATTAATTTTTATTTTTTTTTTACTCCAATTGAAAAAATATATAAAAAATAAAGAGATGATTTAACTCAAAATAAATTAAAAACTAAAAAGTAATAAGCCTAATTAATTATAACCCAATATAATTCAAGTTGATTCGGATTGCAATCAAGAGTGCACCAAGAATAAATGAATTAATCAATAAATAAATAATTAATATTTAAACATAACATAAATAAAAAAATAAAGTATTATTTAATATAAATTAATAATTTTATAATATAGTGAAATACAACTCAGTACAACTTAAATCCAGTAACATAATAAAATAAAATCAACTAGTGTGAAAATCAAACTCAAGTTTCTAATAGTGTTTTGGTTCACTTACATTTATCTAATATAAAATTAAATATATTATAATAGACTAATTAAGTGGAAATATATCAAGATAAATAAAATTTTATATAAGTTTGGTCTTGAGTTAGGGTTCATTTGAAAAGCGGATTGGTTTTTTAGCTATTAGTTTGGGATTAAAAAATATCGTTTGGGAAGATTTTTTGATTTTTTGTGAGAGAAATAATGTAATGACTGTGAGTTGAATGTGCTATTTTGTCTTATTAGACTAAAAAGTCTATTTTATTTTTTTGAGTGTAAAACGACGTAAAACGACGTCATTTTGACAGATTTAAGCCATTTGAGCCACAAAATTTTAGACTACCAAATATTTTCCTTTATTTTTTTTTGACTATTTTAATAAAAAAAATCCCAAATCTTAACTTTCTAAGCCAACTCTTAGTTCAGTTTAAACAAATTCTAAACTAAATCAATCAAATCTTATTGAATTGATCATTTGAAAACTCAAAATTAAATCAATATGCTCAAAAACCAAACCAAGCAAATCCAAATATATCGGTTCCGTTTTTCAGTTTATTATGTATTTTATTGAACCTCAAATGCCGGGGAAAAGATATAATGAACTACTTAGATAATGACATCTCAGCAGCCGTCCATGGGTGTGACCTTTAGTTATCGTTTGATAATTCACTTTTTTTAGTTGATTTTTTAATTTTTTAAAATTATTTTAGTTTGGAATTAAAAGTTTATTTAGTTTGACATTTTTGATTTTTTTTATTTTTGTAAAAGAAAAAATAAAATAATTATAATTTAAATGGGATATTTTATTTTATTAACTTATTTAACCTATTTTATTTTTTTATACTTTTTTAATCAAAAAAACTCTGGCCAAACAAATACAATGTGCTGGGCTTTTATTTGCAAACTCTGATTCAGAGCCTCCAAATGATTTGTGTTATTTTTTAGCAAAGCTGTACCTTTGGCACAAGGATTACCTAGAGGTAATACTCAACAAGAATGTCTAAACACACTTTCCAGTTTTTTTAAATTATTTTTTCATAACTACTACATAAAGAGTCATGATTAAAATAATAATCATAATGTATCATAATTAGGCCTCGTTTGGCAAGAGGCTATTTTAGTCAAAAAGCCAAAAAATTACTAAAAAAGTCAAAAAGTCAACAACTCATACCAAAAAGTTAAAGATTCCCTTTTCTCCCTACTTTTTGCACATCTTTTCGTAAAAAGCCAAAAAGTCATCCCAAACATACTAGTTTTTTTTACATCACATTTTAGCCAAATAGCAAAAAAGTTACTAAATTAGTCTGTTCCCAAACGAGACCTTAATATTATAATGAGTCATAATAAAATGATAATTAATATCATAATAAGTTATAACTAAATACCATAAATATCATAACTAGAATATACGATATACACTCAAAATTAGACATGTATTATAGAATTTTTCATAAAATGACTATGGCAGGATGGATAGCTCGTGCATTGGAAAAGTTCTTAAATTGTCAAATTATAGAAATGTTGGCATAGCGATCACATGTTATTTTGGTATAATTCTAACAAACTTCAAAGAAAGTTTAGGATTGATTTTAACTTATCTATCGCAACACTCATTCACGGTCAAAATTAATAAACACTTAATACATAAAGTTAGATCCCCCTTTATTAATTTTTTATCGTGTAACACTTTAACACATTTTTAATCACTTCATTGCGGATGTTCTAAGGTTATATTTAAAGGTCATGATTCGCTCTGATGGTCGACAACCCGACCCAAACCTGCCTGACTCATGGAGCTTTTATTTTATTAGGCCCGCACTCATAGCGGCTCATCCTGACCTAAATAAGTTTTGGGTTGGGATTGGACTTAGATATTGAAACTAGACTTGGTCTGTCAATCAATAAGATTTTTTTTTTGGTAAATTATAAAGGGCAAATTATCATGTAGTCCTATATAGGGGATCTATTTCCCTTCTAATCTCAATTTATTTTTAATAGATGAATAGGTCCACAGTTTTTTAAGTTTTATACCTAAAGGTCCCGTTTTTTATTTTCGTATTTTTAAATGACTGTATTACCCTTTGTTTTGAGATCTATATGTACGTGAAAAATCAAATTTTTGCTCCGTTTAAAAAAAGGAAATCAAATCTTCGTCTCCGCGATCTCGATTTCTCTTTGTTGTGGCGATCTCATTGTGCTGTGTGGTCGATCTCATTGTGCTATGAGGTGGATCCGGTTGTGCGATTTGAATCTCTGTGTACAGGCGATATCTGCGTACGTTGTCTCTCTCTCTCTCTCTTTCTCTCTCTCTGGTGATAGATATATGCATGTGTATGTATGTATCTGTCGATACATAGATATACATATATATGTATATATATATATGTCTGTGTGTGTATGTGGTTTGTATTTGTCGATATATATGTATGTATATATAGATAAGCAAATTTGCGTGATATGTGGTTTGTGTTTGGCGAATTTTGTTTGTTTGATTTTGATTTTGTTGGTTTTGTTTGTCGTATAGTGTAATGTGTTTTGAAGTTGTATTTTGGAATTGTGAATTCTGGTGTTTTGATACTGATATGTTGTAAGTGTATAATTTTGCAATTTGGAATTGTAAATTGTGCACTGTTGGTATTGATATGTTGTAACTGTATAATTTTGCAGTTTGGAATCTGTGAACAATTGTTTGTTGGTTTGTGATTTTGTAGTATGGAGCGGTGTTTCATGTTAATGTGCAAATGCAGTAATTGTTATGCTGCTATTAAGATTAGTGAGGGATGTAGTTATGATGAAGTTGTTGAGAAAATATGTGTGAAGTTCAAGGAGTTGAGTGTTGGTAACTTTTGTTTGTTTTTCTCTGTTCCTGGATATTCTAATTGTATTGTTGAATGTGATGATGATTTGGGGAATATGCTGTCAATGGTAGGTGGTAGTGGTTGTCATGTTGTTGATGTTATTGTGGGGGATAAGAGAGTTGTGGAGGTTGATGATGGTAATTCTTGTAGGATTGATTCTGTAACTTGTGAGAGTTCTTTTGTGAATGATTGTGATGATGTTGGTGGTTTGTTGCGTAGTTTTTATCCAGAACCAGAGAGAGTTTTGTTGTCTGCTAGTTGGAAGGGGATTATACATAGTGTTGGTCAAGAATTTGAAGGTGGAGTGCCGGGGTTCCGCATTGCATTGGCTAAGTATGCAGTTGAGTGTGGTTTTGCAGTGAATTATTTGAAGAATGATGCAACAAGAGTAACCGCTGAATGTATGATGAAGTCGTCCACGGGTTATAAATGGTTTGTGCATGGAAGGGTGTTGATGGATTCTGGTGTTTTTTTTATAATGAAGTTGGATAATGTGCATACTTGTGGGGTTGTTGCTCGTAGATCTTGTAGCAAAATAGTTGGTTCTAGACTTGTGTCTGATATTGTGCAAAATGATATTAGTGATAATCCGTTGACTCGTCCTATTGAAGTTAAAAAAAAGTTGAAGAAGCAATATGGTATAGATGTTTCTTATCGGGTTGCATGGTTAGGAGTTGATAAGGCAAGAGGTGGGTTGTTTGGTGATTTTGCAACTTCTTTTGACCAGCTTCGATGGTACCTTGAGACGGCTTTGAGAACGAATCCGGGAAGTGTGTTTGAATTAGATATGGATGAAAGTAGTGGGTGTTTTCGGAGGTTGTTTGTGGCATTTCATGGATGTTTGTATGGCTTTCAATTTTGTCGTCCGTTGTTGTTTGTTGATGGTACATTTTTGAAGGGACGTTACAAGGGGCATTTGCTTGCAGCAACATCAAAGGATGGTAATCAAGGTATGTAGTTATTTGCAGTTAGTATTGGTTTAGTTTGTCAGTGTGTTATTGTATTGTGAGTCTGCTAATTTTTACAGTTTCATGTGGTTTTGTTTGCAGGTTTGTTTCCTTTGGCTTTTGCGATTGTTGACGCTGAAAATCAAGATAATTGGATGTGGTTCTTAAGTTAGTTGTTGAAGGCTGTTGGTTCAGGCTGGAGATTGACTTTTGTGTCGGACCGTCAACATGGATTGCTAGACGCTCTTTCAGTGGTTTTCCCCAATGCACATCATGCTTATTGCTTGAATCATTTGAAGAGAAATTTGATTGACACATTGGTAAGACTTCGTACTAACTATAAGTTGTGTTTGATGAAAATATTAGTTAAATGTGCTTATGCGCCAACGGTTGCTTCTTTCCAACATTATATGGAGAAATTGAGGCATATTGCTGGGAATGGTAAAGTTGATAGTATGTTGGATGGTTTGCAAAATGATAAGTGGGCCAATGCATTTTTTAGAGGGAAACGATATGGTGAGATGTCATCTAATGCTGCTGAGTCTTACAATAATTGGATTGGTAGGGCCCGTGAGTTGCCTATTACTTGTATGGTTGATATGATTAGGGTTCAAATCATGACTCAATTGTCGGATAGAAGAGCTGAATCTAGAAGATGGACTACGAAATTGTGTCCAGTTATGGAAAAGAAGTTGGTGGACTCTTTGGAGCTAGCTAAGTCTTGGGATGTGATTGTTGCTAGTGATAATGTGCTTGAGGTTCATTCTTCTATTTCTTTTTTATGTTGATATTGGTAGACAGACTTGTTCTTGCCATGAATGGCAATTGAATGGTTTTCCTTGTTGTCATGCTGTGCATGCTTTGCATAGTAGTAGTAGTAGAGATGTGTATGGTTTCATTGATCCTTTTTTTCATGTAGATTGTTTTAGAGAGTCATACAAGGAATCTGTTTATCTAGTGCCTTCAAGTGAGAGATTTGACTTTGATGGTGCCAGTAGTTCGGTTATCAAACCTCCTATAACGAAGAAGCAGCCCGGGCGGAACAAGAAGAAGAGGATACCTTCTAGGGGTGAGAATGTGAAGCAAATCAAGTGTGGGAGGTTCTTGAAATATGGGAATCACAATAAGAAGACGTACAAGGCTACTATTTGAGGCGACAATCTATTCTTTTGGATTTGTATTTGAATTTGAGGAATTATGATAATAAAAAATGTGATACTTGGTATTATGGAAGTAATGAATAAAGTTGGTTGAATTGTTTTTTGTTTGTTAATGTGTTCTTTAGTTATTGAAGTTGTTTTGTAACAGTCTGGTTTTATTTTTTATTTTTATGAAATGCAGAGAAGGTTGTTGAAAATTTCTTATTGAAACAGTATAATATGGAAATGCAGTTCATATTTCATATCGAAAAAACTGTATAATTTTGCAGTTTTAAGAATTATTAGAAACAAGCTGATGAGACTGCAAAATTTTGCAGTTTGAAAAATTATTAGAAACAACCTTTACTGTATGAAAATATATGCAACCACAAACAAGTAGACAAACAATCAGAAGAAGAACCACAATAATAATAACAAGAAGAAGAGTAACAACAACATCAATCATTTTCACCATAATCATAATAACCAGAAAAAGATCGTTCCCAAAAGTATATAAAGTACTTGTCACATGTTAAAAAAGAAAAATAAAAAAAAAGGTACAAAGATATGTTCCCTTGAATATTTGTATTGTCAAGAAGTTTGTTCATTGTTTCTATGGTTTGGTATGTTTTGTCAACATTTGGTAGTGCTCGAGTTTCCAGGATTGGTTCTCATCATTGAGGAATTGATTGATGATTTGTGCTTGAAATTTGACCCACTCAGTTGGATGAAGTTTTTTCTGCACAGGTTGCCAGTTGAGATATTGGTTGATAACATTGCAGACGGCGATTGCACAATCATTCCTGCAGTGTTTGAGATGAAGTTAATTAGTTAGGTGAAACTGCAAAATTTAGCATATTGGAAGATTAGTTTATGGATTTTGTATCTTACGAGTGTGGGGTTTGTTGTGGGCATTCCTCAATTGATACAATTTCTGTCTCGCACTCTTGAGATGATAACATGTTTCCCTGTTTGCTGAGTAATGCTTTATTCCATCTCAGTTGATGTTGTTGCTACAAAATAGTTAGTGGGTGTTTTTGTTAGTTATAGTGATGAGTTGAGATGTTTGTAAAGGAATGGAACTAAGTATGAAATTTTATTTTAACTTACAATTTGCTTTGCAATTTCAAAGTGCTTGTTGTGGCAATCTTTTGCTGGTCTCAAAGAGTCATAGTGTCTCCATATTCCATCAGCATTGTCAAAGACCACAATTGTCCAATGGTTGTCGTGGTTGATTGGGAAATGGATATATCTGTTTTTCATTGCTTCTGGAAAATGGCTGTCCATCAGTTTTGCTTTCAGTGCTTGATCTTGGTTTTGTAGTGGAGTCTGTAAGTTATATATATGTTTGAAATATGTTATAAAACTATGTAGTAATACATGTTGAGAAAGTAGAAAATTTTGCAGTTGTAAGGTATGTTAAGTTTTGCTTACATTGATGAGTGTTGAGAAAACATAAGATCTTCCTGCATATGGATTGCTTGCAAAGACTAGATCGTTTTTCTCAAATTCTTCAATGGTTGGTTGGAGTGCCATTTGCTTTTCTGAGAAGGCATCAATGACCTGAAACATGTTATATATGAGAATGTGTTAGGTTTGTGGAATAGGTTATTGAATATGTACAGAAACTGTAAAATTGTGCAGTTGGAGACCTACATTCCCATATAAGGGTTCCCTGTTGGTCAATCTGCATATGTCTGAAAAGTATACGCAATTTTCATCTTCGCTGCCAGACCAGACACAAGCACTTGATTGTGTGTTGTTGATGAGTTGAATTTGGTCTTGGTCTTTTTTGGATAGGCTATGCCAAACCTTGTTTGTTTTGCGGCATGAAATGGCGAGTGGCTTGTTTGGGATTGATTCTTCCTGGAAATCATCATCACTTTCCAATACTTGAAGTTTTGTCTTCTTTTGATTGGCATGCTCTTTTGGGTTTGTTTCAGCAGCAACTACTTTCTCTTGGCCAATATGTTCTTGTATCTTTTCTTTCTGCTGTTGTTTTGCTTCATGAGCACCCTCTTTTTTGTTGTCATTCTTTTTCTCTTTTTCTTCATCGGTACCCTGTGTTGGTTTGGGTACATCAGCAGCAGTTTGTGTCTTGTTTCTTGCATCTTCTTTGGGTTTGGTCATTGGTTGGTATTCAAAATCTGGGTCATGTACTTGTTTTCTTGATTTTTGTTTGATTCTCTTGACCATGGATCTTTGTTGGGGACTGCCAGTTTTTTTGGTGGACATTTCCTTCAATTGATCTTCTTTTTTACGCAATTCAGCCATGAATTTTTGTTCAATTTCTTACATTTGTGCTCTCATGGCTGATATGATCTTGTCCTTGTCGTCCTCTTTGGTTGGTGTTTGTGGTTGGTCATGACCTATAAAAATGTTGGATTGTGTTTTGGTTAGTTTAATGAAATTTTGCAGTATGCTTTAGTATTAGACAATAGTTTACCTTGTGCATGAAATATGTCAGATTTCTCTTGCAGTTCTTCTTGTTGGTTTGTCAGTTCTTGTTCATTGACTTCTTCTTGTTGGTTTGTTTGTTGTTCTTCTTGTTCTTGTTGTTGTTGTTGTTCTTCTTCTTCTTCTTCTTCTTCAGTTTCTTCTTCAGTTTCAGTTTTGTCTTCTTCAGTTTTTTCTTCATCTGTCACTTGATTTTTTTCATCATCACTCTTTTCTTCTTGTTCATCACTTTCTGGTTCTTCTTGTGGTTTTTGCTTTCTTTTTTTTTTTTTTTTGTTCTTCTTGTTCTGATTGTGATTCTGATTCTGAATGATGTTCTTCTTCGAGAAAGTCATCCTCATCACTGTCTAGAAGTGTTCTTTTTTTTGTTGCTTTTGTTTTCTTTTTTTGTTATTGTCCTTTTTGTGGTCTTGTTTCTTTGATGAAGAGTCTATTGATGTGCTTTGATTGATATGCAATAACTGTATTTCTTGTTCAGTTGGGGTTAAAGCACTTTGGTTAACCTGCATTGGAACAATGTGGCATATATCAGTAATACTGTAAATTTGGTCAGTTTCATAAGATGAGTTGTACTGTGAGTAATGTGGGTTAAGTGTCGAAATATGTTTTTTGAAACTGAAAAATGTTACAGTTTCATAACATGAGTGATGTTAAAGAAGTGTGTGCTTTGAAACTGAAAATTTTCACAGTTTCATAATATGATTTGTACTACAATGAATATTGAAAGGAGTGTTGAATAGATTTGTGCTATGATAGTGTAGAAGAGTTTGAATACCTTTTCAAAGTGAGCAAGGCTGATGTGTTTCCACTTGGAGTACATTTTGCCAAGGTTCCATTTCATAAACCTTGGGAAGCCTTCTTTGTTGGATGGTCGGAGGAGTTTACTGTGCTCACAGTACCAGTACTGTAAAAAAAAAAAAAAGTTGAAATATGTTAGATAGTTAGAAATAGGTGGATGTCTGATATTTTTGTGGGAAGTAGTTGAGTAATGTGTTTACCAAGAATAACATGACGCATCCAGTGACATGCCTTGGGTTGTTGTTTGCATTTGCCATTGAATTCATCAGTGTGTCTTTTATTGCCTCAACCCAATTGTACTTCTTGATGTTGTTGAGATTGTCAACATAGTTGAGGAAACTCCAACTGAGTGTATAGCCTGTTGTGGGCATGAGAAGTTTCAAGCACAAGTAAAGGGTGATTACCCTTGCAAGATCTTGACGATCATTGGCTGATTTTCCTTTTTTTGTTTGTTGAAACATTTTGGTCAAAGACTTGCCATCCAATCTCTTGACTGATTTGCATCTTCGTTTGTAAAATGGAAGCTCAAAATCCTTTGGTCTTGCATAGGATTTGGTGGTGATGCTGTCTTCTCCACAGTCGATACCAAAAATGAGCTTGACATCACTGCTTCTGAGTTTCATTTCCTTTTTGCCAAGTGCAAAAGATCTTTTTCTTTTGTTGTAGAGTGTTGTCATTTCTGCTACAATGGAATTGTAGCATCTGCACCAAGAGGCCTTTAGTTGTGTTGAGGAGAGAGCATTTATAAGGGGCCAAAAAGGGGTTTTTTGCAGCTGTCTGTTGGGCTTTTGTGAATTTGACCCCCTTCAACAGTTTGATTACCGTTCCGATGTTGGAACGATAATTAAATTGTTGGACTCTCTTTGCAGGGACTGCTGCTTTTTTTTTTTTCTTTTGATGCCTTGGTTTTTGTTTTGGGAGTTGATTGGCTTTCTTGGAGCTTTCTTTTTTTGATTAGAGGAGCTTCTTGGTTTTTTGTTGGCTTTCTTTTGTTTGTTTTTGTTGTGGTTGGAGGTGTGGTTGGTGTTTGTTGGGTGGGTGGGGTCTGTGGTGTAGTTCTTGGGCTTTTTCTTGTAGGTGGTGTGGTTGTTTTGTGGGTTTTTTGGTGGGGTCTGTTGGGTTTGGTGGTTTGGTTTTTTGTGGATGGGGAGATGGTGGTGGCATTTTAGTGGATACAGGAGATGGACTTTCCAAAGGGGAGATGGTTAAATCCCTGATTGGATTTGTGGGCATGCGAGTTTGTTTCTTCCAATATCTTCCAACAGCTATTTCTGAAAAAATGAAAGTGACAGCAGGATATGAGTAATATAGTGACAAAACTGTATAATTTTGAAGTTTTATATGCAGTTTAATATGAAGTTATATGTATTTTTTGGTAACAGTTACGAAACTGTATAATTTGACAGTTTGATTTGCACTTTATAATAAGTTAGCTATTTGTTTTGAGTAGTGGTTAAACTGTGTAATTTTGCAGTTTCATTTGCAGTTTGAATAAATTTAAATATGTTACTTGTATAGTGATGAAATGAAACACTATGATGTTGCAGTTTTTATAAGGAAACAGTATGAACAATAGGAACAGCTCATTGTATTTTGTAAAAAGCAACAATAACAACAAAAAGATTAAAAATTCAAAAATAAGAATAAGAGTAGCCAATATTGAACAACAAGAATAAGAATAAGGTGTTGAATGTGTAAAAATAGGGATTTATGTGTAAAAACAGTGTTTAGAATGTTGAAAAACAGGGGACTATATATAAAAGAGGGTTTATACATTTGGAAGTATGTAAAATGTGTATATACGAAATATGAAAGAATGATGTACAAATGTGAATGAAAAATAATGAATAGGTGAAGAGAGATGTTACTTTTTTTCCCCATTTTTGTGAATCGGAAGTCAGGAACTATGAAATCTCTTCAGAGTGGTGATGGTTCTTCGTGTTGTTGAGAGTCGCCGATTGGAGAATATGAACGGCTTGGTGTTGTGTTGAAGATGAACGGTTTGGTTTTGTGGTTAGAGTAGGGTTTCAGAGGGAATGGAGTCGAACGGAGGAGAGATGGAGGATTGAGAATGCGATTTCGAGCGGCGGAGATGTAACAGTGTACTGATCAGACTGAGATGATTGTGGGTGATGAAGATGAACGGTTACGTTTTCTGGTTAGGGTTAGGGTTTCAGAGGGAATGGAGTTGAACGGAAGAGAGATGGAGGACTGAGGAGTCGATTTCGAGCGGCGGAGACGTGACAGTGTAGTGATTGGACTGAGATGATGGGGACGTGGGAGATGGTTGCGCGTGTGTAAATTGGATGATATATTGTGGGAATTTTCGTCTTATTGTTAATTTGAGGACTTAATGGAGTATTAAATTTGTTTTGGGTCTAAATGTGTTATGATATGTTGGGCTTGGACCTTTGGGTCAGACGCCCAATTATAAATACACTCCTTAAGATTTGATTAAAATACGAATCATCTCCTGTAGTTTTGAAAATTACATTTCAACCTTTGAGATTTCTAATTTCATAACAAATCGCACATTTTATTAATAAATCATCAAGTCAATTAATAGTTTTTAATGATGTTAAAAATATGTTTTATTTAATAATTTAGGTAATTTTATTATTGTATAGAGAGCAACTATGAATTTCATTTTTTTAGTTAATTTTGTTAAATAAAAAATTCTAATATGGGGGTATTTGCAATTTTTCAAACTATAGGGGACAATTTGTATTTTAACCAAATTTCAAGGGTGTATTTGTAATTTACCTTTTTTATATTTTTTTTTTTCCAAAAACATATGAATATACAATATAGAAGTACTGTGTTAACTATTTTATTTATCATTTTTATTTACTATGTGATGGAGTACACTCTAAAACTTTAAATAGTAATGTTATGTATGTGGAATTTATTGTCTCAATAATAGTGGAAAATATGCTACATTACATGATAAATATAAATGATCAAATTGCACTGGTCACATATAAACAATGACCATATTTATATTATATATATTTGATTTATCATGTCTTGATTAGTGAAACTTATTCAACTAATATCATTATGATAAAAACAAATGTTCAAAACCCAATTTAGTTTTTTTTTTTTAAAAAAAAAAACAAAACATGACAAATGAAAACAAGTATTTTAATCCACATTATTTGTAATATGTTTCAGATAAGGGGTACCAAAACAAAAAACAAAATGAAACAAAAATTCAAAAAAGGGGCCAAAATCTAGGCCCATTTATCTATGCTTGTTAGCCTGCTTGCCAGCGCATTGGGCTTTTGGGCCCATGGCTACATCCAAGGCCAGCTCACCCAAATTTGGACGTACTGGATAAAGGCTGATTATAATATAATGAAATTCTAAATAAATAGTTTTTGAACTATTTAGTTATAAATGATGTTTATTGGACTATCAATCCAACCTCTACTAAACTAATCAAACAATAGATTAGTAAATTTATTAAACATAAAGTCCAGCCCACACCTCAATCTTATGAAACAAATGACCTTTGAGTATGTTTTTTATGGGCCAAATCGAGCCGATCCGTTCTAATTGCTATGGTTGGTTTCAGTTAGTTGTGCTTTTTGCTTTTTGATGACTATGGGGCCATTTAAAAACAAGTTAAAAGAGTTAAAAGTCAGCTTTTAACTCATTTTAAGTTAAATTACCTCTTTCATAAAAAAGTTAAAAAAATTTAAAATGTCAAAAAATCAATTTTTAATTAACTTTCCAAATCACCCCTATGGTGTTTCTATTATGACATTTCTTTTATTTAACCTATAATTTGGTTGTTTATTATTTATTGTCAAAATACAATTCTACAAACAATTTTGGAAAAGAAAATGTTTAAGATCTATATAAATTTTTTCACAATTTCATCTATAATAATGTGACATGATACATATTAATTTTTAATTTATCATGTATTATATAAGACTTATCTCTCTTATTATCTCATTATAAATAAATTTAAAAATTCAAATTATGAATCACTAACATTATTCATAAAAGTAAATTGGTAACGCATAAAGTCCGCGAGCTAATTTTCTAGCGGCTTAGGTCTGTCATTCGTTTTGTTTTGGGACGAGAAGTCCACATTGTTATCGAATTCATTTTTAATATGATTTTTCAACTCATCTGAAATTTCAATAATTTCACTGCTGGCACAGTCCAAATCAAGAGAAATTGAGGGCTATGGCAGATATAAGCATATGATAAACAGAGAGGGGATTTGAAGATTCAAAGATTTATAATCTCACGTTTATAAGTTTCTCTAGAGCTTAGAAGTTTCCAAGACTCTCATACTTTGGTTTGGATGGATAAAAAAACTAAGATATTAATTTTTGTTCCTACTTTCATTTTTAAAAATAAATATATTTTACTTAGTTAACACATTAGTGGTTACTAGTGATGGTGGTGGTGATGATACTTGCAATCACCAAAAAGGAAAATTTATTCTTATTATTTGCAATGGATAAACATCGTCGCTAAAAACGAATTATTTGTGACAAATATGCATGCACCGTTGCAAAATAACATGGGCTTTTAGGTAATTTTTTGAGACAAATCCTAAAGAGTCATGAGTCTACAGAATGACCACAAGTGTTTATATAAATACCATTCTTATGGAATTCATTTTACAAAAGATTTTGTATACATATACATATATTGGAGCTGTTTGGCAACCTTCTAAAAGTCAAAAGTCAACTTTTAGCTAATTTTGAATCACATTATTTTTCACATAAAAAAACCAAAAAAGTTAAAAAATTAACTCTTAACAATCTTCCCAAAACACCCCTATTATGTATAATATAAAGAGTAAATTATAAACACACCTCCTGAGATTTACTTAAATTACAAATTACTCCTTATAATTTTAAAAATTACATTATGTCCCCTAAGGTTTCTAATTTCATAACAAATACGTCTTTTTATTAATAAATCATAAAGTTAATTAACAGTTTTTAATAATGTTAAATTTTTATTTCAATTAATAATTCAGCTAATTTTATTATTATATAGGTGAACAGTTAGAAATTTCATTTTTCAATTAATTATGTTGAATAAAAAATTCTGACGGAGATATATTTGTAATTTTTCAAACCACAAGGGACAATTCGTATTTTAAGCAAAACTCAGGAATGCATTTAAAATTTACCCTAATATAAAAAAGAGAGTAGATATACTATGTTAATTCATTAAGCTTATAATTATAGGGAATGGCTTTTGTCCAGTCCTTAATTGGATTGGACCGTACTGTTGGGCCCGTATAGGTCCACCATGGGTCTCGTTTTGATAATCTGAACCGTGTAATGTGTAGAACTCGTCGAGTACTCTATATGCCTGTAAAAAATCATGTTGATCGGATATCGATAGCTATGTGATCAAAATAAATTTTTGTCAACCGTTAATTTATTCACCGTCTATTTTTTTTATACAAAACTGATTTGATCACATAGCTATCGATATCCGATTAACGTGATTTTTTACAGACATATAGTACTCAATGAGTTCTACATATTGAACGATTCATATTATCAAAACGGGACCCGTGGTGAGCCCCCACGGACCTAACAGTACGGTCCAATCCGATTAAGAATTCCATGCCCATAATTATAATATTGTATCAGTAAACTTTAGATCGCTATATCTTAAAAAAATACGTGAATTGAATTTGACGTTCTGATAATAAGATGGAAGTATATTTTTTTAATGTAAGATATTAAACAAACAAGAAGAAGTAATAATTAAGATAAAAATGGTTTAGGGGCTCAATGCAGCGCAAAGTAGATTAACATTCTTTCCACTAGCTCCAATATATTAATGCAACCAAAGTAACCAGTACATAAAACAACTATATACAATGTTTAAAGCAGTGAGTAATGAAGAAAAAGGGCGAAAGGACAAAACAAAGACTGTGGAAGGTGATCTTTTGAGGATCTTGATTGGGGTCGGAAGAAGAACAAAGCATAATTATCTTTCACTATGAGCATTTTGTTGTTGTTATTATTATCATCTCACTCTCTTTTAAGTTAGTGGTCTACCCTCGAGAATAAGAAAGGAAAAAGACAAGAGAAAATAATATTTAAGTCTATTTTGTATATTTTCTTTTTAAATTTAACAATATATAAATGAGATGATTAATGAAGTGAGAGGGAGATTTATTTTAAATGCTTTAATATGTTGTCACATTATTAAATTTAAAAATTAAGTTAAATTTTTAAATTTTAATAGTAGTAGGTGCAGTTTAGAACTTGAGATGTGCTTTTTTAAATTTCAAATTCAACTTTTATTAGGTTATATTAATTTTTTAGAGTCACGCTCTCGAATTATGTTCGAGATTTGCATAATCTATATGAAGAGCATTTTATATAAATTTTAAAATTGGTCAAATCTTAACATCCAATCATTAAAAAATGAAAAGAAAGGGAAGTGATTGAATCCAAGCATAGTAAAAGCTTTGGGCCCCGTTTGTTTTCAGAGATGGAATGGAGGGGATTGATAGTGAGGGGATTAATAGTGAGGGGATTGTTAGTGAGGGTCGTTTGTTTTCAGAGATAGAATGGAGGGGATTGATAGTGAGGGGATTAATAATGAGGGGATTGTTAGTGAGGGGATTGATAGTGAGGGGATTAGTAGTGAGGGGATTGATAGTGAGGGGATTAGTAGTGAGGAATTGTTAAATTATTTTTATATAAAATAATAAAACAAATAAAAAAATATAAAAAATTAAAAATTATATTTTAAAAAAAATTTCCAATATATAAAAAATAAAAAAAATAAAAAAATTTCTAATCCCCTCACTATTTTTCTAATACCATCTCTACCTCCTCACTATGAATCCCCTCCCCAAGGGTATTAGTAATACCAAGGTATTAGTAATACCCTCTCTATCTCTCAAAACAAACAAGGTATTAGTAATACCAAGGTATTAGTTAGTCCCAAGGTATTAATAGTCCCAAGGCTATCTCTCAAAACAAACACCCCATATACTAATCCCAAGGTACTAGTAATCCTAATCCCCTTGCTATAACCCAAAACAAACGGGGCCTTGGTGTTTTGTGGGGGGGGGGGACCGGTTTGTGGTTTGTTTTGTGAGTGGGAGGCCCATTGAGAGGTGGTTAGGGTAGTGTGGTCCATACCATTCCCATTGCCCTTGTCAGGTGTCTACTTGCAACAATCGCATCGATCCTCTCACCCTAACTACGTTTTCTATTAGATTTTTAATTGCAATGATAGATTATGTATCCACATTCATGTATTTTAAGATTTTTATTTTATTTTATAATAAAAATGCCTTATGGATGGTGGGAGAAAAGAAGGAGAAAAAATTATGAAGTGATCTCAGGATAGATTTAAGAGATACTTACGTGTAGATTTTAATAAGTGGATTTTTTGTTTAATAAGTTTTATAAAAAAAAATTGTTATAAAAAAATGTTATTGATTGTAAGTTTTAACAATAATTTATAAAAATTATGACAAAAAAAGTCATTAATTATTAATTTTTAACGATATATACAAAAAATTGTCACAAAAAAATTATTTTTAGCTATAATTTTTTTAAAATTTATTTTCAATAGGATTTGATAAAAATTAAATTTAATTGATATTCCATGATATTTAATGATTAAAATTGTGTGATTTAATATATTATTTTTAAAATTTTAAAAGATAATTTAACAAGTGTCAAGTTATAAGTGGTTTGTGGCAGCGAAAGACTACTTCAATCTAGGAAACAATCGAAAATCACATTTAGCAATGAAAGTCTTTGTAGTAAGAGAACTCCTCTCTTAACTGACATGTGAAAAGGTAACACCCCTCTCCTTTTATCTCTAGGATTAGGATCTACACTTTGTCCTGGCATGCACCAAGTAATCACGCGGAATGGAGGGACAAAATTTATAGAAGATGTTTACCCTCTGTTTGGGAAGAGGTTTTTTGGATTTTTTTTGGGTTAAAATAGTCACAAAAATAAAATAAATTATTTTAGTCACAACAAATAAAATATCACATTTAATCCATAATCATTATATTATTCTCTTACGAAAAAAATCAAAAAAGTCAAAAAGTCATTCCCAAATTAAATTTTTAGCTTAGGCTAAAATAACCAAAAAAAATTAAAAAGCTAAAAAATCAACCCACTTCCCAAACGAAGCCTAATCAATAAGAATCACATCTTAATGGGTAGTAAAAAATATCTGTTAAATATCTTTTATTTTTAAATTGTTCAATTCCTAAGATCCAAAATACAAATTATGTGATAATAACACAATATAAGAGTCTCGGTTCTATTATTACTTGTGTTTTAAGATAAAACAAAATTTAAATGGAAGAACTGTCCAAAAAAAAATAAAATAAAATAAAAAATTATGCAAATTAACTTGTAAAATAAGTAGTGCGAGTAAACATCAAAATATAAAAATCTTTGGTTCAATTGTGACCCCGTTTGATAGAGCTGTGGGAAAGTAATTATAACTTATAGTTTAACAGTTCATAGCTTATAACTGTGAACATCAGCTGATTTCTGACTTATAAATTAAGCCTCTCCGTCCCCACTCAAAGAATAAGTTGATTTTTGACTTACAAAAAACTATAAGCTGTATTGTTAAACTGAACCAAACACATCAAAATAGCTTAAATTAAGCTAAAAGTTGAAATAAGCTGGAAATAAACCTTACCAAACAGGTCCTGTAACCGGTATTTTAGGACAAAACAAAATTCGAATAGAACTGGTGTAAAAAAAAAAAGAAAAGAAAAAGAAAATAAGGTCTTATGAAATTTTTTATTAAGGAATGTGTCATGCAATAAAAAAAAAATTAAAAATTTTAATAAATAAAAAAATTATTATTTTTTAAGTTGTATAACTGTTTGGTAGGGCTTGTTTCTATCTTATATCAGTTTTTAGCTTAATTTAAGTTATTTTGATTTGTTTGGTTCAGCTTAACAACACAGCTTATAGCTTTTTATAAGTCAAAAATTAACTTATTCTTTGAGCGGAGAGGAGAAATTTAATTTATAAGTCAAAAATTAATTTATGTTCACAGTTATAAATTATAAGATATAATTATTTTTCTACAATTCTATCCAACGGGGCCAATTTTACTCGCAAAAAGTGAAATAGTTGGGATGGGGCAGGCTTTGGAAGGCTGTATGCGCATGTCACTGCATAGAGGAATGGAGGTGGGAATGGGGGAGTCATGGGTGTCCATATATAGACCAAAAGGAGTTGGGGTTAAAATTGGGAGAAAATAAATAAATAAATAAATAAAGAAAGAAAGAAAAGAATCTGAAAAACACTTTCACAACTCCAAGTGGATGTGGATGTGGATGTGGATGTGGATGGAGGATGGAGAGATAAGAGGGATACTAGACAGACATATATATCTTTTTGATGGGACTGACACTAAACTCTTTGCTCTCTCTCTCTCTCACGCACATATGGGGTATGCTTTTCATCTGCAGTAGCTTGAGTACCCAAAATTCAACAAAAAATAGTACTTTTTAAGTGCGTTTACCTGCTTTTTCTCTGACCTACCAGCATCCCATCTCTCTCTCTCCATGATCTTCTTATCTCCTTCCACTTTCTTTTAGCTCCTCTCCTTCTGTGGTAAAAAAAATATAGGATACCCTCAACTCTCCAGCTTGTTTTGCCTCCTGATAGGCATACTCATCAGGCAAATAGAAGCACTGAAACTGAGGTATGCAATTTCAATCCACTATGTTTTGAATTCTTTCACTACTACCTTTCTCTATTTAATTGTAGAACTAATTTTGATGATTGGTTTGGGCACACATTTACACATGGTGCTTCTGTTTTATGTTTCTGATCATAGGTTGTAAATTATGTGTTTTTTGTTAACTTGTGTGTTAATGGATCTTGGGTTTTCATCAATTTTGTTTCCTGGTTATTTGTCAGTTATTTACTGGGTTGAAGTGAATGCCTTTGATAATTAAAAATGGATTTTTTCCCCCCTTAATGATGAGGTTGGTTGAGGTCCTTGTGTGGAAGAGGGTTTTGTACTGTAAATTGTATCATCCCTTCCCATGTTTTGAAATTTGTATTTTGTTATGATAGCAAGTCAGATTTACAATTAGGCCATGTTTGAATCAGGATTTAGGTAGAAATTTGGAAAGGTAAGGGAAAAGGGGAAGGAAATGTGAATAGAATATGAGCTAATTTTTTATTTTTTATTTTCCAATTTCTCTCACTGGTTTCACTTTTTTCTCTACCTTTTCAATTTTCTATCTAAATTCATTCTTCAAAAAAAAAAAAAAAAACCTTAGGGAGAAGATTTGGTTGGTCTGCTAACACAGTTAACCACTGTAAAGTATGAAGCTCTACTTAAATCTTGTTGAAAATTTATACTAGGCAAAACTAGTAAAATAATATTTTGAACTTTGTCGAAATCTTCTGTTCTGGCCTTTCCTATCTCAAATTTAGTGTAGTCTGCATATTTCTCTATGGATTATTTCAGCTCTACAATGTTTTAGTTTTCTTTGGTGGTAGCACAAAGTGAATCTAAATCTGGGCAATGATTTGGTGCTAGTAAGGTGATTGTGACACGATAAATACAAGTTCTAACATGAAAGAAAGTAGCTTATCCCTCCGCGTTCTCTCCTTCCTTTCTTTTTATTTGAACCAAAGAAGCAGTTGGGATACTGACTTTAGAAGATCATGAATTTGTTTTTTTGTTTTTTACCTTGAGTGTGTGTCCTTAAGACAAAATTTGGCCAGACCTATTGATATTTGGAGAAAACGAATGACGTTGTCTGGTTACAAATTAAAATCCTGCGCAGATTGTTTCGCACGGTATTTTTTTTTTCCCCTTATGCAAAAAATGTGTTTGCTGCCAACAAGCACCTTTGGCAACTAAATATTGGTCGGGGAAACTGTTCTACATGGCGTGCCACCAATGGAGCCATTTTGTCACAATTGACTATGTTTCCGCAACTACAAGCATTTGTGTCACCAAATTTTTATCTTTTGGTGACTAAAATTTTAGGTCTCCAAACTGCTAGGCAAATGTGCCTTGTAGTGAGGATATCAAGGTTTTGAATATCGTACCCCATTTTTCTTTATTATAATGAGAACCAGATTTTAATTTACCCTTTGTTGTTGAATTATATCTTCCAAATCAAGAGACATCTTTAGTTCCGTCTTCTTCAGTTTTAAATGTATAACGCTTACGTTGTGTTTGGTTGGAGTATTTGGGAAGGGAAAGGGAAACGGAAAAGGTGTGTAAAATTATATGAAATATAAGTATATTTTATTCATATTTCACCTATCTTTTCCCTTTTCCTTTCCAAATTCCTTCTTAAATCCCCAACAAAACACAGTGTTAGCGATTTCTTCAGAAGAGTCTCAAATTGCATATTTCTGGCCACTTGCATTAAATGCTACTGATATTAGACTGACTGCCATATTTATAAAATGTAAGAAGTTCATCTGATTGGTACCTATTCCAACCCAATGTTGTTATCATACTTGAGAACTATTCCTTCGAGGCTATTACTTCCCACATAAAACATTTTGTTGCTTAAAATTCACTTGAAGTAAGTTTAGTTTGTTACACTAAACCATTTTGTAAGACATTCTAAAGATATCATTTTGTTGATTAATCTTTTTGTAAAATGTGAAAGGACCCATCATACAGGGCACACCAATTGAAATCGTGAACCCTCTCTTTCAATCTAGGTTTTTCAACCTGTCAAATTTGGATCCAAGTCTACCCGATTCATATTGGATTAGGGGGTTGAAAAATATTTGTTGGTTTGACAGGTGGAGGTATTCCTCTTACATGTGTTACAGAGGAGGTATTTTAACAGCTTAATCTTGCAGTGGCTCTTGTCCTAGGTGATTTTGAATTTCTGCTTCTCTAACCCCGGTTTCAACACTAGAGGGTTGTGAAAAGGAGGTACTTTTCTATGTATATCACCGTTTCCGATGAGGTGTTGCCTATTTGCAATCCCATTTGACAACAGACCATTATGTGTTATGACCTGCCTCGTGTGGGTTATCCTTTTAATATTCTCCATGACAAGGATCATTTGCAAAAATTGTGTCACTGCCACTAAATTTCAGTTTCATTCTATAATTCGGTCAAAAATAAGTAGGAATGAGCTGTATGCCAATGTCTAATTTGTGAAATAGATTGCCAAATCCAGTTTCCATGATTCACATTTTTTGCTACTTCCTTCCCTATTGTAAGAAATTGCATAGGATGGGGTTTCCATTGCTTTCTTTTTCTGGATTCCACAAGGTACATATCTTATAGGATGAAACTTTTAACACATGTTGAGCAGCATCAAGTGAAAGTACGGAGAACTATAGATGTATCTTTTCATGCTGAAGGGTCTATACTTGACAATTAATTTAAATGTTGTTGCTTACCATGCTTAAGTTACATTATGCCCTTCAATGGTAATTGTAATTTCATTTGAAGGCATTATGGTATGGCTGTATGAAGACTTGTCTGCATTGGAAAATAATACATGCTGCTACAGGTAACAGTAAAAAAATTTTGGGTAGAAAAATCTCTTTTACGAAGGGTTTAATAAGACAGCAGTTAAATACCGTGCAAGGTGCTAGCTACTAGGTTTAGATTTAAATGTTTCTTACATTAGGCTCCCTTTAAGGTGTGAAAGATATTATAGACATTGATGATTTGTGTATTTAAATACTTAATACTTAAATAGTATAATATTTATATATACTATATGAACTGCCGACGTTTTTGTTTCCTTCTGAAAGATCCTGTTTGAGAAGATTCATATGGACTTAATTACATGCATGTGTGAATTTATTTAATATGTTCCTCAACTTCAAATAGTATTTGAGCACTCAAGATTTCACATTTTTAATGGAGCTGCTGTTATACTCGGAATCCATAGGATAGCATTCAGTCTTCCAAAAATATTTTCTTGAAATGGCCATACTACTGCTAGGAATCAATGATCTAAGAGCATGAGAGGGTGATTTTGATCTCCCCTTAATTCACTTTTCTCAGTTTGTTGTGAAAAGAAAATAAATTTAGTGGCAATTATATATATATATACAAGGAGTGAATAAATGTTTCATTACTGCATCGTTTCCTGAGGTACTTATTTGGTTAAAATGTGTCTGCATGATATAAGTTTTAGCTTAATGATATTCTCTGATGTTTGAGGTTTGTGCTTCTTTTTTCTTTTTTTTTTTCAAGTATTATTTTGCTCTATTGGTATTTTATTCCCCTTCTTTTGGGTATTTGTAGGGGCTCAGTTTCTATATTATCATTGACACTACAATTGGCACTGTGAAATCAAACTTGATATATTGTTTTCTATGAAGCAAGGGTACTTCAACAAACATGCCATACCCGTTCTGAGTACTTATTAGTTATTGGTACTTTTGCATCCATACTGGATACATGAAACACATATTCTAATTTTTTATTTTTTATTTTTGCGATACTCTAAAGGTACCAAGTACATACCCGATCCATACCTCAGCTGGAATTGAATTGTGTTCATTATTGTCATACCTTCTTAATTCCAGAGAATCTTGTCTCTCATTAATATCTTAATGTATATTCTTGCAAGATTTCCCCTTTCTTATTGATTACAAAACATATGCCTTGAACCTAGATTACAATTTGGTTTACAAAATTAAAAATACTGGAAGTGGGCTATTAAACATGTAGATTGACTTGAGTATTAAATAGTTAGTTGAGAAGTAAAGGTGAAACGTAGTAATCAAATATTTTCATAATCACTTGGTGTGATACCTTGCTATAGTATTGCTTTATTGAACATTTTTTTTTCCATGATGAAGTCTTGATGTTTGAGTCTTAAGAATTTTTTTTTTGGTCTGGTTGAATATTAGGGCCAGCCCAACCTCAAGGCAGTTGAGGTCCCCTTAAGGCCCACTTCTGTGGAAAAGGCCCAACCAAAAAAAAAAAAAAATGCTTATGACAGATTTTTAAAACAAAACCTTCTGGTCTAAAGTCCCCTAATTGTAAAGACGGTAAATAACACCAAAATTTTAGTTACAAAAATAGAATAGAAAATTTTATTTTACATTAAAAAATGAAAATGGTATTTAAACATATGGAAAACTTCCATTAAAATTTCGCCTTAGGCTTCCTTGAGGGTTGAGCTGCCGCCTATATGAATAAAGAGATACCATGCATAGTTTGTTGAGCAACATAAGTATTAAATTATTCAATTGAGAAGTGAAAAGTAAATCCTGTTTTCTAATAGTTTCATAATCACGTGGTGTGATTCCGTGCAGCAACCTTAGTTTGTTGAACTTTCTGTGCTTAATTAGTAGGAGTTTTTGATTTTGATTAGTGTTGGAGCATGATCAAAACAAATTAATGTCCCAAATCCCTCTACACCAAATTAATTGTAATATATATATATATGTACATTTATATATTTTGAACACTTAATGCACAATGCATATTTATATAATAACTTTGTTTTGAAATGCATTTCACCCAAATCCCTCTACACCAATTTCAGAAGCAAATTGAGGTGCTTTTAGGTTTCAATCTCCAAACTGCTGTTGACATATGATATATTTTGTTGACGATTATCCAACAGTCCCAGTGCCCCTTTTCTCTCTCCAAAATTTATAATCCATTCTGTGATCAATATATGCAGGTGAAGATTTAAATCACCACTGTGAGCATTTGAATCAATCAACCCTGCCATTGCTCACGAGAAAAAATTCAAGCTTTTGACTTGGCTGTTCTACCCAACATGAAGCGGTCAAGTTTCAACCTCGAGTCTGAAGATGAGTCTGAAGTGAGCAGCCAAGAAATCTCCCCTGATCCCTCCAAGGACAGCACTGCCACTTCTTCGTGCCTCACAAATCCAATAAACGCTCCTCAACTACCTGATGCCCAGCCTATTTCCCTTGACTTAACTCTCCACCTCAATGCCAGTGACACGGAATTGAAGGGCATACCCGACACTAACAATGAATTAGCAGCTCCTGCTCATGCTCCAGCAGCACTACCGCGAGTGTTTTCGTGCAATTATTGTCGGCGCAAGTTTTACAGCTCACAAGCACTGGGCGGGCACCAGAATGCACACAAGAGGGAGAGGACAATGGCAAAGCGGGCAATGCGGCTTGGAGTTTTGTCTGATAGATATGCCAGCTTGGCATCTCTGCCACTTCACGGTTCTGCATTTCGGTCCCTTGGGATGGAGGCTCATGCCTCAATGCACCAAAGAATGCTGCCATCATCTGCAAGGCCTCCTTTGCCCGAGGCAAGAGGTGGAGCAAGGTTCGAACAAGGCTATTTCGGGTTGCCAGTATTTGTGGAAGATGACGATGCAGAGCTGTTTTGGCCTGGGAGTTTTCGCCAAATTGGTGGAGTTACTAGTAATATGGGTTTCAACTCAGGACAAAGTTCAAACATAAATTTTGTAGCTGTGGCTCCAGCACCAAGGACAGATCGCTCTTCTTCACCTGATCTTACTTTGAAGCTGTAACTCTCTCTCTCTCTCTCTCTCTCACTCTCTTTAACTTGAATTCTCAACACCATGTTCTCCTAAATTTGCGACACAATCCGGTGTTATCTTTGTACAGTGAGATAAGATTAGCGATTGCAGTGAGCTTTTTAGGAAAAAAATTCCTCTTGTTTGCCCCCTCTTTTTTTTTTCTTCTTCGGTGCCCGGTTGAGTAATGCTTTTGCTGCTACTGTATAAGAAGAAGTCTGGGGATGATATTAATTTTTGTAGATTGGAGATTTGGGTTATTGTTAATTTTAGAGTATGTTTCTGGATTAATATATGATGTTTTTCATTGTATTTTAATCTCCTTTCCAAACTTGCTAATTATCAGTTCTGGAAAAAGTTTGCCTGCTTGCCCCTGCATTGTTAAAGGGAAATTTGCATAATAACTCTTTAAATTTTTATTTATTTATTTTTTTAATTTAGAAATGTTGGTAAATATGGTAAAAGAACATTAAAATTGCTCTTCTCAAATTTGGTTGAACTGCAGCAATATCAGGAAAGCAGGTTGCAGACCAAAGGCAATGAATGACATGTATTTATTGATCAAAACTGAACTCTTTCTTTTTTTTTTTTTTTGGAGAAACAAGTAGGGCATTTACAAATGAGAGTCTAATGTTCTTTGTCAAGAGACCATTTTCCAGTAGAAATTGTAAAATGCTTCATTGGTAAATCAAATGGCATGGATACAGTTTTGTCTCCTTGAAGTGATAGCAAAAGGCCCCAACTGTCCAAAAGGATTGGCCCTATGGCAAAAGAGAAATGTTAGAGATCATGAAAATTTTGTCATGAAAAGGATCATGAAAAATTTGTGACTCTTAGATTATCTTGATTTGTGTGTGGTGTTTTATTGTAAGTGTAATCCAAATGTCACAAATTTTTCATGACCATTTTCATGAAAGACTTTTCATGATACCTAGCATTGCTGTATAACAAAATAATAGTGAAATTTGTTCAATGTACCTTGTGAGACGGTGTACTATATGAAAATTTTAAAAAAGAATAGAAAATAAAAATAACAAGGATTCTGAGAATAATTGAAGGCAGTTTAGTCATCTAAATCAAATGTGACTTGTTCTTAATGATTTTTGAAAATTCTCGGTTGAATAGTGCTTATGAGACGGTGTGATCAATAATTAGTTATTGAGAGTTTTAAAATTGTGATCTTTTCTATTTTAAAGTTATGATGGAAGATTTCATTATATTATTTTAAGAGAGATTAAAGAAGAATGTTTTGAACAAGGGGAGTGATCAAAATTTGACATTTTGAGATAGGAGGTTGTCAAATTACTCTGAACAACTTAATTTTATTGTTTTTTAAAAATTCCTTGGAAAAAAAAGGAAAAAAAGTGGGGAAAAGTAGAACTAAAAAAATAATGGGAAAAACATAGTGGGATTGTCGCATTAATAGCGTTCCCAAAAGCCAGTGAATATTGTTTGAAACGTTAAATATGCTTTAAAGGAACAAACAAAGAGAGTTCCCCAGATGGAAATGTAAACACTGTTTTGAATTTTAAAATGTAAACGTTATTAGTGTACACTTTTGGTCAATAAAACCAAAAGCAACACACACACACACACACTCTCTCTCTCTCTCTCTCTCTCTCTCTCTCTCTCTCTCTATGTTGCCGTTTGGCAAATGAGTTGGGTTTAAGTTGGAACTAAAAAAATCACAAAAAGATAAAATAAGACAAAATATTACATTTAAATTATAATCATTTTATTTTTTCTCTCATAAAAAAGTTAAAAAAATTCTTCACAAACTGAACTAATTTAGCTAAAAAATCAATAAATCAAGTTAAAAAAGTTATTCCCAAACAAACTTATGTATCTTCTAAGTTCTATCTATAGGTGCCAAGTGGTTCTTTTAATTTGAAAAGAAAAATGTCAGGGCGAAACTGAAACCTAACACTTTAAGGCTTTGGGTACTTTCAAAAAAGTCAAAAAGTTAAAAAGTTACTCAAAAAGTTAAAAAGTTAACACTATTCATCAAAAGTCAACAATTACGGCTGCACAACTCCCAATTCAAATTTTTCCCTACAAATCAATTTTTACAATTTTTTATTATACATTTTTCAATAAAAAGTCAAAAAGTTAACCCAAACATCCATATTTTCAACCTCAACTTTTTAGTCCAAAAAGACAAAAAGTGCACTTTTTTAATTTTTTCAAACTTGGCCTAAGTTTGATAAAGAACATTTTTATTAGTGACACACAAAATATGATATATGTTTTTATTTATTTAAATTACAAACGCGATGCATGTGCCAACCACTAGTATTTATAATATGGAAAATGATTTAGAGCCCTAAAATTTCCCCCCCCCTAATCCCCCTAATTTCCAATTTGGGCAACTTTTTCCTTTTTTTTTTTTTTTTTTTTACTTGATATGGAAATTAGGGGGATTAGGGGAGATATTTTTAGGGGATGTAGCAAGACCCTTATAATATTATGTATGTGAGTATACGACTTGGTATCTATAGCGATCCCGGGTTTACCCTTATTGTACAGTGATCCGGACATGTGTCCGTGGATGTTGGTTGTTGTTTATTATCATGTTTGTATCATCTTTACTTTGTATATTGAGTTATAGGATGTGTTGGGCAGGTTTGTGACAGGTGGGTTGTGTTCGGGAGCCTAGTGTTGCTGCCCAGAATTTTGGACCTTCGCTCGAGCGAGGAGTTGGTCGCTCGAGCGAGAGTGGGTTCGTGTTTGGTGGGTCGAGCCAGAGTGGCTCGCTCGAGCGAGCGGTTGCACCTGGTTCTGGACCTGAGAGCTGTCTTTCTTGGCTCGAGCGAGCTTCCTTCGCTCGAGCGGTCTGGATTTTTCTTCGCTCGACCGAGAACTTCTTGGCTCGAGCGAGAGTTTTCTGTGTCTGGTAGCTCGAGCGACCAAGCCTTCGCTCGAGCGAGCGTGTTTTATATCAGCGTACAACAGCGTCTTAAACATCACTTTTTCACTTCTTTTCTTTGATCTAACCCTTGATCCGAGCCTCTCTCTCTCTAAACTTGCACTCTCTCTAAGATTTGATCTCCCTAGGGTGTGAATCTAGCCTAGGGCCTTTGTTAAAAAGATAGAGGGCGTTGAGAGCTTCGATTTAATCTGAAAAAAGTTTGGATTTGGAGCAAGTTGATCTTCGAGTCTTCATTTCCTTTTTGGCTAAAACTTCAAGGTAGGGATATCCTACTCCTCTCTATGGGTTTTGTCTTTAAATTTTGGCATTTTGAAATGATGGGGTTGGTTTGGTAATTTTGTGAAAGTTTGGGGCTTTTGTGCAATTTTACAAAAGTTGGGGTTTTAATTCATAATAAACCTAGATGTATGTTTGGCATAGAAAAATGGAATGATTGTTGAATCATTGATGAAAATGGGACCTAAGGGTTGAAATGTTAATTATGGGAATTGACCTAATTACATTGTTTAATTAATTGGAATAATTAATTAGGAAGAATGAAGAAATGAAATGTTGATTGAATATCCATTGTGCATTTATTTTCTGTTTAGAAATAACTGCTTTGGGCTATCGGTGGAGGATAGTCGTGATTGTTGTAGACAATGCATGATGATTAGGCAAACTGAAAACTAATCAATGAAATGTGTTATGGAACTTGACGGTTGATAGAATACATTAACTGTATGTATTGGGTGATGTATATAGAACCATTGTGTTTGTATACGTTATGTGTAGAGGAGGAGATAGGGGATGTACTCCGCGGTTTAGGGGAAGATAGGGGATGTACCTCTAAACCGGATAGTGTTGGGAGAAGACAGGGGATGAACTCTGTAGATACAGCTCGTATGCTTGTCTAGAGAAGTGAAGATAGAGCTTATATGCTTATCTTTGTGAAGTGTGGATATAGCTTATACGCTTATCTGTGGATATTGTGGTTATACATATCTGTGTAGAATGTGGATATAGCTCATATGCTTATCTGTGAATGTGGATATTGTTTTTATACATATCTGTTGAAATGATGATAGAGCTAGCATGCTTATCTGTTGAAAAAGGGAAAAATGAAAGGTAACTTGGACTCGTAAGTTGTATGACATAAATGTGTAATTTATGTGAATGTATCTGTGTTAGCCATCTATCAATTGCTAATATTTTAGTCATTGTTCATGGTTGGTTTAGTATATTTCTACTAGGCTGTGCCTCACCCTATATGGGAATATCATTTTCAGGTGCAGGAAGCATGCCACCTCCAAGAACATAGCTTGGGAGGCTAGAGGCGGACATGTTTTGTCGTTTTACTTTTGATGTATTACATGTAACTTCAAGCCAAGGACTTTTTGTGTAAACGAGTTAGTACTCTTTGTTTGTAACCAAGTGTTAACTTGGAAAGCTGTAAGCCTGTAAGGCATTTTGTTTTGATGTTAACATGTAATACTCCCTCCGTCCCAAAATAATGGTCCCTTTTGGGGAATCCAACTTTTTTTGGTAGTACAATTATTGTACTTTTAAAAAGTTGGTTTTCCAAAATTACCCTTTGATAGTACACTTTTTTGAGAATATCAATGTCATAATTGTACTTTTTATATTATTTATGAATTTAAAAGAAGGGCAAAATGGGAAATTTATATTATTTTTGTACTTGATTTTTGAAGAGGGACTAATATTTTGGGACAATGAAAAATGGAATAAGGGACTAATATTATGGGACGGAGGGAGTACTTATGTAATGGAACTCTAATGAATAAAGGAATGTGGTTAGTTTATATGTAAATGCATGTCTTACTTGATGGGTTTAATGTTGTTTTTTTGAGGGCGTTACAGTATCTACTAGTATGTGGTGGCTTTTTCTTCTGTCACGTGACAAATTTTTCTATCATAAAATAAAAAAATATTATTTAAAGACGTGAGCTAGACTAGAACTCAAGACTTTGAATTTTATTAAGAACGCTCTTATTATTTAGACAATATACATATTATGATATTAATTTTGTTATTTATTTTTATACTTATTTATTTAAATTGCACACGTATTACGTGTACCGCCCATTAGTTATTATAAAGTGAACACCTTTGGAGGTGTCTTGAAACTTCTCTCTCGTTACGCCAAGTGTTAATTTCTCCATTTAAAAAAAAAAAAAAAAAAAGGATAGAGGAGGAACATGGGACTAGAACATCAAATTTTTTATTTGATAACGAAATATGTAATAAATATTTATTTTATTTTTATTTATTTAAATTGTACACATATTAGGTGTGGACTAACTGTTAATATATGTATATATTTATTCTTGCTTTCTATGGTTGGTGGTAACTCCTTGGGGTTATTTATACAAAAATCCATTAATATATAAATTTGATCCCATAAATTATAATGGTGCATAAATGAATTTTTTAAACTATTGTAAAGTGTCATTTTGCCTTATAGATTATAAAAACTTACAAATAGACCTATTAAATATAAAAACTATTGAACCTCTTAATAAAAGTGGTCAAAGTAAAACACCCTAATAATTTAAAGAGTTAATTTGTATACTTTTATAATTTAAGAGATAAAATAATAATTCTTAATAATTTAAAAATTTTATTTATATGTTTTTATAATTTAAAAAATTAAAAAATGAATTGGGATGAAAAATAACTCAACACTTTAGCCCATCTCCAATGATTCATCAAATGTTTCATCAAATTTAAATTTGATAAAAAAAACTTACTTTTTGCTACTCCAACACCAAATCTTTCATCCAATTTAGAATTGATCAAATCTTTCATTAGATTGAGGATGGATGTGCCTTTTATCAAATTACTATTTATAGTTGTTGGATTTTCACCACCGGATGTCCTTCAGATGATCACCTCAAAGCAAAAATTTGTGAAAAATTTACACTGGCTGGTCAACCGGTTGGACATTTGTCCGGTCATCTACCCAGTTAACCTCCCGGATGACCACCTCAAAGCAAAAATTTGTGAAAAATTTACACTGACTGGTCAACCGGTTGGACATTTGTCCTGTCATCTACCCAGTTGACCTCCCAGATGACCATCTCAAAGCAAAAATTTGTGAAAAATTTACACTAACGATCGACCGGCCGGACATCTGCCCCATAGTCTGCCCGGTTGACCGGTGTTATGATAAAACTTAAAAAACTTCTGTTAGAGCACTTGATATCGAATGGATCTTTTACTTAAATTTTTACTCATATTTAATAAAAATTTGATACACCATTAAAAATTCTCTTAGAGCATTTCCAACGGTATATCAATTTTTTCATCGAATTTGAGTAAAAGTTTCTTTTGATATCAAGTGCCCCAACATAGGATTTTAGAGTTTTCATCAAATAACTGATCGACGGAATAATGACTAAACGGATGTCTGGCTAATCGACAAGCCAATGTAAATTTTTATTTATTTATTTATTTTGTCTTGATGTGGTTGTCCGACGTTCAACCTGCCAGTGTAATTTTTTTACTTTTTTTTTTGTCTTGAGGTGGTTATTCGGGAGGATATTTGGCAACGATAATGAACAGTAATTTAATTAAAGAAAAGTTAATCTTCAGTTTGATGAGAGAAAAATAAAATCTTCGAAGTTGGTCCTCAGTTTGATAGAAAAAAAATAAAATTTTCAATTTAATATTGATTTGATAAAATCGTTAGACTTGAAAAAATATATATATTTTTATTAAATTTAAATTTAATTCACAGTTAGATATGGGTCCCGTTTGGTATGGCTGTTAAAACATATTATAGATTATAACTTAACAGATTATAGATTATGAATTTAATAAGAAGTTGTTAATCTGTTTAGTGTAACTGTTGGATTATAGATTTAAGTTGATGAGCAGTGCTTGTTAAATAAGTTGTGAAGTAATTTTTTCAATTAACTTTTATTTTTTTATTATTCACTACTTGCCTACATTTCTCAAAAAAAAAAAAATTATAATCCATTTAGGTCTTTTTCTATTTTAAAAAAAATAAAAAATAAAAAAATCTAAGAATATAATCATAAATTAATAGCAAAAATTGATAATTAGAAGTAAGGGGTGAGTAGCTCCTCAGAATTAATTTTTTTAAGTCAAAATAAATTATTAGAATCAGAAACTATTTGAAATAAGTTAAATCAAACAATTTAAAATAATTTTTTCAATATTAAAAGTTATAAGTTGATTAAAAAAACCCAAACAAACGCCTCCATAGTCTTACACGTTTAGACTTTTTAGAATACAACGAAGAGGAAAGTAGCAAGAAATAGTTTTTCATTGCCGTTATACATGTACGTATTCAACATTCAGGAATCAACCAGGAGAGAGAGGAGGACCACTCCACTGAGTCCAGATCCCCTCCTTGAGCCCCCTCCTTCATTCCCTCCTTGCAGGGGCCTTCGGGTCCACTTTGAGACCCAGTTTTGATAATCCGAACCGTTCATATTTTTAGATTTATTCAGTATATTATACCTGTAAAAAATTAAGTTGATCGGATATCAGAAAGTATGCGTTCAGAAAATTGGGACTACAAACTATTTTTTAATAAACAGTTTTCCGAACACATACTTTATGATATTCGATCAACTTGATTTTTTACAGGTATGATATACTGAATAAATCTAAAAATATGAACGGTTCGAATTATCAAAACTGAGCCTCAAAGTGGACCCGAAGGCCCCTACAAGGAGGGAATGAAGGAGGGGGCTCAAGGGGAGGATCCCAATTCCCACTGCAAACCCAGCAATAGTAATTGACCCCCAAATGATGGGTCATTTCTGTAATCTCACTTAAAACCAATGAACAAACAAACCTCCTCTCTGTCTCTCTCTCTCAAGAAAACACAGCCATTGCGGAGCTGTGGTGGAGTCCAAGAGAATCAAAGCAAGGCCAGAGCGAAAGAACTGAACAAGATTAGTCCCCCCAGAGCTGCCCTTTGATTCTCTCTTGCCTCTCACTGGTACGTTCTGATATCTCTCTCTCTCTCTCTCTCTCTCTCTCTTCCTCTCCTTGTCTGTAGACTGTAATCATGTTGAAGGAGAAAGATCTATCTATTGGTGATGTCTCTGGAGAAGAAAACTCTCAGAACAAGCTCACCCAGAACATTTCTGACCAAAATCTGGAGAACCCAGATGAGAAGATCGGTTTTTCTGAAAAGGGTATTGATTTTCTGAGGGAATCAGACATGGTTTGTGATGGGTTTCAGTCAAAACCCTCAAAAACTGCGAATTTTAGCTCCCAAGAGCTTACCCTTAGCTATCTTTGTGATAATTCCAAGTTGGGTTTTCCCGAGAAAGAGATTCCAGGGAAAAATTTATTGAATTCATTAGATAAAGTGAGTTATAAAGGAAAAGAAGTAGTTTGTGACGATCGAAATGAGGATGAGGATAATGATAATAGATGGGTAGAGAGAGATTTTCTGCAATTGAATGTGAATTTATCGAAGAGAGAGGTTAAGGATGAAGAAATTGAGAGAGATAATAGAGACAAGAAGCCTAAGCTAGACACTCTTAATCTTTCTCTAGCTTTGCCTGATGTGTCACTCTCTCTAGCTGCATCAAATCCAGTACCAAATGCTGATCCCCCGACCAGGCCGATGCCTAGTCGGAGTATACAGTCCTTTGTGCCATCAAATAACAACACCCAAACCACATACTCTAATGATTTTACGGCAGCTTCATTGTCGTATTCATATTCCCACCCTTTTTCACACAACCCCAGTTGCTCGCTTACTCGGAATTCAACAGAGAATTATGAATATTCAGTGGGGAGTCATAGGAGAGACTGTGATCAGATTTGGAATGGTGGGGAGGGAACTAATGGATCAGTTCATAGTCGATTTAGGCCAATAGGAGACGGCGTTACTTTGTCCAATCATGGTGGTGGAGCGTTTTCGTTGATGCAAGGTAATCGGGTGATGAACAAGGATTCTTGTAACAGTCATTATCGAACAACAAGCTCCGATAACCATTCATTTTTTCCTTCTGAATTGCCTGCAAGGCCAAGGATGGACACTCAGTCAGGCGATTCAAGAGGAAGAGGTTCAGAGCACATGAGAGGTGTGGAGAGTTTAGATGGGGGAAGAGCTCGTAAGCTGTCTAAACCAGGAAGGATTCTTCGAGAAATTGTTTCAGAGTCTATACCTGTCATGTCTCAAGTAATTCAAGAGCTTCCTGATGAAACAATTGAATCCACAAAGGAATACTTAAAGAATCTCATTGCAACACCCGTGAGGAGAGAGGAATTAGTGAGCCTCCAGAACCGGCTCGAGAGAAGATCTGATCTTACCAAAGAAATGCTCTCAAAGTCCTACAAAAACCAATTGGAAATTTTGGTTGCCATAAAATTGGGTCTTGGAAGTTTCTTATCTGACAAAGCGTGCATTCCCTCAACAGAGCTTGTGGAAATCTTCTTACTCGAAAGATGTCGAAACGTAAATTGCAAGAGGATGTTGCCTGTTGAAGACTGCGATTGCAAGATTTGCTCGACAAAAAAAGGATTTTGTAGTGAGTGCATGTGTCCTGTCTGTTTGAACTTTGACTGTGCCAGCAATACTTGCAGTTGGGTTGGTTGTGATGTTTGTTCCCATTGGTGCCATGCTGCCTGTGGCATCCAAAAGAATCTCATAAAGCCAGGTCCCAGCTTGAAGGGGCCCACGGGGACAACTGAGATGCAATTTCACTGCCTTGGGTGTGCTCATGCTTCAGAGATGTTTGGGTTTGTAAAGGATGTGTTTATGTCTTGTGCAAAAAACTGGGGTCCCGAAATCGTGATGAAGGAGCTCGACTGTGTTAGGAAAATCTTTCGGGGAAGTGAAGATTTCAAAGGCAAGGAGTTGCATATTAAGGCTGATGAAATGCTCTCTAAACTTGAAAGTAAAATGATGTCTCCTTCAGATGTCTGCAATCTCATCTTTCAGTTTTTCAATTGTAAGTCTGAGAACCTTGTCTTATTACTTATAATTTTCAATTTAGTTGTTAGCTTGTGTGATCTTATTCTTTGAAGTTTATTTGGAAATTAAGTTTTTCTTACAAATCGACTTTTAATATTTGAAGCCAGGTGCTTGTGTTTGCATGATGGAATTTGTTGCCCTAATGTCACACAATAATTTCCAATTGAGGATGATTTGTTGTTACATTGCTATTCTTGTATGTTACATATTGTAATTATGATCATCTGATAGCTAAAATGCTAATTGGTTGGAGTTTACAAATGATATTTGCAATTACATGTCCTCAACATTGAAATACACACACACACACACAAACAAAAAAAAGAAGGAAAAAAAAAAAGGAGAGTTTGCAGAACAATCGCTGGTAGACAAATGTAAAAAACTATTGTTTTGAGTACTGAAATTTTTCTATCATCTGTAACATAAAAATTACGAGCTCTTGTAAGTACTGAAAAATTGAATTGCTTAAATTGTAGCCTAGGAAGGCATAGACACTTCTGCAAAGTAAACATGTCGTGTCCAACACCAACACTCTCGGACACTCCTAAAAGCATGTCCAACCCTACAAACTGACCTATGAGAGGAATTTCAATCCTATAGTTCTATGTCAACCTACTCTTGAGAAGGAAACACGAAAGACATTTGAAGATTAAATTCTAAAATTGTGATGAAAATTGTTTGTTTAAACACTTACAACTTGACAAAAGATAACATATGATTTATATTGACATTTTTAATTAGATTGGTAGGTCTATGGGGGTATCTATGGGACCAAGGCACCGTTGCCTTTGAGAGAGTTTGAGAGACCAAAACACCTTAGTTGTTTCAGACAAGGCCTGAATGGGGCATGATGAGTTAGTGCCTAGCGGACACCCACATAAGGATTGTATAGGAAAGAAGATCCAAAACCCTAATGATTTTGATTATTTGAGAACAACTTTAAATCATCTAAATTCCAAAGCATTAAGTCATAAAATTTTAACCAACAAAAATTCTAGTTTTCTCAAAAGCAAATGTATCTGAAATCATCATTAAACTTGAAGATGAACTATCAGTTTAAAATCACAAGCTGCAATTAATATTTTGGCCTATATTTCAATAATAATAATGCTATACAAACTAACCACTTTTACAAACCTTTCTTACATTACTTGTCCTTGTCATATTATTCTAATGGGTGGGTCCAATTTGAGATTCCAAAATTTCATTACTGCATGCCACATATTTGAGTAAGAAAAGTTCATACATTTTGTTAGTTTGTATAGCATATCACTTTCAATAATACCAGGTAGAACTTGGAGAAGATTAGTATTGAAAGGGGCCGGGGTACTGAAACAGAAAACCTTAACTGCTTTCCCTGACGAAGTGACTAAACAAAGCCGCAAAACAAAACATGGCTCACGGGAAGCATTTGTTAGTGCAATATTTTGACCAAAACCAAAAGTCTAGTTTCTAAATGGCTCCCCCATAAGCATGCTCCCTACTGGATTTAAAGGAGGCCCAAACTCTTCCTGAGAGTGGCACAGTATGAGTTGTCTGAATAACCTGCATGGTAGCAATTCCTGGTAAACTCTTCTATTGGATATTTTCTTTCTTGAGAGTGAATGATTTTTTTCTTATTGTTTAAAGAATAGGGTAATGTTATTTGTTGAATCAGCTTGGCCCCGATTTGGAGACCCAGATTTCTATTGGATATTTTTTTTTTTTTTCCCTAGAGAGTGAATGGGTTTTTTCTTATTATTTAAGAATAGGGTGATGATGTTTGTTGAATCAGCTTGGCCAATTTGGCTAAGATTTAGGTTGGAGAATGTTGTATGTTAAAGGTTTCAATAGGGTATGTGAATGACAGGAGTTTGTCTTCTTTTTTTCTTTATTTATTTCCTCTCCTTTTTTCACAGTATGGAGCTTCACTTTTTACTACTGTTTTTGTCTGCATCTCAGTTTTGGCCTTCATTTTAAAATAAATAAAAAACTTAACTACTGCCCATTGGTGCTAGCAAGTGTGCTTTTGTTTGTGCTGCATATCACACGCACATTGACTTACTTGTTCACTGTGAAATAGTCGTGCTTTTGTTTGATAGTGAATAGGCAAGTTGTCTTTCTGGGAGTAGTGTGCTTGATAACGAAGTTCTTCAAATTTTTGAAGTTATCCTGAACATATCTTGATAATTTCATCAACTGAACAAAATCCAAAACTATTCCACTTTTTCAAATAGTTCTCGAAATTTTCTTGAATATCCTGAATATTGCAAATAATTCCCTGCACATTTTTTTGAACCCTTAATTATTTAGGATATATATGATGATTCATTCTTTTAAGCTTTCAATATATATTTTCCAGTAAAAATTATTCTTAATACTAATAATATATATATATATATATATTCTTAATCGTCCATGGATGCTGGTAGTTACTCAAAAATTACAAATTGTGTCAATGAGGACTAATCCCCAGCCTTGAGGGCGATGTGGTATAGGTTACATTGTCTATTCACCATAGAGAGGACAGAGAAGTAGAAATATGAACTGGGAGAGTTTGGGATGTTGAAACTAGTTGGAAAAGTACCTAGACAAACTGGGGAATTCTTTGCCCAAGAAAAAAAAAAAAAATTGGAGATGTTTTTATTTATTTATTTTTATCTTTATTAGGTTAATGCAAAGTATTATGCTGCTGTGTTAATGGGAGATGGGAACAATTTGGAAATTTCAGATTGATTGCAACATTTCTGGTTGTTTCTGCAGTAAAATAAAATCTTGAGGTAATGGGGTACAAGTGGGCTTAAACTAAACTAAACCAAACCAAGCCAAGCCTTAAGTCCCATCAAATGGGATCGGCTGTATGAATCATTCTTCTCCACTTGACTCTATCTAAGGCCATTTTGTTAGCCAAATTAAGGAGATTCATATCTCTATTTACTACACTAGTCCACGTCAAATTAGGTCTACCCTTTCCTTTCCACTACCATTTACCGCTACTGTATCGCACTACTTTCTCTGTTAGTCTCCGTTGTATATGACCAAACCAACTTAATCTATTATCTCTCGACTTATCTTCTATCAGTACTACTCCTACCCATTTTTGAATATACTTATTCCTAACTCTGTCTTTTCTAGTCTTGCCATTCATCTACCTTAGCATCCTCATCTCAGCAAAACTCATCTTCTTTATATGTTGTTTCTTAGTTGCCCAACATTTCGTCCTATATAACATCGCTAGTCTAATAGTCGCTCTATAGAACTTTCCTTTTAGTCTAATTGGTACTCGTTTATCGCACTGTATTCTAAACACACTCCTCCACTTAAGCCACTCCGCCTTAATTCTGTGGACCACATCCGCTCCAATCTCTCCAATCGTTGTGATAATCGATCTTAAATAATGAAAATATTCACTCTTAGGTAATTCTTGGTTCTCACAGTCATGTCTGGTTCAGTAAGTGGCCAAAATCTGTTATCCACACAAATATTGCTTTAGATATTTGGGTCTGGTTTCTCACAAGTGATTGCATCTGTTTATGTCATGGATAAAAAAAGCCTTCATTACAGGAAACCTTTATTGTGCTTAATATTTACCATGCAGACTTTTATTTTCTGATCAACAAATCTATGTGGTGCTTTAGTTTTCTTTATTCCTTTTCCCTTGTTTTATTTACTTTGTTCCTCTTTGTGTTCATTTGAAGTTCTAGGAGTATTTCAAAATACAACAGATTCTAAACATTGTCATCTTTCTTATTTTGAATTTCAACTTATATCCGTTTCTTTCTCACCTTTGTGTGTGTGAGACAGACACAGATGGCATGTCAGAGTTCCCCTCTTCCAGTGCGCCTCCAAAAGAGTTACCAGCAACTCAAGTTATCCTTAGAAAAGATGCATCATCCCCGCGTCGAACACCCAACTCACTGCCTCCAAAGTCTTCCTTTTACAACATGAGCTCCGGAAACCCAAGGATGGACTTCTTGTCACACAATCTCCATCTCCATGAGAGCGATCTCAACCCTACTTCCCTCATGGGTGAAAAAATGATCGAAGATGAGTGGTCTGTGAAATTATCGAAGAAAGATAGGTTCGACAGCTTGGAAAGCATTGTGCGGATTAAGGAAGCAGAAGCCAGAATGTTCCAAACCCGAGCAGACGAAGCAAGGAGAGAAGCAGAGAATTACAGGCGAATGGTGCGGATGAAGAGTGAGAAATTAGAAGAAGAGTATGCTGAGAAGCTTGCGAAACTGTGTTTGAAGGAAACTGAGGAAAGGCAAAGGAGAAAGTTGGAGGAGTTTAAGATTTTGGAAAATTCACATTGTGATTACTACAAGATGAAGATGAGAATGCAAGCTGAGATTGGAGGCTTGTTGGAGAGAATGGAGGCAACAAAGCAACAGTGGGTGTAATTCCTTTTTTTTTTTTATCCTTCTTCAAGTAGGCATTAATTTCTAAATGACATGACAATGGTATGTAGTGTGTTGGTTTTTTCCATTTTGGATGCTGGTTGTTTCTTCAAATGTGAATTGAATGATTGTTTCTTTTGTAAAATTTTGGATATTCTGCTTTATCTTTTCTTTGCCTTCTTAGTAGGCTGATGTGCAAATTGATTGTTGATTAAAGAGCTCTAAAACTTGTAGTATTGAAAGAAAGAGCTGATCAGAGAAACTATGCAAAAAAAATTTCTGTTTTGTTGTTTGTTTGCATAATCTATTCTGATTTTTTTTTTTTTTTTTTTTTGAAGTACATCAGTATTCTCCTTTTTGAGCTAATTATGTGAGTAAGAGCAATGGGTATCATATCAGGATTTGGGTACAAACATTTGTTAGATTGGTATTAATTTCTCAAAACAAAGAACTACTATATTGACCAACCATTTAATTGTCAACCACCATCATAAAATTTGAAGCCTAATGCTTAGGATAGTGTTTGAATCATTAATTTAAAAAAGAAAAAAATAAGTTAAAAATGTAACGAAAATGTGAATGAAATATGTAAGTTAGTTTTTTTTTCTTTTTCATATTATTTCCAAATCCCTCATTCAAACTCAAACACAACCTTAAAATTCTTTTTTATTTCCAAATCTCTCTTTTAAATCCCTGATTCAAACTCAAACACAATCTTAAAATTCTTTTTCAAGAAACTCATAAAAAACTCTTTAAAAAAATGTTGTACCATTTTTGTTGCACACAAATCTTTGTTTTTCAACAACAATGTATAATTGTTCTAATAAGTTCTTTGAATATATTTTTGTTGCGGCCCATTTTCTTACAAATTCCTTACGTTTCTGTTTAGATCATGAATTTAAATAGAGATTTGGAAAGCGAAAAGAAAATGAAAAAAAAAAAAATAAATTATATGCCATTCACATTTGTCTTATCTTTTGCCTTAATGTTTTCAAATCCAAATTCAACCTTAAGGTTTTGTTTTTTTTAATAATGCACACTTGAAAATTTTCAAATTACAAAATTCAATCCCTTCAAAGACAACCCATTCCAGGAAATAGACAGATGAAGTTGTAGTCAATTTTAACATCAACTCCTATAGTTTACAAATTTGTTAATACTTTGAAGAAAATCAGTGCTTAAGAAAGCAGAATTGTGTCTTTCTAGGAAAGATATTTTTAATCCAATAATTTCTGTTTAAAGGTTCGAAGTGGGAATCCTGGATTTGTTCTTTAAAATTTTTAATATATAATGAAAATTGTTAATCACACTGATTAGTCAGTTGATTGAGTGTGTCACTTATGAGTCAATTAAATAAAAGACAAAAAGACAAAAAAAAAAGCTATGTAATATAGTTTAGAAGAAGAAAAGGCCTAAAAGGAGCTATCATACATGAACTGTAAGAATTTGGATTTTGAGAGAGTAATTTGAGCTTGGTAGGCTTAATTTGGAACTCACTTTGCTAATGTAAACTATTCATATTTTAAGATTCGTCAAGCAGAATATTCATACAAAAAAATTAAGATGATCGAATATCGATATTTATATATTTAAATCACATTTGTATTACAAAAGATGGATGATTTTTCTTCAACTTATATTTGTCATTTTTTTTTTTAAACAAATGTGATTCAAACATATAAATACAGATATTCGACCGTCCTAATTTTTTGTATAAAATATTCTACTCACCAAGTCCTAAAAAATGAACGATTCGGATCAAAGAAATTGACCCCAAAATGAACCCACTAAACCCAACTTCTCTATCAAGTTTGATGACTAACTTGATAGAATCCAAACCCTCATCTAAAAATGTAAAAGAAAAAGAAAAAGCAAACGGCAGAGAGAAGAGCAAAGCATATCATTGTTAGAGTATCTTTATTTCTAAAGCTAAAAGTGGTCAACCTTAAATATAAGGTTGTAGCTACATGGCATCAATAAGTCGCCAGTTGTGGAGCACAGTACAATTCATTGAAGAAAATAATTAGAAATAGTATATCTCTCCTTACAGTTATAAATCAAAGACATTTTAACAATCTTGTTTTATATTGATTATGAAACATTCTCCTACCACAATCGAATGAACAACAAATGTAATTTTTTAAATTAAGTTATACACCATGAACATAGAAAGATCTTCAACTTTGTCTAGTTATAACCTCGCGGAAGGAGAACGGTGAGCCCAACAGAGACTGCAAAGACAAGTATTAACAGTCCAGTGAAGTTTACAATTAGTGCCTCTTGGCCGCGATGAAGCTTTAAGAAATGGAATTTCTCCATCAAACCGGTCTCAGCTGTCAAAATTGCCATGAAGAAGATGACAAGCCCAAAGAATACGTGCCATGGTGCGAGCCTAGACCTTGCCCCTGTTTCTGCTTTAGGATAGCAGAAGGAGAAGAACCCAAGGAGCCACTGTCAACCATTTGGAAGCCTTAAGTTAGTTTGCAAAGTTCAACCATCTCAAGACTTGAAAAAAAGAAGGGTAAATTAATTTGACACCCCTGAGGTTTATATTTATTACAATTTTTTCTCTCACTTTTTGAAAATTACGTCCATTTCCTGAGGTTTAAAGTTTTATTACAGATTACTCCTTCAGTTAGTTGATTGTTAAGTCAACTAACAGATTTTGTTGATGCTAGCAATTTAATTTTTTAAATACCAATTTTGCTCTCATTGGGTAAATTTACATTGACACTCCTTACATTTTAGAAATTATAATTCCCTCACCAAGATTTAAAGTAACATTACCAATTGCCCCATCGATTAGTATTAGTTGAAAAAAAAATTAATTGAAAAAAAATTTTGTTAGTTAAATTTTTAAATTTCCGTTTAAAAACTAACGTAAATTCATTTTTTGAATTTACGTTTTTTTCTTAAATTTACAAACTGAGACAGCCATTTATAAACCAAAAAAAATTATCAAATAAGTTTTTATGACAGTTTTTTAAGTTTTTGTAAATATAAATTGAAAACTGAAGATGAAATGGTTACCAAATATGTTTCAGATGGTAAAAATGTCGTAAAATTAATAAATAATTAAATAAGTTACCAACGTAAGAAATTACTTATCAAAAGATTCTTAGGTTATGTATGGTTTGATTTTTAGAATTTTTTTTAAAACTTAAAAATTAATTTGGTTAAAAAATAAAAAATAAAAAATAATTGTCATTTTTATATAATTTTGATCTTTTAAGTGGTTAGAAATAATTTTTTACAAATTAAATATATTTCTTCATATTTATTTTTATTAAATTAGTTTTTTTTTTTAAATGTCAAGGGAGAATCCGTATTAAATTGAAACCTTAGAGAGTGTCAATGTAATTTACCCTTTAAAGTATATGTAAAGGTTAAGGGTAAATATGTCACTTTAACTTAAAAGTTAACACATTCAAATAATTACACTGACAGGAGAGTCAGTGTAATTTCTCAAATGTGAGGGAAAGAACTGTAATAAATAAAAATCTCAGGGGATAATTAGTGTAATTTACCCAAAAAAAAGGGGGGAGGGTGATTTAATTTTCAATTTGTCATGGCAATATCACATTACTCCATAATGGAAAAGATATTTTTACAAAAAACTCCATAATGGAAAAGATATTTTTACAAAAAAGTTATAATTATCTGTCACCCGAATGATGTGGCAGGCAGTGGCATTTATACAATCAACAGTCAATTTGTATGATTTTTATATTTGTATACATTACTCTCTATTCATAATTTGGAAGTGCGGGGAGAGTTATCCTTTTGAGAATTGGCAACAAACTATCATACGCCCCCACACACGCGCGCAGACAAAAAAAATAAAAAATAAAAAAAAATCAGAAAAAAAAAACAAACAAACAAACAAGTCTAAGAGAAGATATAGAAGCATATTTGATATATCAAGATTTAAACCCTCAACATATACTTGAAATTTAGGGGGATTAATTACCTGAAGACCAAATAAGCAGATGGTGGACATGCCGATCCATGAGTGCAAGGTATACATGTCTATATTGAAAGTCTCATGGTGATACTTAAACACTGCATAAATCCCCACGATTCCAGCAAGAAGAGCGATGAAATGCAATATAAGATGAACTAGTTTCTGTGCCTTTCTTGTTCCTGGGACTGTCTTGTATGCCATGATAGCTGATTCAAATCATATTCAAGTTACTAGTTCACACTATATATACAGACTACCAGGCCATTGAATTATGGAAATACAATTACATGATATTCCAAACATTCATCATTAAAACCAACCATATATCTCAATCTCATGAAGAGCTTCATTTCCACACTGATTTAACTTTACTCAAAAAATGACAGAGAAGAGTATATTGTTGGGGAATTTTTTCAACTAAGGGAAGCCCACAAAAGTCTTCCCAAAATTCTTCCATTCGTTGAAAGTTCCATGCACTAGACAAGTCTGCATCTTTGGTTTACAACTTTTTTGAGCCAATAATTTCTTGATTAATAATTTGTTTTTGTCAATATTTTAAATTTCTGTAAAAAAAGGAACAAATCTTGAAAAACAGACTTCCCCTGTGAAAGAAAGATCAGAGTGGGAATACATGTTATTTGGCTTTCTTTATTTGCAAAAAATATTCTTGAGTCTTACCTTCTCCAGAAAATATAAGAAACCCAATCACCATAAAAAGTGGGTGCAGCTGCCAAACATAACCAAAATAAAAACATTATCAATGCGAAAATTAAGAAAGAAGATATGAACAAGGCAATAAGCAATGTATGTCAGTGATGTTTAAAGAAGAAATTACATTAAAAATCTTCTGTTTGTCGATGGATTTGAAAGCAAGGCCCTCCCGGAAGTGTAGAAGCCATACAAGCACAAGGGTAATGACCGCTATGGCTACCACATGCGCAAACAAGCTGACTGGTAACGCCGATGTATTAAAGCTAGAACGACTCTTGGATGCCATTTCACAACTGTGAGAGAGAGAGAGAGAGAGAGAGAGAGACTTATAATTTGAGGTTCCTCAAAATCCACAATATAAATAGATTGTGACTATGCAACAACAATTAATTTACTTTGTTTACGACAATAGGACGTAACTATGTGATCAAAATGAGATTAATGTTTTTCCATATATATACAACTTGTGAAGTGTACAAAGAGATGTTTTAGTTTGCACCCAAAGGATATTAACAAAGATAGAATGTTGAAAACTTCCAGGCCGGCTAACCAAACAGTTGTTAAGTCCAATGAAATAGGAGGGTGATGCTATGGTACATTTTGGTGTACCATACATTTAGTTATGAACTTATATGATTTTATATCATAACCTATACCATATTAGTCATAACTATCACCATATTAACTCATAACTTAGTTATATTTAATTATTTATTTATACCATATTACTTCATAACCAGGTCATAACTAAGTTATTAAATAATTTTTCTCTTAAGTTAGGCAACCGGTGTAACAGGTTACCAAACCCAACAGATCAAAGTCAGAAGCCCAACAGTCCCGAAGCCAGTTCTCTGGCTCTTGCTCTTGCTCTTCTCTTCTCCTCCCTCCTCTCTTCCACCATAGCTGGAGCTTCAGCCATTGCTGAAGACCACCAGCCCCGTTGGCGTCGGGACCACCACTCTCTCAGTCGTGTACCAGGTTACCAAACCCAACAGAGCAAAGTCAGAAGTCCAACAGTCCCGAAGCCAGTTGGCCTCCCTCTCTGGGTCGTGCTCTTGCTCTTGCTCTTCTCTTCTCCTCCCTCCTCTCTTCCACCATAGCTGGAGCTTCAGCCATTGCCGAAGACCACCAGCCCCGTTGGCGTCGGGACCACCACTCTCTCAGTCGTGTACCAGGTTACCAAACCCAACAGAGCAAAGTCAGAAGTCCAACAGTCCCGAAGCCAGTTGGCCTCCCTCTCTGGGTCGTGCTCTTGCTCTTGCTCTTCTCTTCTCCTCCCTCCTCTCTTCCACCATAGCTGGAGCTTCAGCCATTGCCGAAGACCACCAGCCCCGTTGGCGTCGGGACCACCACTCTCTCAGTGTAACATCTGTCTTCCTTGCTCTGTTTTTGTGTTATTGAGTTATATGGTTTGAGTTATGCAGATTTTATTATGGTGTGCAGATTTTATTTTTGAGTTATTATGGTGTGTGCAGATTTGAGTTATGATGGATTCATTTTTAGAAGTGTTTAAGAAGTGTTAGTCCCCATTACATGTCTGATATGAACATGGCTTCCCTCCATGTCCATGCTACTTAGTTTGATTGAATTAAATTTACAACCCTCATACCCCTATGGTCCTGGTAATGACCTTAAACTGCCCATCATAGTTTGTCTAGTAAAGATCTTCAAAGGTACAGAAAGATTATGCTATTGCACTAACTTTTTCATAACATGTTTTAATGCAAAGAGAAAATCTTTTCAGTAATTTGACAGGTTCTAGCGAAAATCGAACCAAAACCAATTGTGTGATTGGATTGATGTGAGGATGGAGAAGAAATTGAAAATAAAATGAGAATCTAACAATGTGATCTATTATATTGGTTTTGGTGAGGACTCCCAAAGGCTAAAAGTACATGCACATAGTGATTAGTGGCAGTATGTGGGCATGCATATGTGGTTAGATTTCCATTTTGCTCTATTGGCACGTGCCATCACCAACTAATGATACAATTACATATGGATAGTAAACCCCACTTTTAAGATATTACATCTTTCATACTAATTTAGTAACCGCAACATATACACGGTGCTCTAGACGGTAACATGTCATCGGATGGTGATACTAAGTGTTTATCACCGTTGCATTGAATATGTTTCCTCTCTCTCACAATATCCACACAATAGCCATTAAAGTAACACTAAAAATGATGCATCATTATCACAGTTCAGCAATGTACTGTTTCAAAATGTACCCATCTGGTTACACTCTAATTCGAATTGTGACTTGTCTCTATGTTTGACAGAAATTGTGAAGAGTATAGAAATCTAGGTAAAAGTAGTTATCTCTAAACAATCAAAAATCACCAACGATTATGTTTCACAAATAGTTCGCTGCAAATAATTAACCATGTTTGAGTCTTAAAATGAAAGTAATCACTACACACGTTGGCGTCGGGACCACCACTCTCTCAGTGTAACATCTGTCTTCCTTGCTCTGTTTTTGTGTTTTTGAGTTATATGGTTTGAGTTATGCAGATTTTATTATGGTGTGCAGATTTTAGTGTGTGCAGATTTTATTTTTGAGTTATTATGGTGTGTGCAGATTTGAGTTATGATGGTTTGTGCAGATTTTATTGGATCTTGAATGCTTATTGAGTTATACGGTTTGCAAATTTTATGGTGTTTTATGGGTTGGGGTTTTCAATTTTCCTTTCTTTTGTATTTTCCTCTGCTTTCTCGTTAGCCACACACACACACAGAAGATGTGCGTGAGTGTGTTGAAATCAAAGGTATGATGGAAGAGTCTGACAATAAATAAATTAATTAATTAAAAAATATTATTGTCAATTTTAAAATTTCGACAATATTGAAGTTTTTTTGGCAGTCATGGCAAATCTTTTGTGCATGCTTTAGTTATCTCTTTGGGGTCTTTGTGCATTTTGGACTATTTTTGGATTTTGAATTTGTGAAGCAATTTGTTGAGAGAAAATAATAAGGAAGAGATTTTTGTGAAAAAATTCATTCTCTATTTCATTCACAAATCCCTTTTTTTTTCTTTTTTTTTTGTGAAGATTTTTTTTTTTCTTTTCATTTACAAATCTTTGCACAAATCCTTTTATTTCTTGCAAATTCATGGTATGTTTATGTATGCCTCATATATACTTACATTTACATCACTGTTGCTTTCTTGTTGGTGCAACCCAATTGAATTTGTTGTAGAATCTGCAATGGTTTGTAATTAATGTCCATGAAAAACAAATCATAACATTTTAATATATAATAATAACATACATTTTCGTTCTAATTTTAAAAACGTTACTAATGCATGATGGATAGACACTCGCATGTTTGTGGCTCCCATTTTGTGTGAGATCCATAAACATGTGAGTATTTGTATATCATTATGTGATTTATTTTATATCAATAGTATTTTTTAGTCCTTAATCTTTTGAATAATTTCGTAAAAATCTCAAAACACAAGAATCTTGAAAATTGTTGTGTAGTGAAAAAATAAAAAAGTGAAATGCCAATTAAATATAAGTTTTAAATTTCTTTTCTCTTTTCTATTCTCTTCTCAAATCTTTTCAAAATTTAAAATTCAAACACAACTTAAAAAAAATTAAATTCGCAACAAATGATAGAGAAGGTAGAGAAACAAGGACCTATTTGGGTTGTGGTTGGGAGAGAGCAATTAATGCTTCCTTTCTAATCAGTGGGACAGTCACAGACATCATTCTCAACCAAACATGCACCTCCATGGAAACAGAAAATGTCACCACATGGTGCCCCTGCAAGCTCACAGTGCTCTCCACTATGCCCTGTTTGGCACTGGCATTTATAACTCTCACCCTGAACTATCTCCTCGCAAGCCCCTCCATTTCCACACCAAAATGAGTTAGTCCCATCACACATTGTCATTTCCTCATCACAAAACCTCCCCCTGTTAATCAAAACAATAGAACACAAGAAGTTCCATGATGTTTCAATTCCATGAATCTAATCAACTAAAAAACAATGAGCATCAAGTATAGAGACAAAATTCTTTCTTTAAAAAAAAAACTAATAAAATACAGTACTGACAACACTACATTTATTTTGGATAGAGTCACATTCTATCAAAATAAATGCAATATTAATACTAATAGTATGACATTTATTTTGAAAGGAGTCACACTCTATTAGAATGAATGTGATATAGGCCGCATTTTTTCAATATACTTTTGTATGACAAATTTATGTTTATAACATTATTAATTATATATCATACCAAAAAAGTGCTTGTTGAAGAATTTCAAGATTTTCTTATATTGGTGTTTGGTACATTAATGATTCAAGTTGGTATGAAAACTTCCATTGAAAATCATATGGTTATAAATTGAGAAATAGTTTCAAAAATTGCACAAAATATAGTGTTGGCAGCACTGCATTCATTCTAGATGAAATTATACTAGAATAAACGTAATGTTGGCAATACTACATGTTGTACATTTTTCTATGAAAAAATTGTGTTCGTAGCATTACTTGTTTCTTTTTCTTCTTCTTCCATTTATTTATTTATTTTTTTAAATCTTGCTAAAGAATTTCAATATTTTCTTATAATGGTGTCTAGCACAAGAATGATTTAAGTGTTGTATGAAAACTTCCATTGAAAACCATATATATATATATATATATGAGTTTGAATGAATCAGGCAAGTTAGATTTACCCTTGGAAAGGTCGATCACCATCTAAAATGGTGGAAGGGTCTGGAAGATTGCAAATACAGTAGCCAGTGCTGTTGCATGATCCAGTTTTGCATCTGTCGTCATCACACGGTAGAGCAGCAGCAGCTTTCACAATATTGGTTGATCCAAGAAACAGAGATAGTATAATTAGATACACAACTCCCATGCCAATTGACATTTCAAGAATATGAGAGAGAGAGAGAGAGAGAGAGAGAGAGAGAGAGAGAGAGAGAGAGATTGTGATTGCTTCATCTCATTTTTTGAGATTTGTGTGTAATGAATGTGATAGTCTTTGGATTTAAGCAAGGTGTCAAGAGATAGAGGAAATGGGATTTTTATTTTTTTATTTTTTGGAACCTTACCAAGTAGTAAATCTTATATACCGGTAATTACCTACAAATTACACGTATCAATTAAGACGGATAGAACGCCAAAAGAAGTCAAACTTTAAATGTTTCAATTTTCCAGTTCGTCCTAAGATAAGCCTTTTATTATTTAGTAATACTACATGTTTATTATATTTATAAATATCAAAATGTTGTCTATATTCATTCTATGCAAGGACTCACAATACGGCAATTCAATCTCAACCCTTCCTTTATAATCCGAGCAACTTTCTTACCACAATTTCTGAGATAGGAAAATCACCTATGTTTCAATGCAGAAACTGAGGCTGAGCTTCTAAGTACATGCACTTTGTTTCTTTTCTTTTCTTTTCTTTTACTTGAATTCAAACATAAAATAAGCTAAACTTCTTCTTGAATTTTTTAACTTCTGCACAGACCAATCTATAGATATATGGAAAAGTATTATTAACTTCTTCTTGAATTTTTTTTTTCCTCTCTCAGCTTTTGCCTTCATCAGAGCTCCCGTGGATCACTCTGACCACTCTTACCGTTGTTCACTCCGGCTGCGACATCACTTCGGCTGCTCGACATCCTGCTCGGTTAGTTTAGAAAATATTCAACACACTACTATACTTCTATAATTAGTTCTCTATACTGGTATAAGACAGTATATAATCCTTGAAGCTAAGCTTCTATATAATTCTTGAAGCATATTGATATTAACTACCCCTATTTGGCTCCCATTTTTTTCTTCGGTTTTTAATTTTAGTAAATTTTATATGCAAACATATATATAGGTTGCTAATATAACAGGTATGGATCCAAATTCATTAAATCTACATTTCAAGCTCCTACTGTATCATCCCAAATAGATAGATAAAAGATGTATATCTGGAGGGATTGTAAGCACTTTGTACAAACTTCATTTCCTTCCACCATCAATCTACTTAGTGACAAGTAACAAAGGGTGTAATAGAGATTACATTTTCCCCTCCCCTTATCAGACTACATTTTCATGTCCTAAATACACTAGGAAATTGGCATTTCAAAAAAATCAAAATCAGTTCTCAATTCAATTTCCAATAAAACTGCAGAAAATTGGGTATCTTATATGATTTCACAATTCTTATTTTTCTTTTCAATCATCTTCTTAACAACAAACAAATCATTTTTTGTATTGTAAAACAAAATGGTAAATGAAGGACCAACCTCAAAATGAACCAACCAATTGTTAATTCCTGCTCCAAACCCCTTATCAAGATGGTAAGCCGGGGGAGACCCATCCAAACAAACTGCACAATATCAGAATCCCAACAAATTGCTTTCCTAAACATTTATAATTTTCAAGTGCTTTATGTGGTTCAAGCCATCCCCAAACCCATGCAGAGAATAAAAAAAAAATTAGCAAGATAAAATATGGGAAAGTGAACCACAACATAGCTAAAACCAAAGCAAGTAAAACCAGTTAATAAAGATATTCAACCTTCTGACTGTATACCTAAAGTGAGACTTGAAGGAGCAAAGGAGCTATACATAACCATGACATCGTTTTTTATTTTTTTTCTACAATAGTCCCAAAAATAAAATAAAAAACAATGTCGTTTTTATTATCAATTCGTATGGTGCCAAAATATTTGGCTCCTTTTTGCGACAAAAAAATTTCCTTACCAAATTACAAATTTTGTCCAAAAAAATTAACTTCTTTAATCTATTTTTTATGCTAATGTGACCTAAGCTACTGGGGTATCATTTTTTGTTTATGATTAGAATTTTTTTTAGTGTCTTTCCTTTTTACATTGGAAACATAGTCTTTGTTAACTACATTATTATAAAACAAATCCATTCATGTGTGCATGTCGTGCATTTGATGAATGTACTATAACCTTTAAGATTTTTGTTTGTTTGTTTTTTTTCCTAATCAAAGATATTATGAGTTTATTTTTCTTGTCTTTCTTTACAAGGAATTCTGATTGAAGCCTAATGGATAAGCCGACTGATCCTCCAAAGCGCCCGATCACTCCATTCATTTTCTTTTGGTATTTCGTTAATATCTATTTGTATGTAGTTATATATTTTCCATTATACGAATTCTTATATTCATTTTCATATGTTTATAGCCAAGAACAATCAATGGAGTTAAAAAAAACCCAAATGAAAGTAGACGTGAAGGTAAGTGCAACGTATTCTTGTTGTTTGTAGTATTCCTTTTGTACTTGTAAGCTTGTATGTAATTGTTCATATGATTTTATGCATGTAATGTAGGATATTGGGGACAAATGGAATCAACTTCCTGAAGAAGAAAAAAATAAGTATATACAAATGGGAAAGCTGCAATCTGAACAATATGCCCAATTAAAAACTGTGGTCCAACAAAAGCCTCCAAAAGTAAAAATTCAAACCCGAATTGAGCTTACATCAATTTGTAAGATTATTAGAAGGTTGGACAAAGCACAACAACAAGCAGTGAGTGACATGGGGTTTCATGGCATCCTAAGCCTTAGGTGCACGCACATAGATCATGACTTGTGTCATTGGTTAGTTCAGAACTTTGATCCTTCAACTCATTCATTGAATGTCCACGGTCTTCGAATGCTTCTCACCGTAGAAGATGTTCATGAGTTGATGGGATTACCTTCCAATGGTCTACCTGTGAAGTTAACAGAGTCCGTTGATGAAATTACAAACCTATGTGATGAAATTGCGATGAAGAATAAATTTGTTCCGCTCACATCTTTGAAATCTTATCTGCTTGAAACAAAAGATGCTGGAACTGAATTTAAAAGGAAATTTGTCTTATACATCATTGGAGCCCTCTTGTGCCCCACCACAAAGGCAGGCGTACACCAATCATTCATTAAAATGGTTAAAAATGTTGAGTCCATCAGTCAATTCAATTGGGCAAAGCACACCCTTGATTTTCTTGTCGACCGCATTGCCATTGCCAAGGTCAAAGAGCGGTCTGCTATGTGCGGCTGTTTGCTTCTTCTAATGGTACTTCCCCTTGATGTGTAATTATTTCATCTATTATTTTTTATTGTATATTGTCTAACACACATTAAAATGACTTCTTTTTTTGATTTTTTTTCCCATGTAGTTATTTTACTTGGAACAATTTGCTCGCAAAAGGGAGTTGGTGGCTACTTCCAACTCCATTCCTCGCTTATCCTATTGGGGCAATTCAGAAATTAAGCAGGGTTTGAATCAAATTAAAGCTTTGGGAGGATATTTAAATGTTGAGGTAAATATTTACAACACATGACTTTTTATAATTATAGCTCAATTTACATTACACCTGTGACATTAACAAGTTATTGTATATCTGTGAATAGGTGGCTTTGCCTAACATTGGTGAAAAGTCCAATGCAGTAACTCTTAGCCAGGGAAGAATTGACAAGAATGATGACTCCCGATTGGCTAAAGTTGAGAAACAAGTCATTGAAATTCATGCCCTTTTGGTCCAAGGCCACAAGGACACAAGGCAAGATGAGGATGACAAACGTCTAACCAAAGTGGAGAATCAAGTTGAAAAAATTCTTGAGTTGTTAGAAAAACACATGCCAGTTGATGGAGAACAAGTTAAAACACCACCAACCAAACTACTTGCGGAGCAGCGACTGGTCAAAATGGAGAACCAAGTTGGTCAAATTCTTGAGTTGTTAGAACGATGCATTCCAGTTGATGGTGGAAATGTTAAAACACCACCAAGCAAACTACATGAGGAGCATCGAATTGACATTGAAATGGTTGGTCTCGATGATAGTGGTATCGAAAAGGTTGCAGCCAATTCCCCGAAGTTTGTAGATGAGGATGAGATAAGGAATATGAATGACAAAAAACCAATGGAAACTTTGCATTTGAGAAAAACAAAACCAATCCTCACACCACCAAATGCAAAGGCAGTTGCAAAGAAACGAGCCAAATTAGTTGGTGGGAAAGCATTAAATAATGAACAACTTTCTATTCCACAAAAGGGGAGATTGCGCGCAAAAAAGAGCGATACAAAGGCAGTCGAAATGAATGCTGTAACAATGTCATCATCATGTAGTGTTGTTCGTGGTCCTCAGACTCGAGGGACCCAGAATTGCAAAGCCAGTCAGTGGTTGCGTACACCTTTTGTGAAATTTGATGTAAAGAAGAAAAGACCACAGTTGAAGCCATCGTCAACTGACAACAACATTGACAATAATATTCATGACAATCTCGATGAAGTAAACTAAATGATTGTGTCTCAAAACATATTTGATATATGTGTAACAAATAGTGCTTGTTTCTTACTTTTCTTTTACTTGTATCAGCTATTTGATAATTTACTTGATCAACTTGGGGGTAATGTTGTTCCTGAAATCCCAAAGGTTTGGAACTAACTATTATAGTATTTTTTGTATATGTGGTTATTTTGCGCTAACATACACTAACCAAGCTTGATTTGTTTTATGCACTATTCTTCTCAATACCTTTACAAGTCATCCGTGCCTTTGCCAGACCCATTAAATGACTATGACAGTCTCGTTCTACGATATGCATTTGATGAATCTCTTTCAGAAGGGTACAATTTGACTACCTTTAACTTGTTATGTATGAAGTACTATACCTTTTAACTCACATAGTTATCCATGTGCCAGGGAATATCTTGTACGAATGAAACTGCACTACGTGGAAGTACAATCTGCCACACGGAAGGAATTGTGGTCCTTGAAACCATATCAGTGGATATCCTCGTGTGTAAGACTTTTCTCCTTCTCCTATTTTATTTGCTACCATTCCATCATCCAAGTCACTTTACTTTGCCTATTCATAAATTTCATATATTTTGCACTGCAGATTATAAATCTTATTGTTGTGAAATTGACAAATAAACAAAGGAAAAAGTTTCCAAATAAGGATCACAAGGTTTGGTACTTTCCGACCCATGTATCGGTAAGTATTAGCCATACCTAAAGACTTTTTTTATTTAGGCACAAGTTATTTATATGTTAAAATTGAATATGCAGCAAAAGATTTTGTGTCAACCTTCTGATGACACAATGAAAGATATAGTAGAAGATTATTTTGGAATTTACAGATACACTGGCCCCCTTCATGCTTGTGAGGAGGTAACATGATAAAATACTACTATTACCCAATTTCCAAATTTACCATGCACAATAACATTTGATCCATGTTATGTATTTATTTATTTTTTGCATGTACATTCGACGTTATATTTTTAGATTTACATGCCCTTCAACCATAGAGAAAACCACTGGTTGTGCTTGAATGTAAACATGGAAAAACGGGTTGCCTATCTATTCGACTCCAGCAGATGTATTGGCACCGATGAGGATCGAAAAAATCAAGCTACATTATTGGTAATAGAATAACCATTATGATACCCCACTTGTATCCACTTTTTTGTTTCTTGATCATGTACCTTACTACCTACCACCAACAGGTACAATCATTGCATAAGCTGCTTCAATATGCGCATGGAGAAGATTACGCTCAAGATGTTAGTTCGTTTGCATTTCAATGGTTGGAAGACATGCCACGCCAAGACAACAAGTAATACACTACATTATCGTTCTTGATTTTTAAATAAGCATTAATGTTATAATCTCTAAGTTCGTTGACTCTATTGTTACAACTACACTCATTCCTATAGCTATGATTGTGGTCTTTTCGTCATCAAATATATGCAAGGGAAACCTTTGCCTTCAGGTGTAATCAAGGTACTTACATTTATACCCAACTGTCCACTTATCAGTATCTTATGTTTTATGAAGACTAATTTTATAATGTGTGATGTTTTTACGTACTCACTACTTTTGGCATGTAGTTTGACTATTTGCATAGGGCTCGCTTGTTACTTGATCTTGTGATATACAAGCATAATTCAGCTCCTATTGTTGGTGATATCGCACAATATAAAGCTGGTGATGCTCTATTCTTTTTTATTTTTCATAAGTTCGTACAATCAATGACGTTATCGCATTTCTTAAACTCGTGAACTTTGAGTTTATAACTCAACCTTTGTTATAAAATTATATTCTCAAGTGTGCTACCTTGTGCAGAACTCAGAGCTAGGGGTGAATTGAAATGGAAGTAGAGGCTATACGACTTTTGTGATCCTGAAAGAAGGAAAGATAGTGGATAAGGTTGTGGGAGCGAACAAAGACGACTTTGATTTTAATTGATGTATTTAAAATTTGAACATGAATTGTTTCTATTCTTGGGTATGCAATGCATTTTTTTTTTTAATTTTTAATTTGAACATGAATTTTGCTTTCAAGCTTTAGTTTATTTATTAATTTAATATACATCAATTATTAGTTCTTAATAATCGTTTATGACAGGTATAAATATCTATCGCTATATTTAAATGTCAAGCTTAGCACAATTAAAAAGAAAAGAAAAGGCTATGGCAGCGTTTTTTAAACGTCCCTATATCCCAGCCCCAACGGTTGGATTTTTAAAATGTATAAATATCTATGACGGCGTTTCAAAAGCGTCGCTAAATATCATAGTGACGTCATAGTACCGTTAGGGTAGGACATTGGGCGGCGTTTATTTTTCATGATTTCAAAAATAAAACTAATCATTTTTACTATTATGCAAAAACAGTTTTGAAAATTTCAAATAACAACATTAAAGTTTCTTATAAAAAGTATACTTCAAAAAAAAAAAAAAATGTTGTTCGTTTTCGTTTTTTCTATTTTCAAGAATACAAAACATTAAAATAAAACAATACCAAAGTGTTTTAGCTTGTGTCTATTCATTTTTCTCTAGGAACCATGCAAGAAAAATAATGTTTTGAAAAATTCCTATGCATTCTTCCTTGAAACCCAACTAGGTTGCAAACGAACCGAATCAAAATTTTCAATGTTTAAGCTCGTTTATTAAGAATTAGTCGAACTCGAGCTTGAGCAAGTTTTAGTCGAGCTTCAAAAATCGAACTCAAGCTCAGCTCGTCAAATATTTGTTGAACTCGAGCTCGCTCAATTACATAAACGAGCCAAGTTCAAACTCGAACTTAAAAATGAATTAAATTTAAATTAATTTACTTATTAAAATTAAAAAAATACAAAATTATTATTAAAATATATAATAATACTTATATTAATAATAAATTTCAATTCGTTAGCAACCCTAAACCCAGCCCAACCAAACCCCAGTAAGAAATTTTTGCTTCTCATTTATTTTTTTTAAAATTAACTTTTTCCTTTCCTTAACAAATTCAAGAACCAAAAAAGATATCACAATTCAGGCTTCTCTAATTTTCCGTGGCTATATTATCTCAATCACTTCACAAAATAATTATATGTATCCCATACCTAAAATAAACGTAAAAGAGATAAAATATGGATAACAAAAACACATTTAAAAAATTCCCAGTCAAGAGTAAATTCAGATACTTCGCAAAATCTGCTGTCAAGAATGGCAGAGGCAGCTACTTCTATAAATTAGAACAATACAGTGTGTGATACCAAATGACAATTTGGTCATTTTCAAGAGAATATTTTATGGGAAAAAACGATCAAATAATGACCTTCAATTTTCTATATGCACTTGCTGTTGTGCATTTGCTTCGAAAATGAGCAAAAACACTAAACAAAATGGCTTTATAGCCTTTGCTAGTGCAACTGTGGTCTAAAATTTATATTAAAACCTTACACATATATACATCTTAAAGAATTCATCCATCAACGATATTAAAACCACACACATATATACATCTTGAAGTGTCTTTTGATGAACCTGGACGGAAGATCAACAATATTGAAAAGCAAGTTACTATTGCAAGGCAGTGTAGGATTTCTTACAACCTCATTTGGTGAATGATAATTCCTTACAAAATTCTTTCTTCAAGGAAAAAAGGAAGTGTGCATACAAAATATGAACTTCCATACAGCAAAACAAATATCCATCAACCATCATTTAAGAGTATTTATACAAAATACTAACAGATTTAAGTCCTCAAAAAAAAATTTAAAAAAAATCTTAGTTTAGCTTCCAATATCACCCGCTCGATCATATCAACTATTACCCACAGCAACACCTGCAGAAACAAATTATATTGTCGTTAAGGTTTGTTCACTTGAAATCTATGATTCAAATCATAACAAATTGAATTTTGATATATTGGTCATTACACACTCTTTTGTCATTTTCTGGTCGTAAATTATTTATTTCCATAATCAAGTTGTAAACATCATAATCAGTTATGACATCTAAATGTTCTAGCTAAAATCTATCTTGGCATATCAACAAATTAGAATTAAGCAGCCACACATAAAATTTGCAAAGCAAATGTAAACAAAATGAACATAATTTGAACTGAAAAGATGCCATAAAAGTAATTACCTAGATACAAAATACTAACAGATGAACACACTCTTTTTTTCTTAAGACTTCAATAAAAGATTATTTTGGAAAACAAGGAATAATTCATTATGAATTAAGACCCATTTTCTAGTAAGAACCTTTGTTGCCTGCATTGTTCGCGTGTCTTTCCTAATGCTAAATCCCACAACTTTGACTTATGCTCCTTGTATAAGTTAAGATCTATTCTTCAATATCACGGAACGTCTTTTTGTCTTAAGACTTCAATAAAAGATTGTTTTGGAAAACAAGGAATAATTCATTGTGAATTAAGACCTAAGAAACTTCGGAATTCTGGACTAAATCAATGGAAAAACTGGTTAAAAGGTCATTATCAATACCATTTATCTCAAATTAGATGGTCTAGATTAATAGCAGGAAAATGGAAAAATAGAATCAATCAATGTCGTACAATTCAAAATCAATATTTAAACAAAGAGAATTCATAAAAAAAAGACCTATTAATTCATTACAAAAAACAAAACGACTACGAAGTATATTCATTACCAAATCAAAATGAGAATTTTCAAAAATACTATAGATATAATCTTTCATCTTATAGATCTATTAATTATGAAAATAAGAGGGACCCATATATTTATGGATCACCATTCCAAGTAAATAAGAATCAAGAGAGTTCTTATAATTACAACACACATAAACATAGGGGCAAATTTTTTGATCACCATTCCAAGTAAATAACAAATTTTAAAATTCGCCAAAGTTATCAAAGCAAGTTATAACAATCAACTGTTCAGCTTGTGATGTATTTGCCCTAGAGTTCTTTCTTTTCAAACATGTACATTTCTCTGCTCCCTCAAAATTATGTTTATTTTTGTCGTGGGTGGGAAGCAAAAGTATCAATTCAGAATTTCCAGACATTTACATGTCATTCAACAAATTTGAGTTCAACCAAAAATGAATTCAATCTCTCTCTTGTGACATCATCTCCCTCTAAAAAAAAGACAGTACACTCGCAAGTATCCTACTATCAATTAAAATAAACAAACAAAATAAAAGCACACCTGCCAGTGCCCTACTATCAATTAAAATAAACAAATAAATAAAAAAGACAACACAAATAAATAAAATAGCACACCCGCCAGTGCCCTGCTATCAATTAAAATAAACAAATAAATAAAAAAACACGGCACAAATAAATAAAATAGCACACCCGCCAGTGCCCTGCTATCAATTAAAAGAAACAAATAAATAAAAAAAGACAGCACAAATAAATAAAGTAGCACACCCGCCAGTGCCCTGCTATCAATTAAAATAAACAAATAAATAAAAAATACGGCACAAATAAATAAAATAGCACACCTGCCAGTGCCCTGCTATCAATTAAAATAAACAAATAAATAAAAAAGACAGCACAAATAAATAAAATAGCACACCCGCCAGTGCCCTGCTATCAATTAAAAGAAACAAATAAATAAAAAAGACAGCACAAATAAATAAAATAGCACACCCGCCAGTGCCCTGCTATTAATTAAAAGAAACAAATAAATAAAAAAAGACAGCATAAATAAATAAAGTAGCACACCCGCCAGTGCCCTGCTATCAATTAAAATAAACAAATAAATAAAAAATACGGCACAAATAAATAAAATAGCACACCCGCCAGTGCCCTGCTATCAATTAAAATAAACAAATAAATAAAAAAGACAGCACAAATAAATAAAATAGCACACCCGCCAGTGCCCTGCTATCAATTAAAATAAACAAATAAATAAAAAAGACAGCACAAATAAATAAAATAGCACACCCGCCAGTGCCCTGCTATCAATTAAAATAAACAAATAAATAAAAAAAGACAGCATAAATAAATAAAATAGCACACCCGCCAGTGCCCTGCTATTAATTAAAAGTAAATAAATTAAAAAACACACCTGCTAATGCAACCGCTAGAGACGAAGGGATGGAGGAGGTATAGCTTTACTTCTACGTTAAGATGGAGAAATTGAGGACCTATAACAAACAAAAACAGAACATTGAAATAGAGTTAGTAAAAAAGACAATACGTAACGAAATTAAAATTTTACAAATTTTTGACGGATTGGCGGATTGGCGGATGGATGCGATCGGTTTGGCGGTTTAAAATTTTACAAATTTTTGACATAATTTAACATGTACACTTTCAAAAAAAATTACTAAATTAATGTGCACTTAATTCCTCAACCACCACCTATGTGCAATGCATACATGAACACTGCAGCTAGGTTGTTTATGTGTGCATGAGCAGGGCTCAACTATTGTAAGTTACATGTTAAATTGAGAGTAACCTGCTCATGCTCATTTGTAATAACCTAAGAAAAGAGACAAATTCAAAAGAACCTAAGAAAATCATATAAAATAGGTGAGCAAAGGAGCACCTGGAAACAACACCTTACAAAAAAATAAAAATAAATAAAAAGGTAGAAACAACTGTATGCAGTTCTAAGAAATAAAAAATCAGCTGAAACTGTGAAGCTTCTAGCTGCACATTCCCTACCAATTAATCTGACACACAACACTAGCAGCACAAAAGTAAACATTACTTCAACTCTAAAGCCACAAACCTTAACTAGATGCATTCACATTTCTCTGATTTGTGCATTTGAGGAATGTTAAAAGCCAACCCGGCTGCACAGCATCACCGGAGGAAACAAACAGAGCTATCTGCATCACAGAGCAAAAACCAAAACCAATTAAAGCCTGAGCTAATGTCATAACGTGTAATGCAAAGTTGATTGCTCCAGCCCATTATACCAATCTGATGCACACACTTTCGAGACTAATAGCAAAAGAATTGCATGTTAAACTGCACAAGGTTGTCGAACAGTGGTGGAGATGTTTTCATCACTCTCACTTTGCTTTAAACACCTCAAGCTCACATTATTGACTTCAAGGGAAATTAACAAATACTCATTTTTAAACTATGCAAAGCACATTAATATGCACATGAGTATGTTTAAAAAAGCTATCAATATTGGACCAAGAGCCAACAATAAGTAAAAAGGTAATACAATACTGAGATGCTGTGCTGCCATGAACACACAATACACAGATTGGTTTGCTGCTGAAGCAGAATCAACAACTTGACATATGATAGCCTCAATACACGTAAGATTTCAAATCACTGACTGAAATCATTACTGGAAAAAAAAAAAATATCCCAAATGATTTACCAATAATAAACAATGAATTTGGTCAAGCTTAGTTATACTTTTGTGACTTAACCAAAACAAATACTACATTATAAATTTAATCAGAAAGTGGAAAAAAATAGAGGACAAAGTTGAAAAACAAGCAAGTTAAAAAAAAACCAATCACAAGACACCAATGAGGAGGTCCCTTATTAGAGGTAATAGGAATTATTTTTAATTGTTTGGATAAGAGGAGAAAATTTAAAAAGATTTCGATGGAAAATTGATGAAAGGATTGGAGTAGTTAATATCAAATCAAACTTTTTACTCAAATTTGGAACCAAATTAGATGAAAAAATTGGTGAAGGGCTGAAAATGATCTTAAGCAAACACTAATCTAAGAGCTAAATGGGTCTCAAGATAAGTAAAACAGAGTCCAAGTACAAACATTTGCATAACCAGATCACTTCAATATTACGCTACTATATATATAACATCACAAAAATAATTAAAACCTTTAATCAAAAAAAAAAATCTTTCAATAGATGAAATGAGAAGATTACCTTGGTTTACAAAACGTGAAATGAAATAAAAAGGAGGCAACACAGGGGGGGAAAAGGGGGAAAATAAGAGGGCGGGCAGGTCGGGTGAACAGATAGAATTGGCGGATTATCCGTGACCCGACCCGAACCCGAGAAAATGAAAAAAAATAGACCCGCATCCGTCCACCACAGGTCACGCATCCACCCAAAGCTCGTCGGGTCGGGTCCGTGTGGCGGGCCAGGCCATCCGCTGCACACCCCTAATGGTTTCAACATTATAGAAAGCAAAGCACATTCACCCCTAATGGTGTCAGCTCTGTTTGATGAATCTAAAACTACCAAACTACTTCAAGTCGGCTTGAGAAAAACTCATTTGATATCGACTCGAAAATTTAACGAACCAAAGTTGAAGAAATTTTGCCCTAGAGTTCTTTCTTTTCAAACATGTACATTTCTCTAGTCCCTCAAAATTATGTTTATTTTTGTTGTGGGTGGGAAGCAAAAGTATCAGTTCAGAATTTCCCTGCTATCAATTAAAATAAACAAATAAATAAAAAAAGACAGCACAAATAAATAACGTAGCACACCCGCCAGTGCCCTGCTATCAATTAAAAGAAACAAATAAATAAAAAAAGACAACACAAATAAATAAAATAGCACACCCGCCAGTGCCCTGCTATCAATTAAAATAAACAAATAAATAAAAAAAGACAGCACAAATAAATAAAATAGCACACCCGCCAGTGCCCTGCTATTAATTAAAAGCAAATAAATTAAAAAACACACCTGCTAATGCAACCGCTAGAGACGAAGAGATGGAGGAGGTATAGATTTACTTCTACGTTAAGATGGAGAAATTGAGGACCTATAACAAACAAAAACAGAACATTGAAATAGAGTTAGTAAAGAAGACAATACGTAAAGAAATTAATGATTGTGGGGAGAAAAGAAAGAATATATGTACGAAAAAATATTATTTTGCACATCTTTTGACATTAACAAACTACATAAACAATAACAAAGATGAAAGTCTACTACCTTTGTTCAAAGTCTCAATAACCATTACATAAATAAACACTTAAACAAATGTACCACAACCAACCGTTTGACCACTTCAACAAAAAATTAAATAAAAATATATACAAAAAAAAAATTAAATAAACAAATGTTCTTATAATTACATTCAACACACATTTTCCCTTTCCCTTTCCATTTCCAAATCCCTAGCTAAATCTATGATCCAAACATAACATTAAGGAAATATGATGGTTTCAACGTTATAGAAAGCAAAGCACATTCATATAATTTTCTTCTTCTTTTGTGTAGGACCTACTAAAAAAGCATAAAGTGGTTGGCCATTGGCTCAAAAATGGTTTGAGTTTATATATAATACAATACTAAAAATTATATATATATTTTACGAATGTATGTTGGTTGTACCCGTATCCTAATTTTTAGGTCTTTTCTCTATTTTTCATTTCTTAGTTTAGAAGAAAATCTATTTCACTAAGACAAACAATTCATGAAGAAAAAATTGTTAAAAGAATGACAAAACTTTTTAAATGGTGAGTTTCACCTTTTTGTGTCACATCGTAAAAGGATGCTTGTGATTGGAACATTGCATTGAAGAGAAAATTAAGGAGAAAACCAAAAAGAATGAGATTGCTAAAGGTAATACATCAACCAAAAAAAAAAAAAAAAAAGAAGGAAAAAAACAGAAAAGAAAAGAGAAAAAAGAGTCCAGTCATATATTGAGATATGACAATGATCTCAAAACCATTTTCCAAGACCTCCTAAGAAGCTTCATGGTGCTCCACCAAAATGGCCAACCACCCATATTGATTGTTAGCATTGATATCGTAACATAGTCGAAAATGCATACTTTCCAACATTAATGAGTATAGGCACAATAGTCATGATGTTGTGCACAATCATTCAACATACCCTATACCAATCAACCTAACATGGCATTATATTTTGCCTGCACACATCAATGGCATATAACAGTTCTTGTAGGACAAATATCAGATAAATGAAAATCGAAAAAATAATTACATACTAATAGAGTATAGATATGTATTCGGTGCAAATGAAAATTAAATTTTGAAATTTGCAATTACTTTATCTATTTCTTATTTATCTGATAGTCTCCCATTCTTGTAAGAGACATAAGGGATCTAGACCCTAAAATGAGGTTGCCTTTTCATGAAAAGCATTGGATTCCATTTTAAAGACCAAATCAGAGTCATCAATTCCCCTTTTCTATCTTTGCCTGTTCCTATCAAATGCCTGACAAAAGCTGTCTTGTAGAATTCACCATCCTAGAAAAGACTTTTGTTTATCTGAAATTTTGTTAGAAATTAACCTAAACTGATATTACTATTGAAAAAGGTACCCTACATTACTTGCCATTCAATGGAAAGAACAACAAAAATTAACGTTGAATCCTAACTTCCCAATAGATTGACCTTCCAACTTGGAGCTAATTTGAATAACAATGTGGTCCCAAATTCCAAAATAATGAACAATACCACATTTTCTATGCCCCATTTTATTGATCTATTAACTAATGGGTCACTATCCCAAACATTGCTAACTCTTTCACCAAAGCTAGAAACCATCCAACCAAGGCCGGTCCTGAGGCAAGGAGGGCAAGGCCGCCTCGGGCTCTGGAATTCTATCTAAAAAATAGGGACCCCAAATAATTTTAGCCCTTATGTTATGTTTGGTTCATTGCAATGAAGTGGATGAAATAATCATTCCACATAATGTCCATTCTCACTTTTGGTTCACTAAAAAAATTATAAAAAATATATTACAAATAAAATCATCTCTTATTATTATGAGAGAATAATCATTCTATAGAGAGAGGCTAAGGAATAACTATTCCTTTCTATTTAATTTCATTCCAGTGAACCAATCATTACGCTGTAGTATTAGTAGTAATTGGGCCTGTGAATAGAAGTAAGAACACAAGTAAAATGATGATAGCCGAATCAATAAAACAAGCAACCTGTTTGGAGATAAACATAACAAAGCAGAACGAGAAATGTCTCAAAAAGAAGATAATATGTAAAGAAAATATGTATTGAACATTTTTTACATCTCAAAAAGAAGATAATCACATATGACAGTGCCAGATTAATGACATAGGTGAGCTCACAAATTGCCCAACATATTTATTACTTCGATTCTTGTATAGTTCTCTACAATTCCCTCAAAAACCAAAACAAATAGATAATTCTAACCAATCCCAAAAGAGAACATGCTAAAAATTTAAAGAAGGTCGAGATTATGAACACTACACCGAAGGTCCAACAAATTTATGGCCTGGATTATGGAGGCCTAACCATTTAGATGAACTATCTTAAATGGGTTTGGTTCTTAGTCAAATCAGGGTTGAGAAGGCAGAATTTAAACAATCAATCCAACAGAAAAGAGTCATAGACAACTCAAAATGCAAGGTGAGGGGGGAAGAAAGAAAAGAAAGGAAAAGTAGCCCTAAACTAAAAGGTATATATCTCATGGACCTATTTTAGCAATCTCTCAACTGATTATAGCACAAACACTTCTTTTGTTTAACAAATTATTTGAATTAATAGTAATCTATGTTCCTAGTAAGGTGCCTCAAATCATGATTCTTCAGAGTTGGGTTGCAGAACAAAAGTCCAATAAGCAAATAGGGTATGTTGAATGGATTGTTAGAAATCTGTTGCAGAACAAAAGTCCAATAAGCAAATGTCCAAAATCAAGCCACCACAAGAGTAATTGTTAGAAAAATAAACAGATTTCAATAAGCAAATAAAAAATTAGTCTCATATCAGTTACATGGTTACAAAATTCAATTACCAACACATCAGATTTCACACAAGCCAAATTTCAAGTGTATATATATATATGGAATCAACACAACTAACAAACATAAAAAACCTAAACCTATTCAAATCATATTTTCCTAATTTTATAAAACCCAGTGAGTTCACGTGAAAGGGGCAGTTTCGAAGAAGGGGATTTCGGTCTAGGGTTTCATAGAATGGAGATGGAGAAAGGGACAGAAACAAGTAGCAGAGCGAGAAAGAGAGACATACATTGAGGCATGTAGCTTGCTAAAACGAGGAGGAAAAGAAAAAGGCAGAATAAACTCACTCTTCGGTGCTTGGCGAGAAGGAGCTCCGGCGAGATCCTATACAGATCTTTGTCAACAGCTTTGGGAGCTTTTCTCCGTGGTAGATGATGCGGCGGCGCAGGTCTCGGCCGTGGCAAGGGCAGAGAGAGAGAGAGAGAGAGAGAGAGAGAGTAATTTTTGAAGACGTTTGGGATGAAGAAAGGGTCTGAGGGAGAGGAGGGAATTTTGATTTTCACTGGAAATTTGGATGTTTGTTCAAATTTTTGGCCGAAATTATTTGGGGGAATTATGTAATAATCATAATAAAAAAAATTAAAGACGTTTGGGATGAAGAAAGGGTCTGAGGGAGAGGAGGGAATTTTGATTTTCACTGGAAATTTGGATGTTTGTTCAAATTTTTGGCCGAAATTATTTGGGGGAATTATGTAATAATCATAATAAAAAAAATTAAAATAATTAGAGTCTTATAATAAAATAAATTATTAATTTATAATTTTATCAATTTATACTCAATTTTTTTTTATTTATTTTTAATATAAATTCTTATATATTTTTATTAAGTAAAATTAATAAAAAAAAATATTTTACTCATCAATTACAAAATGTATAATCACACTATAAATTGGCATAAACATAATAGACAAAATTTCAGAAACTATAAGGTAGTGTTTGGTAATATTTACGTTTTTAGTTTATGTTTACAAAAATTTTATAAATTGGTTTCTGTTTATTTTTAGAAAAACATAAATTACAAACGCGTTTGGTTTGAACAAATGTTTACAAAATTTTAAAAATATAAACTAAAAAATATATTTGTTCAGGCCTAAAATATTTATATTTATTTTTATTATTTATAACAATGGGATCACACACATTATAATTGAAAAAAGTTAATTAAAAAAATAATTGAAAAAAAAATTAATTGGGAAAAAATAATTAATTGAAAAAATAATTGAAAAAAAAATTATTTGAAAAAAAAAGTTAATTGAAAAAAAAAATTAATTGAAAAATAATAATTAAAAAAATATTTATTTGAAAAAAAAAATTATTTCAAAAAAAATCATTTGAAAAATTAATTGAAAATAAATTAATTGAAAAAAAAAATTGAAAACTGAAAACGTAAACTCATTTTTTTAGTTTACGTTTTTTCTTCAAATTTTTAAACTAAGACAATCATTTAGGTTGTGTTTGGTAACGTTTACGTTTTCAGTTTATGTTTACAAAAATTTTATAAACTGGTTTTTATTTATTTTTAGAAAAACATAAACTACAAACGTGTTTGGTAATTGACAAAATGTTTAAAAAATTTTAAAAATATAAAAAAGAGTGAGAAATGGCAAGTGGTGGCAAGTGGCGGCGGAAGACGGTGGTGGAAAATGGTGACGGTGGATGGGTGGGTGACGGTGGCGGGTGATGGGTGGTAGCGAGTGGGTGGTAGTGGTGGTAGTAGCAGGTGGTGGTAGGTGGGTGGCGGATGGTGGGTGGTAGCGGGTGGGTGATGGTAGCGGGTGGTGGGCAGTAGCAGGTGGGTGATAGTGGTAGTGGTGGTGGTGGTGGTGGTGGGTGGTGGGTGGTGGCAAGTGGATGGCGGGTGATGGTGGGTGGTGATGGTGGGTGGGTGGGTGACGGTGGCGGGTGGTGGGTGGTAGCGAGTGGGTGGTGGTGGTGGTGGCAAGTGGGTGGCGGATAGCGGGTAGGTGGCGGGTGGTGGTGGTGGTAGGTGGGTGGGTGACGGTGGCGGGTGGTAGGTGGTAGCGAGTGGTGGTGGTGGTGGATGGTGGGTAGTTGTAGCAGGTGGGTGGCGGGTGGGTGGTGGTGGGGGGTGGTAATGGGTGGTGGTAGCGGGTGGGTGGGTGGTAGGTGGCTGGTAGTGGTGGGTAGTTGGTGGTGTCAGGTGGTGGATGGTGGTGGCAGGTAAGTAATGAGTGGTGGTGGCAAGTAGGTGGTGGTGGTGGTGGTGAGTGGGTGACAGGTCGGTGGTGGCTAGTGGGTGATGGTAGCGGGTGGTGGGTGGTGGTGGCAGGTGGTGGTAGGGGGTGGGTGGTGGTGGCGGAAGACGGTAGTGGAAAATGGTGGCGGGTGGTGGGTAATGGGCTCTACAAACCTAAAAGGAAATGAAAAAAAATGGGGAAAGACGGGGGAAATTGAGGTTTTTAGGTTTAGATTTTCGGAATATTTTTAATATTCTTAATATTTAATTTTTTAAATATTTTAATTTTTTAATTTTTTAAATATTTTTAATATTTTTAATGTTTATACATGCTTAAAAAATTAATTGACAAAAAAATTAATTGACAGAAAATAATTGACATAAAAGTTGTTTGAAAAAAAAATGATTTCAAAAAAAAATATTCAAAAAAATTACTTAAAAACAATTAATTGAAAAAAAAAACATTTTTTTATTTGAGTATTTTAAAAATAGTTTGGTTATGACTGTTGATCAAAAATACGGATATCGAGTTATGAGTTATGTATTTGATTATCAATTATATATTGAATTAAGTTTTGAAAACTATTTTGAAAACTCATCACCAAACAAATTTTTTTATTTCACATGTCACATCAAACTTTCAAAACTCAATTCCACATACAATTCAAAACTCAATTCAACACTCTATTAAAAAACCATAATCAAACAAATTTTTTGTAGTAGAGGAAAGGGAGCGACAATAGTGGTGAAAGTGATGGATAAGAGGTGGTGGTGGTGGTGGTGGTGATGACGAAGGAGATTAGTGATGAAGTTGTGGTAGTGGTATGGGAGATGGGAGATGGAGTGGCGGCGGTGGATGAGAGGTAATAGTAGTAGTAGTAGTAGTGGTGGTAGTGGAGTGGTAGCAATGGTAGTAGTCATGGTAGTCGTAGAGGTGAAGTGGCGACAGTGGAAGTAGTGGTGGTGGTGGAATGGCGTTTGCAGTAGTGGTGAAGGTGGTAGAGGAGATGGGTGGTGAGAGAGAGATGAATGAGAGACAGATAAAGGAGAGAGAGAGAGAGAGAGAGAAAGAGAGACAGAGTGATGAGCGAGAGAGAGACAAAGTGGTCGCTAAAAGTGCATTTTCTTGTAGTGGATCGATAAATCGAGAGGGAGCTCAGTAAATAGAGAAGACGGGAGGGAGAGAGTGAGCAACGCAAACATAGTGGTAGAAGAGAGAGGGAGAAAAAGAGAAAGAGAAAGAAATAGAGATAGAGATAGAGAGTGAGAGACAGAAAAGAGACAGAGAGAAGAGAGATACACGAGAAAGACAAAGAGAGATAGAGAGAAGAGAGATGAACGAGAGAGACAATGAGAAAGATAGAGAGACAGAGAGAAAGATAGAGAGATGAGCGAGAGAGACAGAGAAAGATGAGAGATGAGAGAGATTAAGAGAAGAGAGATGGGCAAGAGAGATAAAGAGAAGAGAGATGAACGAAAGAGACAGAAAGAGAAGAAATGAGAGAAGAAATAGATGAGTGAGAGACACAGAGAGAGAGAGAGACAAATAGACAGACAAATATAGAGAGAAGAGTGATGAGTAAGAGAGAGAGAGAGAGAAAGAGAAGAGAGAGATGGAGATGAAAAAATGGATGAAAAGGTATAGACAAAGAGAGAGATAGAGAGAGAGAGAGAGAAAAGAGCGAAAAGAGATAAACGAGAGAAAAACAGAGAGAGATAAGTGAGAGAGGTAAAGAGAAGAGAGATGAGAGAGATAAAGAAAAGAAAGTGCCGTCTCAAAAAGTCACATTTTTTGGCGACAGCAAGTTATGCCGTCTCAAAAAGTCACATTTTTTGCTTGAGACGGCAAGTTGTGCCGTCGCAAAAAAGTTCCGTCTCATAAGCCCACTTTTCTTGTAGTGAATCGTAGATAAAAATTTTCAACACATTTTTTATTAAAATTTAGTCAAATTATTTATATGTATGTCTATGTGTATATAAATATTTTAAAATGTATATTGTTTGTATATTACCCTTTTTATTGTATTTAGTAAGTAAATCTAAAATAGAGATATGTGGTTAGTGGTTTTGAGTTGGTTATGATCAAAGTTAGGGGTTATTGGTGAAAATGATGTTAGTTATAAGATGTGGTTATGAGATATGTGATGGTGGTTACGATCAAAATGGTATGGTTACGAGCCAAAAGGTATTGGTTATGAGATGTGGTTATGAGATATGTGATTAGTGGTTATGAGTAAAGTGGTGTGGTTATGAGCCAAAGAATGTTGGTTATGAGATATGTGATTAGTGGTTATGAGTAAAGTGGTGTGGTTATGAGTCAAAGAATGTTGGTTATGAGGTATGTGATTAGTGGTTATAAGTAAAGTGGTGTGGTTATGAGCCAAAGAATGTTGGTTATGAGATATGTGATTAGTGGTTATGAGTAAAGTGGTGTGGTTATGAGTCAAAGAATGTTGGTTATGAGATATGTGATTAGTGGTTATAAGTAAAGTGATGTGGTTATGAGCCAAAGAATGTTGGTTATGAGATATGTGATTGGTGATTATAAGTAAAGTGGTATGGTTATGAGCCAAAGAGTATTGATTATGAGATATATGACTAATGGTTATGAGATATGTGATGTTAATTATGATCAAAGTGGTATGACTATGAGCCAAAGGGTGTTATGAGATATGTGATTAGTAGTTATGATATATGTGATGTTAGTTATGAGCCAAAGAGTGTTGGTTATGAGATATGTGGGTAATGGTTATGAGATATATGATTGTTGATTATGAGATATGTGATTTTGGTTATGAGCAAAGTGATGTAGTTATGAGTCAAAAGGGTGTTTGGTTATGAGATATGTGGTTATTAGTTATAAGATATGTGATATTGGTTATGATCAAAGTGATGTGGTTATGAGCAAAAGGGTGTTGATTATGAGATATGTAATGTTGGTTATGAGTCAAAGGGGGATTGGTTATGAGATATGTGATTAGTGGTTATGAGTAAAGTGGTGTGGTTATGAGTCAAAGAATGTTGGTTATGAGGTATGTGATTAGTGGTTATAAGTAAAGTGGTGTGGCCAAAGAATGTTGGTTATGAGATATGTGATTAGTGGTTATGAGTAAAGTGGTGTGGTTATGAGCCAAAGAATGTTGATTATGAGTATGTGATTAGTGGTTATGAGTAAAGTGGTGTGGTTATGAGTCAAAGAATGTTGGTTATGAGATATGTGATTAGTGGTTATAAGTAAAGTGATGTGGTTATGAGCCAAAGAATGTTGGTTATGAGATATGTGATTAGTGATTATAAGTAAAGTGGTATGGTTATGAGCCAAAGAGTATTGATTATGAGATATATGACTAATGGTTATGAGATATGTGATGTTAATTATGATCAAAGTGGTGTGACTATGAGCCAAAGGGTGTTATGAGATATGTGATTAGTAGTTATGATATATGTGATGTTAGTTATGAGCCAAAGAGTGTTGGTTATGAGATATGTGGTTAATGGTTATGAGATATATGATTGTTGATTATGAGATATGTGATTTTGGTTATGAGCAAAGTGATGTAGTTATGAGTCAAAAGGGTGTTTGGTTATGAGATATGTGGTTATTAGTTATAAGATATGTGATATTGGTTATAATCAAAGTGATGTGGTTATGAGCAAAAGGGTGTTGATTATGAGATATGTAATGTTGGTTATGAGTCAAAGGGGGATTGGTTATAAGATGTGGTTATGAGCTATATGAGTAGTAGTTATGAGATATGTGATTAATAGTTATGAGATATGTGATAGTGGTTATGATCAGAGTGTTGTGATTATGAGCTAAAGGATATTGGTTATGAGATGTAGTTATGAGATATGTGATTGTAGTTATGAAATATATGATATTGGTTATCAACAAAATGGTGCTGGTTATGAGATATGGTTATGAGATAAGTGATGAGAGCTCATAACTAAGTTATGATTAATTTGATTATAGTTATGAACAAATATGATTTTAGCTCATAACTATAAAAAGTGACCTGCTTACCAGGTCACTTTTAATGATGTGGCTCAATCTGAGCCATTGATTTTCGATGTACCATACATTTTTTAAACCAAATGTACTATAGACTTACCCTGAAATAGGATACTTATGTTATTTGAGTTTGTGCAGTTTTGAAGCTGTGAAAAACAAAACTTACTAAACTACATTGCCTGCACGGCTAAACCAATCCTTTTTCTTCTTGTGAACACAAAAATGCCCATTCACAATCAAAACTAGGAGTTTCCTGTAGACACCCACTTTATTGTTTTTCTAGGTCGAGTGTATACAGAAATGTTACGTTACATACCTAAAAAACACAATTCAGAAAAATGCTTAAAAACAATCTGATCTAAAGATATCAAATTATAAATAAATTTTTGTAAATATACTTTTTATTTATTTTGAATATGTAAGTTGTTGATAACCTATTTGCAGTGTGGTAAGGTGCCTGCCAAATGGAAAAGGCCATGCAGTGGGCTCCATAGAAAACTCGGACTGTGCTACCAAAGTTCCATCTATATATTATAATCTAATAAACACATGACAATTATTCACATAATTTTGCTTATACATGTATAGTTTATCAATATTGGTATTTGGTAATCACTTCATCAATAAACTTGACCTTTGTTCGAAATCATATCTTGAAAACCACGTGGTACACATGGTGTGACCTAACTTTGAAGGTTACATGATACACATGATCTATCCACACATAGCCGAACCATGAGAGATACATGGTCTTGGACATGTGGTACACGTACACATGGTGTGGCCTAACTATAAGGTACACATGGTTTGCCATATATGCCTATATAAGGACTCATGCTCAACACTGTGTAGACACACCAAAAACAAAAGTTCTCTCTGTTCATCTATCTGGAGGTTAACATCTTAAAAGCCTAGGAATTTGAAGTGTGGATAAATATTGAGAAACTCTAATAACTTCTTAATTGACGAGAGGTTTTCAGACGAGACTTGTAATTTAAGTATCTGATCCAAACTGTTTTCGCATTAGGTAATATGATTACCCCGAATATTTTTCCTTCATTCTTAGATCAACCAGCACAGCGTTTGCTTGAATCAGCCCAAAGTTTTGGTCACTTGTCATTAGATCTTGACAAGTAACTGAATGTGGTTTTTTTGGGTAATTTATTATTAATGACAAAAAAAAAGTTGCAGAACAGCTAAAACAAAATAATGATAATAATCTTTACTATTATAGATGTGAACAACTTACTTTAGTCTCTTGAAACCTACTGTCTCCTTTTGTCAAGTGAATTTTTTATATCAAAAAAGAAGAAAAAAATTATAAAGTGAAGTGCACAAGATTTGAACATAAAATCTTGGATTTGGACAATAACACCCTTACCACTTAATCAACAACCCTGCATATATTTTTAATTCAAAATCAAAATTTATATTTTATAAATTTAATAACACACCCATCAAGTGGGCTAACACCCCTAGTAATAATAAAACTTCACCAGTCGCACACCCAACAGCAAAAACATTAATAAAAAAACCGCGTCTACGGAAATAAAAGAATTCTAAGAAACATTTCAACAAACACCTTGGCTACGCCAATTAGGAACCTGTATTCTTTCCTATAAGAGTTTCAACACAAAATCCGAACGAAGTCAATAAACAAACAAAACAACATACCCTAAAGGCTAATGCTATATGCATAAATTAGTACACTAACTAGTGTACTTGTGAAAACCCACATTTTATTATTTTTAAAAGAAGATAAAAAAAAAAAAATTTAATTAATTAATTTTATCCAGAGTCTATCTGAAATATGTATTACTGTAAAAGTTAGTTTTAAATTAATCCAATTCAATCACTAACAAAGAAAAAAAAAATTAATAATAATAATAATAAATAAATAAATAAATAAATAATAATTTTGTGGGTGTTCAATAATTGTTGTGTATAAATTATTTTAATTAGGATTCAATATAATAATTATTATTACTAAATACCTTAGTTAAAAATCTTAGTGTGTCAACTTTCAGAAACCCACAAAAAAAAAAAAAAAAAAAAAAAAAAAAGGGAATCAAACCTTTGCAGAATTTTGGTGGAGGCTTTCCACATGTTGATTTGCATGTTTGTTTAGGGAAGAAGAGCTAATGATGCTCTTGGAATTGAGAGAAAGAAAACTTAGAATGAAGAGAAAGAGAGAGAGAGAGAGAGAGAGAGAGATTTGTGCAACAAGGATTGTATATATATATGCATGCAAGCCTTCATTGTCTATAGGGTGCATGCAAGCATTCGGTGAGAAAAAAAAAAAAAGAAAAGAAAAAGAAGAGAGAAATCCCTGAAACAACCAAGCTTGGTGATAGGAGAGGAAGAAGAGTAGGAGATTAAGGAAGCCAAAATTCTCAACCATTTTGTTACCCTATTACTAAGTAAGAAAACCCTCTCAATCCTCTCATTTCTTTTTATTAGTGAAATTTTCAGATTACTTCCTTGTGATTAAAATGACTACTCATAAATAGAAATTTTTATATATATGTGTAGGAATTTTGTGATTAAAATAGTCTGTTTTGAATATGCTAGCATGTTGCCTGAATTTTTAGACAATTTTATACTCAGAATTTCGAGATGATTTCTTCTACAAAGTTGTTGACAATGATGTCTACTTTATCCAGAAATTTTTGGAAACAATTTTTGAGCTTTCTACGAATTTATACAAATTTTTAACTAAATCTGAAACTGTGTTGAGAATAATCTGTCTTGAATCTGCCAGCATGTTACCCGAATTTTTAGACAATTTTATACTCAGAATTTCGAGATGATTTCTTCTACAAAGTTGTTGATAATGATGTTTAGTTTATCCAGAAATTTTTGGAGACAATTTTCGAGCTTTCTACGAATTTATACAAATTTCTAACTAAATCTGAAACTGTGAGACAGATTTTACCATGTATTTGAAAATTTATTTAAAATTCTATACTAAGCCAAATCTGGTAATTTCTAACTAAAAGATGAAATTTGAGAAGTCTAGTTTCATGATAAATTTTTAGATTATGGGTTTGATCTATAAATTTAAGCATGGAATTAATGTAAGGAAATGTGACAAATCTGTGTCATAAACACCCTTGGAATTTGTTTAGAATTATTTATAAGTTATATTTTGGAAAATGTTTTCTGAAAAATAACCATAACATGTTTATTGAGTATCCTGTAGATTGATATGAATTTTAGAGTTGTATAAGTAATATATTTATAATTTTATTTGCAAGATATATACTCTGAAAATTTTTCTGGACAGAATGAAATCACCATTTTAATATTATGCTAGTCTAATTTTGTAAATCAAAAATTTGTGCATGTGTGTATTTAGGGTTTAATTCTTGTATCTAAGTTATTATTTCATACCATGGTTTAAATAAATTGTTTATTTAAATTCTGTACTTTATTTAGTATTGTGTGACACATGCAATATTTTATGATTGAGAATTTTAATGAGTTGGTATAACATTACTTGTGATTAAAAATTTGAAATTATTTGTGATTAATATCAAAATTAACTGAAATGATTAACGGCATATACAAAGTTAACAATTGACGGTTAATACCAGTTGTTCGGGGTGAGTCTTGGTTTAAAGACTGTACGGAATTAAGAGTTGACGGTTAACACCGGTTGTTCAGGGTGAGCCCTGGTTTTGAGAATTCTCACGTAAATTGTGTTGCGAAACTCTAAGATGGCACGGGACTTATTTGAACCCTTTTCGGTATTCGGTTTTGGAATAAGGGTGGATGTGCAGGTGGCACACAGGGAGGTTGCTTACCCCTGGCAGACCGTTTCCTTGGGGCAGACCACGGATGCCACTACTTGGGTATATAACTCCGGACGTGGGCATCCCTGGTAGTTACGATTGGTAACACTTAAATATTTGACCAAGGGAGGGTTTCAAATTAACCGTTGCCATGCTTAGTGGTTGGTAAGTTAAATCTCTTTGGTGAGATTTCGAGTGTCACCTAATTTATTAAAATTACTGAAATTATTCTAATGGTTGTAATTTCTGTGTATAATTATATTGTTGTCTCATGTTTAGAATATTATTATTTTTCTCTTAAAAAGAATGGTAGGTTGGTTACGTTTTCTTACTGTGTTGCAAAACTCATGGCATATATTTTGTTGCCCTGGCGTTTCATGCCAGATTATGTCGAAGAAGGGATTGAGGCTGAAATTGGAGCTGCTGCCAATATCGAACCTTGGCTGACTTAGAGTCAAGATTTTATCAAAATAAAATCCTGTTATCCCTTGTATTAGGATTTAACTATGTTGTGACGTTGTGTGTGAACTTGTAGTTTTATTTTGTCGTTGGACTTTGGCTTTGTAAGAACTTAAAAGTTCCTAATTAGTAGTTAAAACTTTATCTAGCAAGTTATTGTTATTTAAATCTTATGATTTACCAAAAAAAAAAATAAAAATTGGGGCGTTACAGTACTAATTGATGATACGGTATAATTTAAGATGTTTTTCGCATTTGTAATTTGTATAATGAGTGGAGTCAATAATAATGTCATAGCCAGTGTTGGTACATTAGTTAATACACTAATTGACACATGTAGCACTACACTACCCTAAAATAAAGGAGAAATTTTTTTTCCATAAACACTACAAACACAACACACCCACTCCACTTTGGCATGTAACATTTAAGACACCTTAAAATCCAAACTAGAGGTAATGAACTCAACTCGAAATAACAAATCAGCCTAATTATATTTATTTAAAATCCGTTTAAACATATAAAAATTTATAACATTATTACCATCGTCACCACTGCTATATCATCTATTGGAGGAAAAAAAAAAAAAAATCAATAAAGTAAATGGATTGGTGTGGTTCATTTGTCTAACATATATATATCTAGTTCAATCCAACTTGCTTAAACTCTGTTATTTATATGGGCGTGTTTGGGTTGAGTTGCTATGAACACGTAACCTGTTTTGTCCGGTTGTTAGTGAAGAAATTCTGTTTATCCCCCATCAACATGTACAAAACAAAAATTTTAACTAAACAACGAAACAAAATATTAGACGACTATATAAAGTATCTAATACCTTGAAAGGACAACAATTAACAATTAAAGAGTAAAGTAAACACAGAAAAATATAAGAGAGAAATAAGAAGTACGTAACTGAATTGAGAACAACCTCTACAAGAGCAAGATGATTACAATTTTAGAAAAATATATTACCTTACAACTACTCCTGCTCCTAAAATTGAAGTTGTTATCACAACTACAATTCATAACTACTTAGAAATACTACTCCTAATGATAAAATATATCTTGATCGTGATGTTTGTTGATGATCTCTTTGTTGGTCCCACAGTTAGAAAACTGCCTAGCAGTTTTCCTTCACTCATGCATCTTGCCACATGAGAGAATGAAACTGTATGAAGTAATTGATGCCAAAACGTGGTGCCACCACATTCACTTGATTTAGGCAACTAATTTGCAAGAGGCAGCCATGTGTCCCTTAAATTCCTTATCTTGTACAACTTTCATTGACCTCCAATAAGCCAAATAATAATAATAAATATAAATATAAATGTTGTTTATGTCTCATACCATAATCGACATATCACAATCAATAAAATTAGATTTAGTTACAATTGATAGGCCACAATCAACAAAAAAATATATACATATATATATATATATATATTTATGATGCAAACACCCGTCCCAACCCTTGCTTTGCCATCTCTAATCCAAAGCCTATAACATGCAATCCTGTATATCAATAATGTTATAAATACTAACAAACATATCAATTAAAACACAAATCTTGTACTTTCTAAACACAAATATTTTTAAAATTTTGAATTATTAACGGATACTTTATAGATACCAAATGTATAGTAATTGAGTATAACTGTTAAGACATGACATTTTTCTTGTGTAGAGCATACTTGTTAGTTACCTCATAGCCAAAAAAAAGAAGTTTATAATTATTAAAATAAATGTACGAAAAAATTCTAATACCGTACTAGAGCAGAAAAATGCTAAATAATTGAGACCAAGACTTGTCGAATTTGGTTGGAAAAAGATTGGGGACCAGACTTGAAGCATGAGATTTTTCTGGGCAGGGAATTGTGTGGTACAGATTAGATTTGTGTATTGTGAAGTTTATATGTAAAATAAATCTGAACTACATGATAATAATCACTACAAGAATTTACACATTTTGCGACCACTTTTACCGACTAAAAAAATTTTGGTCGCAAAAAAATGACGTTTGGCGACCAAATATTAATTAGTCGCGAATGATCATTAATTTTGGCGACCAAATTTTATTGGTCGCAGAAGGTTATATTTTGGCGACCAAAAAATATGTTGGTCGCAGAAAGTGGTATACTTTTGCCGACCAACTACAAATTTGGTCGCGGAAGGTCACATATTTTTTGGCGACCAAAAATTTGGTCGCGAAAAACTTATTTTCAGCAACCAAAAAAAATTAGTCGCCAAATTAGTACTTTTAGCGACTAATATTTTAGTCGCCGTTGATTGAGATTTGGCGACTAAAAAAATTTGTCGGCAAAAGAATCTATTTTGGCGACTAATTTGAGAGTTTAGTCGCCAAAAATTTGGGGGGAAATTTGAAACATGGGGCGGGAATTGAATTTCAGAAAAATAATTCCAGATTGGGGTAATTTTCTACTTCAGACACTGTTGATGCATCAATCGAACCCAGATGTTTAACTCGTCTCCTCCCATTCCCTCTCTGTCTCTCTCCCTCTCTGTTCTTCTTTCCTACCCTCCCTATTGCGCTCGCTCCCGACGCTGGCCTCGATTTCTGCCTCTCCCCCATTCTCTCTCAGTGTCTTCAAGTCGCAATCCTCCCACTCGCAAGGTAGGGTTTCCGATTGTGAATCGCGATACTGTGCTTCGATTGGGTCACCGAAGGCTAGGGTTTCCACCACCACAGCCACCATCATCATCATCAGCTTTAGTAAATACGATGATTTTGGGTACCCAACGACATTGAAACAGGTCCCTGTTATATTTGGTGCCAAATTAGCCTGTGAGAGGCGCATAACATAACAAAGAGAGCAGCTGCGTTTGGTTTCTGTAAATTCGACTTCCTTTCTCATGGATCTGAACCCGGTAACTTCAATCACCTCCACTGCTCTCTCTCTCTCTCTCTCTCTCTCTCTCTCTCTCTCTCTGTGTACACTATCATGTTATTTATATCAATGCACGAATTCGCGTGAATTCATTTTCTGCAAATTCATTGGATATGTATCGATCGGTGATAATTGATGGCAAATCTGGTTATGTATGCCATTTCTTGAACGAAAAGGAGAAATTGAGGAGAAAATTAAAGGTCTTGAAGGAACAAATTTGGATGGTCTACTGCAGAGGCTTCCCTGTTGTGTGAGCCGTGATCTAATTGATCAGTTGACTGTAATGGCCCTTGCTTGCTTAAGTTTTAGTTTATTTATTTATTATTTATTAAAAAAATATTTTGTGTTTTACTATTCCAATAAATGCATGTTTATGTGTCTATTCATTGTAGATCTTATTGTCAAATAATGTTATTTTTCCAGGTGGAGTTTTGTTATTTAAATTCAAAATCAAACCGTAAAAAGCTTGTGAAGGCTTTGTTTAATGTCCCCAGGACATCTCTAGAACTGCTGCCATACTATTCACGCATGGTTGCCACACTGTCAACTTGTATGAAGGATGTATCTTCCATGCTCTTGCAGTTGTTGGAGGAAGAGTTCAACTTTTTGATAAATAAGAAGGTCTATTCAGTAGTTCAATAGATTTTCCTGATAAAAGTGTCTGCTATTGAATTGGATCTTATGTTTTATTTCTCATGGTGCCAACCATGACTTTTTTGGTGAACTATTGTTTTAATTCTAGGATCAAATGAACATTGAAACAAAGATCAGGAATATTCGGTTTATTGGGGAACTCTGCAAGTTCAAAATTGCTCCAACTGGCCTTGTTTTTAGTTGTTTGAAGGTATGATGGGAAGTGTTCAGTTTATAAAGTGGTTCTTTAGTAATTTTACTTCACAGGGATTATGTTCTTTTGAATCTCTCTCTCTCAATTTTTAGAAGCCGTAAAGTCCACAATTATTTGGATGCGTAATCTGGCCATATGTTTTTCCTTTTTTCTTTCTCTTTTTCTTTTTTGCACGTGGGGGTCGGGGGAGGGTTAGCTAAGCAATATATACATACCTGCTGTTAAAACAGTAATTGCGGTGACCTTTTAGTTTGGCTTTCCATTTTATTGCTCCAGTTATCATTATGTGTTTATCTTACTTAAGCTGACCTTGTGACAGACTGAGTTTTAGTTGGAAAACAAACAGGAAGTTTGTGTTGTAAACTAATTTTTGAAAGAAATTTACTTTTAGGTTGAGACAACCTAAATGTAAGACTGTCATACTTAATGTTGCCGTCGTACTTACGAAACGCTGCTTTTCTCTTTTTACCAGGCTTGTTTAGATGATTTTACTCATCATAATATTGATGTTGCCTGCAATCTTCTTGAGACATGTGGCCGTTTTCTTTACCGCACTACTAGAAATATGGTTTTTTGCGTCTTATTTTTTGCGACGGATTGTTTAACCGTCGCAAAAAATCATTTTTTTACATCAAAATCTAATTTTATTTAAACTCCAAGCGTGTTTCGCTGTTACTTCCCAATTTCTGTCTCCATTTCGCGCTCTCTTCGGCTGAAGAAGAGACCTCCAACGGTATGTCTCTCTCTCTCTCTCTGAAAATCTCACTCTCCACTCTCTCTTGCTCGACTCTCTTTCAATTCTCCACTCTCAATATTATTGTTCATTTGAAGATTTCGATCAATTGTTGATGAAGATATGAAGATTTTGATTGATTTTTTATGAAGATTTTGATCGATTTATAATCGGTAAGCCTAATTTCTATGAATGAATCCAACTCTCTATCTCTCCCCTCTGCTGTGCCTCCTCTCCATCACGGACGCTTCTCTTTCTCTTTCTCGCCAGAGCCGACAATGGAGACCTCCGATTTTTCAATTCTAGGTCTAATAGAGTAAGTCAATTTTTCAAGAATAGAGTAAGTCAATTTTTCAAGAATGGAGACCTCCGATTTTTCAATTCTAGGTTTAATGGAGACCTTCGATTTTTCAATTCTAGGTTTAATAGAGTAAGTCAATTCTAGGTTTAATGGAGACCTCCGATTTTTCAAACTATCTAAAAATTTGACTAAGAAAATAATAATTGATTTCAATTTCAGATTAGAAAAGAATTTTCTGTTAGTTACTGAGAAACTGTCAATTTTTACCTTTGCACCTTTGAAAGTTCTAGAGTTATTTTGGACATTGTATGGGCAATAAACATTTGAATGGGACTCTATATATCAGAAGCTGAAACATATGATAAAATGACTGCTTGTGCATCTGTTTTATGTAGTTATAGAATGAAATCAATATCCGTTTGCATGCAAGAGAGGTTCATATGCATCATTTTGGCCATTTCCTATTCAGCTTTTGGGGGCAATTGGTTAACATGGTATTACTACTTCAGTTCCAAAAGGTCCATAGTTTGTCTCCTTGTATGTTTTTGTACGTCATTATATCTGTTACTCTGCACTTTAGTTCGTATGTTAGGATGGCTTTTTACATGTAAGAGGAGATTACATTAGAAATGTCCTGTCGAAGAAATGTCCTGTCAAAGAAATGTCCTAAAACAGATGTTTTGAAATACAATATCATGTGAAGTGCGTGTTCATCATTTTGTTTCTATTGAAGATGTGTTTCCCTGTACAGTGAATCTCAGGTATTTTGCATGTTGCATTTTGACATCTGATATTCTTTCTTTTTGTTACTCTCTGTGGCCTACTCTCATAATCTCATTGGTCTAATTAGATTGTACAAGAAATTGGGCTTATTTTGAATAAAATTCTTTCATGCTGATCCTTTGCCTTTTTTTGTTTATTTTCAGGATGTTGGCACCATAACCGCCACAAAAAGAGTGAAGAATTGCATTGATCTGGCTGAAATGAGACTTCAAATGGACAAGGTGCAATATCATCAGTGTAATTAACTGTTGTGTTGGTCATATTTACAAATTACCATGGCATGTGGACATTGGCATGACTGTAGGACATGGAAGCTCGAAATACTTAGATATGGCATGAGGCAGTATTTTTATCATTGTATTATGATATAGGTGACACACACGTTTACATACCTATTTTCAATCTTGTGCATGTTAGGAGGGGAGGGCGGGATAGGGTGAGGAATCATGGGCAGTAAAGTACAAACAAACAAATGACATTGTGATATATTTTGCGACATAAAGGCAAAGTACACTAATTTTCTGGTGGATGGATGTGGGCTTTTTTATTCTTTATTTTTTAACTGAGTTTTCAAATTGGTGTAGGACTCACTGGCGACACTACATACAATGGGATGGGGTCAAGTGACCCCACTAGACTTAGAAAATTCACTAATATTTTTTTTACATATACATATTTATTTTTAAATTGACCCCTCTTGGTGGTTGAAATTAAACCCACTAAATTTTTTTGAAAGCAATGTTTGGGTCAAAGTATAAATAAACAAGGTGTAAATTACACAAATAGTCTTTGTAAGTGTGTTAGTTATTTTATTTTGCTCCTTGTCACATTCGCGTCGTCTAGTCGAGGCAGATATAAAAATTAAAAAATTTGATATAAAATTAAAAAAAGTTCGCTTAGTGTTATCTTTAAAAGTCTCATAGTCACACACCAATTTTTTATGGGGAGTTTTCTGGATGTCCTAGGTGAATTGTTGTGATAATCTTTCAGCAAAAAAAGGTATTTTATCAGTTGTGATGGACTATGTCCATTCATTCTTTGATTTCCTTCAACCTTGTGGACCTCTAGATGGACGTTAGGTCATCCTTTTACTTGAAAGGATCACTGAGCAGAGCTGTTCATCTTCCACTAAGCATTTTGGTGATCAAGTTGGTAATTTGGATTTGGTATAAGCCTTCATTATGCTTAGATTGGAAGGTAAATTTTTTTTACTCATCACTTTACCCAAGCATTTTGCTACAACAATTTAAACACATTGAATTCATGTTCGTATTCACCTGATTAAGGATTTTTTGCTGGCTGGAATATTTCCGTCATGAAAGTCATAGATTGTACCTATTTGTAAGAAGAAAAACTAAAGAGGAAAAACAAACCAAAAAAAAGGAAAGAATCTCAAACAGATTGTAAACAACTTGGAATCAGGTATTTTAATTCTCTCATAATTTTTCTTATGAGCAATTCTATACATAATCCCATTTCTTATCTCATTTCCTCAAACCTAGACACACAGCAATGGGGCCCAGATTCATAAATGCATATGAGACCCACTCACTTGGGAGTGAGAAAATGAGATACGAAATAGGATATGCAACATTTTCCTTTTATTATCTCAAATTCTTTTAGTTGTATCTTACTTTTTCACTGCTGTCAGGGATTTAGCTTTTGTCAGGTTGATTACAAAACCAAGACACTATTTAACTCTTGAATTCGAGGGAGCACAATAAAGGTTTCACTGATTAGCTAACATGCTCTATGCTTAGTTGCTGATTTTGGAATAGCTATGCCAGCAGCTTCTCAGACCGTAAAGTATTTGACTTGCAGCCATAGTGGTCTGGAAGAATGTGGATTTCAAAGGACTATAGTGTAAGTGTAAAATCAGAAATCATACGCTGCGAGCATTATTCCAGGAACTTTCTCTCATTTTGGTATGTTGAGGGCTCTGCAGGGATCCTGCATCTGATTTTTATGATTTGTTTTAATTTTTGTAGTATGGATACCATAATTAATGAGATATTAGTTGGCTCTTATTATGTGGACTGACTAGGCACACGCTGCACAATTTAGTAGTTCTGAGATTTTATTAGTTTCCTTGAGTCCTGCATTTATAATTAGGGAAAATTGCATTTCAGTGGAGCAATAGCAAAAAATTTGCATTTTCATGATGGTGCAACTCTCCTGTGTGTGTGCATGGTGTAATTTCAATCCTGTGCTACCAAAAAAAATTCCCATTTGTAGTGCAATTATTTTGTGACTGTTCCATGTATTTGCAATTTCCCCTTATGATTGTGCTATTTGGTTCATTTCTGAGTATTGATTCCAGTTACTGAATAACTAACTGCATTGTGTTTGTAATTAATATGGTTCGATGATTTTGTATCTTGTATGGTGGGATGTCACAGTTCACTGACTGGCTTTTTGTGTTTGACCTTGTAGTATATCAGAAAACTACTTTTCTCAGACCTCGATAAGTCTTCCATTGAGCATGTGCTGAGACAACTTCGTAAGCTACCATGGAGTGAATGCGAGCCCTACCTTCTAAAATGCTTTATGAAGGTTCACAAGGGAAAGTATGGTCAGATTCACTTGATTGCTTCACTTACTGCTGGCTTGAGTCGCTATCATGATGAATTTGCAGTTGCTGTTGTTGATGAGGTTGGTTCTTCTCCGTATGGAAATGTTATTTTAGAGTATTTAGTATTTTTCCCTGATAAACATGTTCTTTATCCATGTCTCCTGCTTCGTAGTGACAATATGATGCTTCTCTAGGTTGTGTGGTCATCTTTAGTTAAGGCTGTCCAAAGTTGCATCAGATGGTTTGCATGTAAACAACATGTTTCTATATGTCTAAAAAATTTATAATTTTACATCTCAATTTGGTATAATTTCGAGAAGCTTTATAATTAATATTGTTTTAGAATATCCATTTGTCAAATTGGGATTTGATTTGTGAATCAAAATGGCCTTGTACCGAATCAAATAAATTATTTTTTGACAAATAAATTATTTTTTTTTGTAAAAAATAACAATTGCCGACCAAGAGTTTTGGTCGCAAAAAATACATCTATTGCCGACTAAAACAGCTCTTGGTCGTGGAAACTCACTTTTGCCGATCAAAAGTTTTGGTCGCGAAAATTAACAAATGGCGACCAAAACCTTTTTTGGTCGCGGAATGTCACGATTGGCGACCAAAAATTTTGGTCGCGGAATGTCACCATTGGCGACCAAACTTTTTGGTCGTTGAATGTGATAATTGGCGACCAAACTTTTTGGTCGGGAAAATATCACTTTTCGCGACCAAAGTGTTTTGGCGACAAAATAAATTAGTCGCGGTAATTAAATATTTAGCGACCAAAAATTTAGTCGCGAAATCCAACTTTTGCCGACCAACCACAATTTTGGTCGCGAATTACTTTTGCCGACCCTCAATTGGCGACCAAAGTAGCGACCAAAAAAATTGGTCGCGGATAACTTTTGCCGACCAAAAATTGACTTTTAGCGACCAATTTTTTTGTTGCCAAAAGTGGTAATTCTTGTAGTGAATTTTGAGTAGTTAAGTCTAGGTTTGTAGCATTACTGATTTGGTTGAGTTCATCCAATTAGTACTAGTTCAGTTCCTCACCCCATAATCCTTCTCAGGTATTTCTTGTCAAAGATATGGTTTGATTGTTTGAATTGATTATTTCCTGCTCACTATATGGCTCTTTTTTCTTTTTCTTTTTCTTTTTTTGATTGGGTTTGAGGACTGTTCGTATTATTAAAATAAGACTTGTGATAGGCTTATAGGACTCAATATGTCTCTTAAGTTTAAATTTAAACTTAAAATAAGCTAAACCATTTCACTATATATTGATTGTCCAATTTTATGTAATTTTGATAATGTTTATACATAACATTTTACTGATTGATAAAAAAGAAAAAAAAGAAAAAAAAATCTAAATTTGTGTCCTCGTAACATCACTTTAATATCTTTTATGTGAATATATTATAAATATAATTTGAAAATAAATATTGACAAATACTTATTATTATTTGTTTATGTTTTTGATAATTCAAATACATAGTATATATTAAAACTGGAGACGAGGAGCACCAAAGTCATAGTTGTTAGTGATGACCAATACTAAACCTTCCGACCTCTCGCCACGTGAGGATTTGGAGATCATGTTGTCACAATGGGGATCTGTGGTGTCTAGATAGAGATTTTTTTAGAATTTTTTTTGATAATTTAGAACGTTCATATAATAAAGTTTGTCGAGTATATTATTTTTACAAAAAATAAAGTTAATCAGAAATCAATAATTCATTAAAAAATTATCAATATCATATTAACCGTTTATTTTTTAAAAAACAAATATGCTATTGTTATAGAGGTATAGATTTCAATTAATGTGATATTTTACGCAAATGATCTATTCAACGAATCCTATAATATAAATGATTCAAATTATAAATTAAAAAAAAAAACTCAAAAAAATCCTCACCGAGACACCACATATCACTATTGTGACTTAGGCCTCGTTTGGGAACATTTTTATTTAGCCAAAAAAGTCAAAAAGTTACTAAATTAGTCAAAAAGTTACCAACCCATACCAAAAAGTCAAAGATTCTATTTTCTTTCTACTTTTTGCACATCTTTTCGTAAAAAGTCAAAAAGTCATCCCAAACATACTAATTTTTTTTAGTTCATATTTTAGCCAAATAATCAAAAAATTATTAAATTAGCCTGTTCCCAAACGAGGCGTAAGTTACAGCAACACCCCTTGCTCCTGTGACATGAGAGGCAGCTAAAAACCATTGTGACAATAATTAGTTACAAACATGTCACCGAATAACCAATAACGAAAAAGTATTAGGACATAATTACTGTTTATCTTTGTACTTATATGTTATGACATATAAAACGGAAATATTATAGGTACCTTATAACTAAAAAAAAAGAAAAATAGTATAGTTTTAATTTCTTGAGTCACAATTTAAAAAGAAAAAAAAAGGGTCATAATTAAATATAACATGAGGTATAATTAAAAAATTTATGAGTCATAACTAAAAAGAAAATTGATTATAACTAAAAAAAAAAAAATAATACAATTAAAAATACATACGTACACTCTTTTTAAAAAATTGTATATTAAAATTTCGCATCGTTTTATTCTTGATTTACGTGTATCATGTTATACTCGTATTCATATTTGTTTGTTTTGATAGCAAACCTAACTAGGTTGTCGTATCATTAAGTAGTGATATTTAATTAATTTAGATTTGGAAGTAGTCCATAATGGACACTGGCCCGTTAGTTTGTCCATTCAATCCTCCTGACTCAACCCTTTTTTCTAGGGCTCAAAATTGTTATTTCAGCCCATAAAATTGGGCTGGATTAATTTTTAATACCTTTTAATTTTGGGCGTCTGACCCAAAGGTCCAAGCCCAACATATCATAACCCATTTAGACTCAAAACAAATTTAATACTCCATTAAGTCCTCAAATTAACAATAAGACGAAAATACCCACAATATATCATCCAATTTACACGCGCGCAACCATCTCCTACGTCCCCATCATCTCAGTCCGATCACTATACTGTCACGTCTCCGCCGCTCGAAATCGACTCCTCAGTCCTCCATCTCTCTTCCGTTCAACTCCATCCCCTCTGAAACCCTAACCCTAACCAGAAAACGTAACCGTTCATCTTCATCACCCACAATCATCTCAGTCTGATCAGTACACTGTTACATCTCCGCCGCTCAAAATCGCATTCTCAATCCTCCATCTCTCCTCCGTTCGACTCCATTCCCTCTGAAACCCTACCCTAACCACAAAACCAAACCGTTCATCTTCAACACAACACCAAGCCGTTCATATTCTCCAATCGGCGACTCTCAACAACACGAAGAACCATCACCACTCTGAAGAGATTTCATAGTTCCTGACTTCCGATTCACAAAAATGGGGAAAAAAAGTAACATCTCTCTTCACTTATTCATTATTTTTCATTCACATTTGTACATCATTCTTTCATATTTTGTATATACACATTTTACATACTTCCAAATGTATAAACCCTCTTTTATATATAGTCCCCTGTTTTTAAACATTCTAAACACTGTTTTTACACATAAATCCCTGTTTTTACACATTCAACACCTTATTCTTATTCTTGTTGTTCAATATTGGCTACTCTTATTCTTATTTTTGAATTTTTAATCTTCTTGTTGTTATTGTTGCTTTTTACAAAATACAATGGGCTGTTCCTATTGTTCATACTGTTTCCTTATAAAAACTGCAACATCATAGTGTTTCATTTCATCACTATACAAGTAACATATCTAAATTTATTCAAACTGCAAATGAAACTGCAAAATTACACAGTTTAACCACTACTCAAAACAAATAGCTAACTTATTATAAAGTGCAAATCAAACTGTCAAATTATACAGTTTCGTAACTGTTACCAACAAAATACATATAACTTCATATTAAACTGCATATAAAAATTCAAAATTATACAGTTTTGTCACTATATTACTCATACCCTGCTGTCACTTTCATTTTTTCAGAAATAGCTGTTGGAAGATATTGGAAGAAACAAACCCGTATGCCCACAAATCCAATCAGGGATTTAACCATCTCCCCTTTAGAAAGTCCATCTCCTGTATCCACTAAAATGCCACCACCATCTCCCCATCCACAAAAAACCAAACCACCACACACAAAAACAACCAAACCCAACAGACCCCACCAAAAAACCCACAAAACAACCACACTACCTACAAGAAAAAGCCCAAGAACTACACCACAGACCCCATCCACCCAACAAACACCAACCACACCTCCAACCACAACAAAAACAAACAAAAGAAAGCCAACAAAAAACCAAGAAGCTCCTCCAACCAAAAAAAGAAAGCTCCAAAAAAGCCAATCAACTCCCAAAACAAAAACCAAGGCATCAAAAGAAAAAAAAACAACAGTCCCTGCAAAGAGAGTCCAACAATTTAATTATCGTTCCAACATCGGAACGGTAATCAAACTGTTGAAGGGGGTCAAATTCACAAAAGCCCAACAGACAGAGCTGCAAAAAACCCCTTTTTGGCCCCTTATAAATGCTCTCTCCTCAACACAACTGAAGGCCTCTTGGTGCAGATGCTACAATTCCATTGTAGCAGAAATGACAACACTCTACAACAAAAGAAAAAGATCATTTGTACTTGGCAAAAAGGAATGAAACTCAGAAGTAGTGATGTCAAGCTCATTTTTGGTATCGACTGTGGAGAAGACAGCATCACCACCAAATCCTATGCAAGACCAAAGGATTTTGAGCTTCCATTTTACAAACGAAGATGCAAATCAGTCAAGAGATTGGATGGCAAGTCTTTGACCAAAATGTTTCAACAAACAAAAAAAGGAAAATCAACCAATGATCGTCAAGATCTTACAAGGGTAATCACCCTTTACTTGTGATTGAAACTTCTCATGCCCACAACAGGCCATACACTCAGTTGGAGTTTCCTCAACTATGTTGACAATCTCAACAACATCAAGAAGTACAATTGGGTTGAGGCAATAAAAGACACACTGATGAATTCAATGGCAAATGCAAACAACAACCCAAGGCATGTCACTGGATGCGTCATGTTACTCTTGGTAAACACATTACTCAACTACTTCTCACAAAAATATCAGACATCCACCTATTTCTAACTATCTAACATATTTCAACTTTTTTTTTTTTTACAATACTGGTACTGTGAGCACAGTAAACTCCTCCGACCATCCAACAAAGAAGGCTTCCCAAGGTTTATGAAATGGAACCTTGGCAAAATGTACTCCAAGTGGAAACACATCAGCCTTGCTCACTTTGACAAGGTATTCAAACTCTTCTATACTATCATAGCACAAATCTATTCAACACTCCTTTCAATATTCATTGTAGTACAAATCATATTATGAAACTGTGAAAATTTTCAGTTTCAAAGCACACACTTCTTTAACATCACTCATGTTATGAAACTGTAACATTTTTCAGTTTCAAAAAACATATTTTGACACTTAACCCACATTACTCACAGTACAACTCATCTTATGAAACTGACCAAATTTACAGTATTACTGATATATGCCACATTGTTCCAATGCAGGTTAACCAAAGTGCTTTAACCCTAACTGAACAAGAAATACAGTTATTGCATATCAATCAAAGCACATCAACAGACTCTTTAGCAAAGAAACAAGACCACAAAAAGGACAATAAGCAAAAAAAAAAATAAATAAAAGCAACAAAAAAAATAACACTTCTAGACAGTGATGAGGATGACTTTCTCGAAGAAGAACATCATTCAGAATCAGAATCACAATCAGAACAAGAAGAACAACAAAAAAAGAAAAGAAAAGAAAGCAAAAACCACAAGAAGAACCAAAAAGTGATGAACAGGAAGAAAAGAGTGATGATGAAAAAAATCAAGTGACTGATGAAGAAGAAACTGAAGAAGAAGAAGAAGAAGAAGAAGAAGAAGAAGAACAAACAAACCAACAAGAAGAAGTCAATGAACAAGAACTGACAAACCAACAAGAAGAACTGCAAGAGAAATCTGACATATTTCATGCACAAGGTAAACTATTGTCTAATACTAAAGCATACTGCAAAATTTCATTAAACTAACCAAAACACAATCCAACATTTTTATAGGTCATGACCAACCACAAACACCAACCAAAGAGGACGACAAAGACAAGATCATATCAGCCATGAGAGCACAAATGCAAGAAATGGAACAAAAATTCATGGCTGAATTGCGTAAAAAAGAAGATCAATTGAAGGAAATGTCCACCAAAAAAACTGGCAGTCTCCAACAAAGATCCATGGTCAAGAGAATCAAACAAAAATCAAGAAAACAAGCACATGACCCAGATTTTGAATACCAACCAATGACCAAACCCAAAGAAGATGCAAGAAACAAGACACAAACTGCTGCTGATGTACCCAAACCAACACAGGGTACTGATGAAGAAAAAGAGAACAAGAATGACAACAAAAAAGAGGGTGCTCATGAAGCAAAACAACAGCAGAAAGAAAAGATGCAAGAACATATTGGCCAAGAGAAAGCAGTTGCTGCTGAAACAAACCCAAAAGAGCATGCCAATCAAAAGAAGACAAAACTTCAAGTATTGGAAAGTGATGATGATTTCCAGGAAGAATCAATCCCAAACAAGCCACTCGCCATTTCATGTCGCAAAACAAACAAGGTTTGGCATACCCTATCCAAAAAAGACCAAGACCAAATTCAACTCATCAACAACACACAATCAAGTGCTTGTGTCAGGTCTGGCAGCGAAGATGAAAACTGCGTATACTTTTCAGATATATGCAGATTGACCAACAGGGAACCCTTATATGGGAATGTAGGTCTCCAACTGCACAATTTTACAGTTTCTGTACATATTCAATAACCTATTCCACAAACCTAACGCATTCTCATATATAACATGTTTCAGGTCATTGATGCCTTCTCAGAAAAGCAAATGGCACTCCAACCAACCATTGAAGAATTTGAGAAAAACGATCTAGTCTTTGCAAGCAATCCATATGCAGGAAGATCTTATGTTTTCTCAACACTCATCAATGTAAGCAAAACTTAACATACCTTACAACTGCAAAATTTTCTACTTTCTCAACATGTATTACTACATAGTTTTATAACATATTTCAAACATATATATAACTTATAGACTCCACTACAAAACCAAGATCAAGCACTGAGAGAAAAACTGATGGACAGCCATTTTCCAGAAGCAATGAAAAACAGATATATCCATTTCCCAATCAACCATGACAACCATTGGACAATTGTGGTCTTTGACAATGCTGATGGAATATGGAGACACTATGACTCTTTGAGACCAGCAAAAGATTGCCACAACAAGCACTTTGAAATTGCAAAGCAAATTGTAAGTTAAAATAAAATTTCATACGTAGTTCCATTCCTTTACAAACATTTCAACTCATCACTATAACTGACAAAAACACCCACTAACTATTTTGTAGCAACAACATCAACTGAGATGGAATAAAGCATTACTCAGCAAACAGGGAAACATGTTATCATCTCAAGAGTGAGAGACAGAAATTGCATCAATTGAGGAATGCCCACAACAAACCCCACACTCGTAAGATACAAAATCCATAAACTAATCTTCCAATATGCTAAATTTTGCAGTTTCACCTAACTAATTAACTTCATCTCAAACACTGCAGGAATGATTATGCAATCGCCGTCTGCAATGTTATCAACCAATATCTCAACTAGCAACCTGTGTAGAAAAAACTTTGTCCAACTGAGTGGGTCAAATTTCGAGCACAAATCATCAATCAATTCCTCAATGATGAGAACCGATCCTGGAAACTCGGGCACTACCAAATGTTAACAAAACATACCAAACCATAGAAACAATGATCAAACTTCTTGACAATACAAATATTCAAGGGAACATATCTTTGTACCTTTTTTTTTTATTATTTTTTTTTAAACATGTGATAAGTACTTTATATACTTTTGGGAATGATCTTTTTCTGGTTATTATGGTTATGGTGAAAATGATTGATGTTGTTGTTGCTCTTCTTCTTGTTATTATTATTGTGGTTCTTCTTCTGATTGTTTGTCTACTTGTTTGTGGTTGCATATATTTTCATACAGTAAAGGTTGTTTCTAATAATTCTTCAAACTGCAAAATTTTGCAGTTTCATCAGCTTGTTTCTAATAATTTTTAAAACTGCAAAATTATGCAGTTTCATCAGGTTATTTCTAATAATTCTTAAAAATGTAAAATTATACAGTTTTCTCGCTATGAAATATGAACTGTATTTCCATATTATACTGTTTCAATAAGAAATTTTCAACAACCTTCTCTGCATTCCATAAAAATAAAAAACAAAACCAAACTGTTACAAAACAACTTCAATAAGTAAAGAACACATCAACAAACAAAAAACAATTCAATCAACTTTACTCATTACTTCCATAATACCAAGTATCACATTTTTTATTATCATAATTCCTCAAATTCAAATACAAATCCAAAAGAATAGATTGTCGCCTCAAATAGCAGCCTTGCACGTTTTCTTATTGTGATTCCCATATTTCAAGCACCTCCCACACTTTATTTGCTTCACATTCTCACCCCTAGAAGGTATCCTCTTCTTCTTGTTCCACCCGGGCTGCTTCTTCGTTATAGGAGGTTTGATAACCGAACTACTGGCACCATCAAAGTCAAATCTCTCACTTGAAGGCACTGGATAAACAGATTCCTTGTATGACTCTCTAAAACAATCTACATGAAAAAAAGGATCAATGAAACCATACACATCTCTACCACTACTACGCAAAGCATGCACAACATGACAACAAGGAAAACCATTCAATTGCCATTCATGGCAAGAACAAGTCTGTCTACCAATATCAACATAAAAAGAAATAGAAGAATGAACCTCAAGCACAGTATCACTAGCAACAATCGCATCCCAAGACTTAGCTAGCTCCAAAGAGTCCACCAACTTCTTTTCCATAACTGGACACAATTTCGTAGTTCATCTTCTAGATTCAGCTCTTCTATCCGACAATTGAGTCATGATTTGAACCCTAATCATATCAACCATACAAGTAATAGGCAACTCACGGGCCCCACCAATCCAATTATTGTAAGACTCGGCAGCATTAGATGACATCTCACCATATCGTTTCCCTCTAAAAAATGCATTGGCCCACTTATCATTTTGCAAACCATCCAACATACTATCAACTTTACCATTCCCAGCAATACGCCTCAATTTCACCATATAATGTTGGAAAGAAGCAACCGTTGGCGCATAAGCACATTTAACTAATATTTTCATCAAACACAGCTTATAGTTATTACGAAGTCCCACAAATTTGTCAATCAAATTTCTCTTCAAATGATTCAAGCAATATGCATGATGTGCATTGGGAAAAACCACCGAAAGAGCGTCTAGCAATCCATGTTGACGGTCCGACACAAAGTCAATCTCCGGCCTGAACCAACAGCCTTCAACAACTGACTTAAGAACCACATCCAATTATCTTGATTTTCAGCGTCAACAATCGCAAAAGCCAAAGGAAACGAACCTGCAAACAAAACCACATGAAACTGCAAAAATTAGCAAATTCACAATACAATAACACACTGACAAACTAAACCAATACTAACTGCAAATAAATACATACCTTGATTACCATCCTTTGATGTTGCTGCAAGCAAATGCCCCTTGTAACGCCCCTTCAAAAAGGTACCATCAACAAACAACAACGGACGACAAAATTGAAAGCCATACAAACATCCATGAAATGCCACAAACAACCTCCGAAAACACCCACTACTTTCATCCACATCTAATTCAAACATACTTCCCGGATTCGTTCTTAAAGCCGTCTCAAGGTACCATCGAAGCTGGTTAAAAGAAGTTGCAAAATCACCAAACAACCCACCTCTTGCCTTATCAACTCCTAACCATGCAACCCGATAAGAAACATCTATACCATATTGCTTCTTCAACTTTTTTTTAACTTCAATAGGACGAGTCAACGGATTATCACTAATATCATTTTGCACAATATCAGACACAAGTCTAGAACCAACCATTTTGCTACAAGATCTACGAGCAGCAACCCCACAAGTATGCACATTATCCAACTTCATTATTAAAAAAACACCAGAATCCATCAACACCCTTCCATGCACAAACCATTTACAACCCGTAGACGACTTCATCATACATTCAACGGTTACTCTTGTTGCATCGTTCTTCAAATAATTCACTGCAAAACCACACTCAACTGCATACTTAGCCAATGCAATGCGGAACCCCGGCACTCCACTTTCAAATTCTTGACCAACACTATGTATAATCCCCTTCCAACTAGCAAACAACAAAACTCTCTCTGGTTCTGGATAAAAACTACGCAACAAACCACCAACATCATCACAATCATTCACAAAAGAACGCTCACAACTTACAGAATCAATCCTACAAGAATTACCATCATCAACCTCCACAACTCTCTTATCCCCCACAATAACATCAACAACATGACAACCACTACCACCTACCATTGACAGCATATTCCCCAAATCATCATCACATTCAACAACACAATTAGAATATCCAGGAACAGAGAAAAACAAACAAAAGTTACCAACACTCAACTCCTTGAACTTCGCACATATTTTCTCAACAACTTCATCATAACTACATCCCTCACTAATCTTAATAGCAGCACAACAATTACTGCATTTGCACATTAACATGAAACACCGCTCCATACTACAAAATCACAAACCAACAAACAATTGTTCACAGATTCCAAACTGCAAAAGTATACAGTTACAACATATCAATACCAACAGTGCACAATTTACAATTCCAAATTGCAAAATTATACACTTACAACATATCAGTATCAAAACACCAGAATTCACAATTCCAAAATACAACTTCAAAACACATTACACTATACGACAAACAAAATCAACAAAATCAAAATCAAACAAACAAAAATCGCCAAACACAAACCACATATCACGCAAATTTGCTTATCTATATATACATACATATATATCGACAAATACAAACCACATACACACACAGACATATATATATATATATACATATATATGTATATCTATGTATCGACAGATACGTACATACACATACATATATCTATCACCAGAGAGAGAGAAAGAGAGAGAGAGAGAGAGAGACAACGTACGCAGATATCGCCTGTACACAGAGATTCAAATCGCACAACCAGATCCACCTCACAGCACAATGAGATCGACCACACAGCACAATGAGATCGCCACAACGAAGAGAAATCGAGATCGCGCAGACAAAGATTTGATTTCCTTTTTTAAATGGAGCAAAAATTTGATTTTTCACGTATATATAGATCTCAAAACAAAGGGTAATACAGTCATTTAAAAATACGAAAATAAAAAACGGGACCTCTGGGTATAAAACTTAAAAAACTGTGGACCTATTCATCTATTAAAAATAAATTGGGATTAGAAGGGAAATAGATCCCCTACATAGGACTACATGGTAATTTTCCCTTTAATTTTTGGACTGGATTTCATATTTAAGTATTTAGCCAAATTCAATCCAATCTAGTCCGTCCATAACTATTTTTATAATATTAATATAATTTATTCAATCTAATGCAGTTTTTGTTTTAATGCATTTGGAAACTTGTCCTTGTATGGATGTATGATGTACATTTTTTTTTTAGATGGTAGTATGATGTACATTATACATATGTCTCTTACAGTAAGAGCATTTCCACCCCATGCTCCGAATCCACTATGGTGTATTGGGACTTTTCGATAATTTAAATTGTTTACTTTTTAAATTATATTAAATAAAATATATTTGTAAAAAAATTAAATTAATCAGATATCATAAACTATTTTATCGAATTGTATTTGTATTCAGTTTATATACTCTAAATCACATTTGCTATTTATTTTTGTAAATGCAAATGCAATTCGATGAAATAGTTAACGATATTTGATTAATTTGATTTTTTAAAAGTATATTTTACTCGATGTAGTTTAAAAAGTAAATAGTTAGAATCCTGAAATGAATCCCAATGACTGCATAACAGTGATTGCTATGTCTCTCACCCTATCTCCTTATATAGGCTTGCCATAGTAGATTGAAACATAGGGTAGAGTTTTTTTATTTTTTATTTTATTTTATTATAGGAAAATCCTTCTACTCTCCTACAAATTCAAGACAGTGTCCCTTACAGAAATTACCAAGGTGTCTTATTGTCCGTTCCGAACAAGAGACTATAACTTGAGAACTTGTTATGACCTCCCAAGACAAGTTCGATTTAAGTCAGGATTCGCGCAACGAGAAGCGTCAAATTCACATCAAGTGCTGTGGTAATAACAATTTAAGGCTTAATCTCCTAACTAATTGCGTTACACCTAAAAAGTTTCAAACTTGAGACTTGAGATTTTAACCCACAGGCCTTTACCAAATGCGCTACTGCCATAGGTTAACACGGGGTAGGGATGCTCTCACTATAAGAGACTTTTGTATATTATACATCAATTCAAGGACAAAGTTTCCCTATGCATTAGAACAAAAACTACATTATAATAAAAAAATAATATTAAGGGGTTGTTTAGGGTGTTCTAAATAAATACACTTTTTGACTTTTGAAAAAAAAGTAAAGGAAAAAAAGATGTATGTGTGGAATAACTTTTTGATTTTTTACGAAAAAATGTATATTAAAATATTGTAACAAATAGCAAAATTACCAAATTACCCCTAAATATATAATTGCCTACTGACAGTGATGGTACCGTCATGCATACAGTTGGCAGCAAGATGTATAGGACCAGATTGCCTACGATGCTGTTTTGACTGGACGGTGCTGTTCGGCCAGTGGAGGCCCACCACTTGTCCCGTTTTGATAATCGGAACCATTTAATGTGTAGAACTCGTTGTGTACTATATGCTGATAAAAAATCACGTTGATCCGATATCGATAGCTATCTGATCGAATTAGTTTTTTGTCAACCGTTACTTTGTGTACCGTTCTTTTTTTTATACAAAACTGATTTGATCATGTAGTTATTGATATCCAATTAGCGTGATTTTTTTACAGGCATATAATACTTAACGATTTCTACACATTACACGGTTTAGATTATTAAAACGGGACCCATGATGGGCCCCTACTGGCCGAACAACAGTGTTCTATGTATCATGAGAAGTGCATCCCGCTGTCTAATGTGTACCAATAGCACTGCAGACAGCACATCACTTCAATACTCTTTTTGACTTGTACTTTTTTTTGTAAATTTATTTTTTTTTTATATTTTTTTGTGTGAATAGTGATAACTTTTTGACATTTTTAATAACTTTTTAGCTTTTTATCTTTTTTCATGGATGCCAAACCAACCATAATATTATGAAAATAGTTATGGGTGGGCTAGATTGAATTGGGCTGGATTAAATAATTAAATTTCAAACTAAATTAAGGGAAAATTACTATGTAGCCCTATGTAGGGGATCTATTTCCCTTCTAATCCCACTATATTTTTAATAGACTAACAGGTCCACAATTTTTTAAGTTTTGTACCCGGAGGTCCTGTTTTTTATTTTCTTATTTCTTAAATGACTGTATTACCCTTTGATTTGAGATATATATATATATATATATATATGTGTGTGTGTGTGTGTGTGTGTGTGTGTGAAAAATCAAATATTAGATTGTGATCTTGTATATGCGAGGTTGTCTGCGATCTCGATCTCTTTGTGCTGTGAGGTCAATCTCGTTGTGCGATCTGAATCTCTGTGTATAGGCGATCTCTGCGTACGTTCTCTATGTGTGTGTGTGTGTATGTGTGTGTGTGTGTGTGTGTGTGTGTGTCTTATTCTATCTTTATTTGTTGATACATATATGTATGTATATATATAGATAAGCAAATTTGTGTGATATTTGATTTGTGTTTGGCAATGTTGTTATAGTTCTTTGTTTTATGATAAATTTTGTTTGTTTGATACTTATTTGGTGATTTTTGTATGTGATATAGTGTAATAATTTTATTTTTTTTGACTTCGTTGATTTTGTTTGTTGTATAGTGTAATGTGTTTTGAATTTGTAGTTTGGAATTGTGAATTCTGAAGTTTTGATATTGATATGTTGTACCTATATAATTTTACAGTTTGGAATTGTGAATTGTGAAGTGTTGATACTGATATGTTGTAACTGTATAATTTTGCAGTTTGGAATATGTGAACAATTGTTTAGTGGTTTGTGATTTGTAATATAGAGGGGTGTTTCATGTTAATGTGCATATACAGTAAGTCTTGTGCTGCTAGTAAGATTAGTGAGGGATGTAGTTATCATGAAGTTGTTGAGAAAATATCTGCAAAGTTCAAAGAGTTGAGTGTTGGTAACTTTTGTTTGTTTTTCTCTATTCCTGGATATTCTAATTGTATTGTTGAATGTGATGATGATTTGAGAAATATGATGTCAATGGTAGGTTGTAGTGGTTCTTATGTTGTTGATGTTGTTGTGGGTGATAGGAGAATTGTGGAGGTTGATGATAATTCTTCTAGGATTGATTCTGTAATTTGTGAGAGTTCTTTGGTTAATAATTATGATGATTTTGGTAATTTGTTGCCTAGTTTTTATCCAGAACCAGAGAGAGTTATGTTGTTTGCTTGTTGGAAGGGGATTTATACACAATGTTAGTCAAGAATTTGAAGGTGGAGTGCCGATGTTCCGCATTGCATTGGCTAAGTATACAATTGAGTATGGTTTTGCAGTGAATTATTTGAAGAACAATGCAACAAGAGTAACTGCTGAATGTATGATGAAGTCGTCTACGAGTTGTAAATCGTTTGTGCATGGAAGTGTGTTGAAGAATTTCGGTATTTTTTTAATTTTAAAGTTGGATAATGTGCATACTTGTGGGGTTGTTGCTCATAGATCTTATAGCAAAATGGTTGGTTTTAGACTTGTGCCTGATATTGTGCATAATGATATTAGTGATAATCCGTTGACTTGTCCTATTGAAATTAAAAAAAAGTTAAAAAACCAATATGGTATAGATGTTTCTTGTTGAGTTGGATGGTTAGAAGTTGATAATGCAAAAGGTGGATTGTTTGGTGATTTTGCATCTTCTTTTGACCAACTTCGATGGTACCTTGAGACGGGTATGAGAACAAATCCCGGAAGGGTGTTTGAATTAGATGTGGATGAAAGTAGTGGGTGTTTTCGGATTTCATGAATATTTGTATGGCTTTCAATTTTGTCGTTCGTTATTGTTTGTTGATGGTACATTCTTGAAGGGGTGTTACAAGGGGCATTTGCTTGCAGCAACATCAAAGGATGATAATCAATGTATGTATTTATTTGCAGTTAATATAGTTTTGGTTTGTCAGTGTGTTTTGGTAGTTGATGGATTTTGGTTTCTGTTATTGTATTGTGAGTCTGCTAATTTTTACAGTTTTATATTATTTTATTTTCGGGCCTGTTTCCTTTGGCTTTTGCAATTGTTGACACTGAAAATCAAGATAATTGGATGTGGTTTTTAAGTAAGTTGTTAAAAGCTGTTGGTTCAGACCGGAGATTGACCTTTGTGTCTGACCGTCAACATGGATTGCTAGACGCTCTTTCAGTGGTTTTTCCCAATGCACATCATGCATATTGCTTGAACCATTTGAAGAGAAATTTGATTGACAAATTGGTGAGACTTCATATTAACTATAAGCTGACTTTGATGAAAATATTAGTTAAATGTACTTATACGCCAACTGTTGCTTCTTTCCAACATTATATAGAGAAATTGAGGCGTATTGTTGGGAATGGTAAATTTTGATAGTATGTTGGATGGTTTGCAAAATGATAAGTGGGTGAATGCATTTTTTAGAGGGAAACGATATGGTAATATGTCATTTAATGCTGTCGAATCTTACAATAATTGAATTGGTGGGACCCGTGAGTTACCTATTACTTGTATGGTTGATATGATTAGGCTTTAAATCATGACTCAATTGCCTAATAGAAAAGCTGAATCTAAAGATGGACTACCAAATGGTGTCAAGTTATGGAAAAAAAGTTGGTGGACTCTTTAAAGCTAGCTAAGTCTTAGGATGTGATTGTTGCTAGTGATACTGTGCTTGAGGTTCATTCTTCTATTTCTTTTTATGTTGATATTGGTAGACGGACTTGTTTTTGCCATGAATGGCAATTGAATGATTTTTCTTGTTGTTATGCTGTGCATGTTTTGCGTAGTAGTGGTAAAGATGTGTATGATTTCATTGATCCTTTTTTTTCGTGTGGATTGTTTTAGAGAGTCGTATAAGGAATCTGTTTATCCAGTGTCTTCAAGTGAGAGATTTGACTTTGATGGTGCCGGTAATTCGATTATCAAACCTCCTATAATGAAGAAGTAGCCTGGGTAGAACAAGAACAAGAGGATACCTTCTAGGGGTGAGAATATGAAGTAAATCAAGTGTGGGAGGTGTTTGAAATATGAGAATCACAATAAGAAAACGTGCAAGGCTGCTATTTGAGGCTATAGTCTATTCTTTTGGATTTGTGTTTGAAGTTGAGGAATGATGATAATAAAATGTGATACTTGGTATTATGAAAGTAATGAATAAAGTTGATTGTATTTTTTTTTCTTTTTCGATGTGTTATTTAGTTATTGAAGTTGTTTTGTAACAGTTTTTTTTTTTTTTTTTTTTTTTTGTGTGGAGTTGGTTGGTTTTATTTTTGTGGAATGCTGAGAAGGTTGTTGAAAATTTCTTATTGAAACTGTATAATCTTGCAATTTTACTACATTATATATTTATTTAATATTTCGTAGTGACAAAACTGTATAATTTTGTAGTTTCATTTACAATTTTGAAATGTAGTTCATCTATTTGTTTGAGTCATGAAATTAGATAATCTTGTAGTTTTAAGAATTATGTTGGAAATACATATTATAATGCGTGGAAGACAACTCACGATAATGAAACTGCATAATTGTGTAGCATAATTTTTGTTTGAGTGATGAAACTGCATAATTTTGCAATTTTAAGAATTATGAGAAACAACCTGATGAAACTGAATAATTTTGCAGTTTTAAGAATTATTAGAAACAACCTGTCATGTATGAATTTATATGCAACTACAAACGTGACGACAATAATAATCACAAGAACACAAACAAGAATAATAACCATATGAAGAACAACAATAAGAATAATAATAACAAGAAGAGCAACAATAGCATCAATGACAACAATCATTATCACCACGATAACCACAAAAAGATCAATTACCAAAAACATAAAAAGCACTTGTCACATGTAAAAAAAAAAAAAACAGTACAAAAATATGTTCACATGAGTATTGTATTGTAAAGAAGTTTGTTCATTATTTCTATGGTTTGGTATGTTTTGTCAACATTTGGTAGTGCTCGAGGTTCCAAGAACGGTTCTTATCATTGAGCAATTGATTGATGATTTCTGCTCGAAATTTGACCCACTCAATTGGTCGAAGTGATTTTTGCACAGGTTGCCAGTTGATATATTGGTTGATAACATTGCAGACAGCGATTGCACAATCATTCCTGCAAAGTTTTAGATGAAGTTAATTAGTTAGGTAAAACTGCAAAATTTAGCATATTGAAACATTTGTTATTGAGTTTGTATCTTACGAGTATGGGTTTGTTGTGAGTATTTCTCAATTGATGCAATTACTGTCTCGCACTCTTGAGATGATAACATGTTTCCTTGATTGCTGAATAATGCTTTATTCCATCTCAGTTGATGTTGTTGCTACAAAATAGTTAGTGGGTGTTTTTGTTGGTTATAATGATGTGCTGAGATGTTTTGAAAGGAATGGAACTAAGTAGGAAATTTTATTTAATTTACAATTTCGTTTGCAATTTCAAAATGCTTGTTGCGACATCCTTTTGCTGGCCTCAAAGAGTCATAGTGCCTCCATATCCCATTAGCATTGTCAAAGACCACAATCGTCCAATGGTTGTCGTGGTTGATTGGGAAATGGACATATCTGTTTTTCATTGTTTCTGGAAAATGGCTGTCCATCATTTTTTCTCTCAGTGCCTAATCTTGGTTTTGTAGTGGAGTCTGTAATGTTTGAAATATGTTATAAAAGTATGTAGTAAGACATGTTAAGAAAGTAGAAAATTTTGCACTTTGAATAATATTTAAAGGTATGTTAATAGTTTTGCTTATATTGATGAGTGTTGAGAAAATATAAGATCTTCCTGTGTATGGATTTCTTGCAAATACTAGATCATGTTTCTCAAATTCTTCAATTGATGGCTGGAGTGCCAATTTCATTTCTACAAAGGCATCAATGACCTAAAACATGTTATATATGAGAATGTGTGAGATTTGTGGAATATGTTATTGAATATGAACAGAAACTGTAAAATTGTGCAGTTGAAGACCTACATTTCCATATAAGGCTACCCTGTTGGATAATCTTCATATATCTGAAAAGTATATGCAATTTTCATCTTCGTTGCCAGACCAGACACAAGCAGTTGATTGTGTGTTGTTGATGAGTTGAATTTGGTCTTGGTCTTTTTTGGATATGCTATGCCAAACCTTGTTTGTTTTGCGAAATGAAAGGACAAGTGGCTTGTCGTGGATTGATTTTTCCTTAAAATCATCATCACTTTCCAAATCAAGAACTTTTTGAACTTGTGTCTTCCCTTGATTAGCATCCTCTTTTGGCTTGGGTTCAGCAGCAGCTTCTTGCTTTTGGCCGATTTCTTCTTTCATATTTTCTTTCCTATGCTCTTTTCCTTCATCAGCACCCTCTTTTGGCTCAGGTTCAATAACAGGTTCTTTCTCTGTTTCGATTTTTTCTTTTGTTTTTTCGTTCTCCGTCCCTTTTTCTTCATTAGTACTCTCTGTTGGCTTAGGTACATTAACAACAGCTTCTTTCTCGTTCCTTGTATCTTCTTTGTCATTTTGTTTCTGCATAGTTTCTTTGGCTTTTGTCATTGGTTGATATTCAAAATCTGGCTTATGTGCTTGTTTTCTTGACTTTTGTTTGATTCTCTTGACCATTGATCTTTGTTGGAGACTGCTAGTTTTTTTGGCAGACATTTCCTTCAACTGCTTTTCCTTTCTACGCAATTCAGCCATGAATTTTTGTTCAATTTCTTGCATTTGTGCTCTTATGGATGCTATGAGTTTGTTCTTGTCATCCTCGTTCGTTGATGTTTGTGGTTGGTCATCACCTATAAAAATGTTGGATTTTGTTTTGGTTAGTTTAATTAAATTTTGCAGTTTAGTTCAATATTAGATAAGAGTTTACCTTGTGCATGAAATGTGTCAAATTTCTTTTGGAGTTTTTCTTCTTGTTGTTTTGTCCTTTTTTCTTCTTGTTGGTTTGTTTGTTCTTTTTCTTTAAGTTGCTGTTCTTACTGAACTGTCAGTTCTTGTTCATTGACTTCTTCTTGTTGTTCTGTTTGTTGTTGTTGTTGTTCTTCTTCTTCTTGTTGGCCTTCTTCTTCATTAGTGTCTTCTTGTTCATCACCTTCTTCTTCTTCTTCTTCTTCTTCTTCTTCATCAGTCTCGTATTTTTCTTCATCACTCTCTTCTTCTTGTTCATCACTTTCTACTTCTTCAATTTGTTGCTTTTGTGGTTCTTGCTTTCTTTTCTTTCTTTTTTGTTATTGTTCTTGTTCTGATTGGTGTTCTTCTTCAAGAAAGTCGCCCTCATTATTGTCTAGAAATTTCTTTTTTCTTTTTGTTTTGTTTTTGTTTGTTTGTTTTGCTTCTTGTCCTTTATGTGGTTATGTTTCTTTGCTGAAGAGTCTGTTAATGTGCTTTGATTGATATGCAATAATTGTATTTCTTGTTCAGTTGGGGTTAAAGCACTTTGGTCAACTTGCATTAGAACAATGTGGTATATATCAATAATACTGTAAAATTGGTCATTTTCATAACATGATTTGTACTATGATTAATGTGAGTTAAGTGTTGAAACTATGTTGTTTGAAACTACAAAATTTTACAGTTTCATAACATAATGTTAGTGTGATCAATGTTAAAGGAGTGTTAAATAGATTTTTTCTTTGAAACTATAAAAGTTTACAGTTTCATAATATTATTGTTACTATAATTACTATGGAACGAGTGTTATATAGATTTGTGCTTTGAAATTACAAAATTTTACAGTTTCATAATATGATTGTTAGTTTAATGAATGTGAAAAGATTATTGAATAAATTTGTGCGTTGAAACTGCAAACTTTTGCAGTTTCATAACATGAGTGAGAGGAGTGTTAAATAGGTGTGTGCTTTGAAACTGAAAACTTTTACAGTTTGATCACATGATTGTTACTATAATGACTGTGAAATGAGTGTTGAATAGATCTGTGCTCCGAGAGTATAAAAGAGTTTGAATACCTTTTCAAAGTCAGCAAGGCTAATGTGTTTCCACTTGGAGTACATTTTGCTAAGGTTCCACTTCATAAACCTTGGAAAGCCTTCTTTGTTGGATGGTCGGAGGAGTTTACTATGCTTACAGTACCAGTACTGTAAAAAAAAAATTGAAATATGTTAGCTAGTTTGAAATAGTTAGATGTTTAATATTTTTACGTGAAGTAGTTGAGTAGTGTGTTTACCAAGAGTAACATGACGCATCCAGTGACATGCCTTGGGTTGCTGTTTGCATTTGTCATTGAATTCATCAGTGTGCCTTTTATTGCCTCAACCCAATTGTACTTTTTGATGTTGTTGAGATTGTTAACATAGTTGAGGAAACTCTAACTGAGTGTATGGCCTATTATAGGCATGAGAAGTTTCAGGCACAAGTAAAGGGTGATGACCCTTGGAAGATCTTGATAGTCATTGGTTGATTTTTTTTTTTTTTTTGTTTCTTAAAACATTTTGGTCAATGACATGGCATCCAGTCTCTTCACTGATTTGCATCTTCGTTTGTAAAATGCGTGCTCAAAATGCTTTGGTCTTGCATAGGATTTGGTGGTGATGCTGTCTTCTCCATAGTCGATACCAAAAATGAGTCTTATATCACTGTTTCTGAGTTTCATTTCCTTTTTGCCAAGTATAAATGCTCTATTTTTTTGTTTTTGTTTTTGTTGTAGAGTGTTGTCATTTCTGTCACAATGGAATTGTAGCATCTGCACCAAGAGGCCTTTAGTTGTGTTGAGAAGAGAGCATTTATAATGACCCAAAAAGGAATTTTTTGCAGCTCTGTCTTTTGGGTTGTGAATTTGACCTCATTGAACAATTTGATTACCGTTTTGATGTTGGAACGGTAATTAAACTGTTGGACTCTCTTTGTAGGGACTGCTCATTTTTTCCCTTTTGATGCCTTGGTTTGTGTTTCGAGAGTTGATTGGCTTTCTTGGAGCTTTCTTTTTTTGGTTGGAGGAGCTTCTTGTTTTTTTGTTGGCTTTCTTTTGTTTGTTTGTTTGTTTGTTTTTTTTTTTTTTTTTGTGGTTGGAGGTGTGGTGGGTGTTTGTTGTGTGGGTGTGGTCTGTGGTGTAGTTCTTGCTCTTTTTCTTGTAGGTATTGTGGTTGTTTTGTGGTTTTTGTTTGTTGTTTTTGGTTGTAGTGGTTGGATTTTTTGTGGAGAGGGAGATGTTGGTGGCATTTCAGTGGATACAGGTGAAAGACTGTCAAAATGGGAGACACTTAAATCTCTGATTGGATTTTTGAGCATGTTGGTTTGTTTCTTCCAATATCTTTCAATAGCTATTTTTGAAAAAATGAAAGTAACAGCAGAATATGAGTAATATAACGACAAAACTGTATAATTTTGCAGTTTTATATGCAGTTTAATATTAAGTTATATCTATTTGTTGTAAATAGTTACAAAACTGCATAATTTGACAGTTTGATTTGCACTTTATAATAAGTTACCTATTTGTTTTGAATAGTGATTAAACTATGTAATTTTGCAGTTTCATTTGCAGTTTAAATAAATTTAGATATGTTACTAGTAGAGTGATGAAACTGTCTGATGTTTCAGTTTTATAAACACAAGCAAAAATAAGAACAGTCCATTGTATTTTTGTCATGACCCAAACCCGCTCTTATGGGTTTAGCATCGTAACCACCCTGTAATCCGAGATTACCAAAAGCCTGCTTAACAGTAATACAGAGTACAGGGACTGGCGAAAGCCAAAATAGTAATTAAAAGATGTCCAATGAGCTGTGACAGTCTGTATGTAAAAAGACTTTTCATATATATGTACAATCAGTACCAAAACAGTATGTATAATATATACAATCATTCAGGGCAGGGACTTAATCCCTATGAGAACAGTACAGTACAACATCATTCAGTCTATACAGTACATAAACAAAAAGGGAAAAAACTAAAACACCCCAAGTAGCCACAGCTTAAACAGTTCTGGAACCTCAAAGTGAGGCACAAAGGTTGGCTTGACAAAACAGGAGTTAAGCTTGACACCCCTAGCAACGGTCCGGTGCCTGACCACCTACATATATATATGAGCAGTGAGCTAAAGCCCAGTGAATAACATATGCGTAAAGAGGTTAAGAATGAATGTCCTTTCAGTATTGAAAACAGTCAATTAAACAGCATATCAGTCATTCAGTTTGTGGCTAATATTTCAGGCCATAGCAGTCATTCAGAAACTATAATAGTCATATGTGGTACATCCAATAGCAAAACAGTACAGTAGGTCTTATCAGACTGAACGGTCAGTTGATGGCCATCATATCAGTAAACAGTAGTGGTTCTAACATGGGAACCGACAAAGATCTCTGTGACAGTAGCAGTACAGTACAGTAACAGTAGGTTGCTATGGATGCCACGAATACAGGTTACAAATAGGACATCATTCATTTAGTAACAGTATCATTTCAGAAAACAGTACAGTTCAATTGTTCAGAAGATAATCATTATTGAACATGTCTTTACAATATTATTACTTACAGAGTTCTGGGCTACAGATAAGCTAGTATGCGTCCTCGGATGCCAACCCTACACAGTTACAGAGTGAACACACACTAAGCTACACAGTTGGAAAATAATAACCTAATCCCTAATTTGCCTCGGTGTGGTTCTACATCAATATCCTCATTAAGATGCCTTAAACTAGGCCTAAGAATGCCTAGAATGAAATGAGGATACAGAGATGCACTTTAAAAACATTTTTAGAATTTTTAGAAAACAGAGGTCCCGCTCGAGCGTGGGTTTCCCCGCTCAAGCGGGCATGCAAACAAAGGACTCCGCTCGAGCGTAAACTTTCCCGCTCGAGCGGACTGCAAAAGTACTAGATGTGTGAAAATCACGCTTGATGGGCGCTCGACACCCGCTCGGGCGTGTGACACAAGTCCTCGCTCGAGCGTGCAAAACCTCGCTCGAGCGGACTGTAAACATAACAAAAGTGCTGGATGCACGAATTTCCCGCTCGAGCGCCACTTACCCCGCTCGAGCGGGAGTCCAAAATCTGGAAATTCCAGATTCAAATCTCAAGCTCAAAACCAAGTTTTAAAACACCAAATTTGATCCTCTTGGGCCAATTTTCTGAAAAACTCTTGTAAACTCATAATATAACATGATTCAAAGCTCAATTTGTAAAATCGAAGCCCAAAGGTAGTTTAATTAAACACAATTTCGAACCAATCTCATGAACATGATATAAAATATAACACGCATGGATTTAATCAGCCTCAAGACTTTTATTACAAGAACAAATGAGCCAATCCTTTCAAAATCATGAGGAATTCATGAACTAGAACTACAATATGAACATGCATGGGGAATTCTGTGGACAAAAATCCTCAAAACTCAAGAATGGCAACATGCATGCATGAATTCCTACTTAATTCAACATATTAAGCTAATTTTGACTCCAATTTTCAATATAACAAGAATCAAGCAAGAACTAACTTAAAGACAAGTTTAAAAAGGTGGATTCTTTACCTTAGATCTTGAATATCAAGTGTAGGAAGCTCAAGTATGAAATCAACTTTCAATTTCTTTAATTCACCAAGCAATTCACAAGATGGAACTCAATTTCTCTCACTCTCTCCCTCTCTTCTCTCTTGGTTGGTTTGTCTCAAGAAAATGGCTGAGGAAAAGTGATGCCAACATATGTAATTGAAGACTAAACAATAGCCTAGCTAAGTCCACTAGATGGAAAATTAGTAAAAAGGCCCAACTTATGTAATTTAGCTTATTTAATCTAATTTAATCGTACCAAATCACATTTCAATTAAATATGCCATAAAATCACATTAATTCTAATTAACACAAAACATTAATCAATTTCAGATTCGGCCGCCGATAAGGCCTTCAATTTGCAGTTCAAAGCATAAAACATGAACAGATAATTTAACAGTCAACGGATAGGATTGCATTCAAACTAGCACAATCAATCACTCAGTTTAGTAATTTAGTCAATCAGTCAGTTAACATGCTTAATCATGGATTAGCACTAATCAGTGGTGAGGGTTGTCACAGTCTCTTCTCCTTATAAAGAGTTTGGCCCTCCAAACTCGAATTACCTTCATTTTGGAAGAAAACAGGATTCAGTGGGAACAAGTCAGGATATCTTTTCATCATATCATCTTCCCTTTCCCAAGTGGCATACACACCACCATGGCTTTGCCAGTCAACTTTCACTAACGGAATCTCTTTGTTTCTTAACTTCTTGATCCGTCGGTTTACAATTTGAATAGGCTGTTCTTCATAAGTGTAGTCATCACTTAGTACTACACGGGTAGGCTCAATCACATGGAAGGGATCCCGAAGGTATTCCCTCAACATAGAAATATGGAACACGTTATGCATATGCTCCATTTCAGGAGGAAGCGCTACTTGATACGCAACTGGATTGATTTTTTCAATAATCTCGTATGGTCCGACATATCTCGGCGTTAACTTGCCTTTTACCCCAAAATGAGTCTGGCCTTTCATCGGTGTCACTTTTACAAAAATGTGATCACCTACTTCATACTCTCTGTCTCGTCTTCGGACATCCGCATAACTTTTCTGTCGGCTCTGTGCGGTTTTCAGTCTCTATTGGATCAGTTTTACTTTTTCTGTAGTTTCATACACAATCTCGGGCCCAAGTAAAGGCCCATCTCCAATTTCTGTCCAGCAAATTGGAGATCGACATTTCCTGCTATACAAAGCCTCGAAAGGCACCATTCCAATACTTGAATAAAAGCTGTTATTGTAGGCAAATTCAGCCAACGGTAGATGACTTTCCCAATTTTCCTGGAAATCAAGAACACACATCCGCAGTAAATCCTCTAGAGTCTGGATGGTTCTCTCTGACTGGCCATCTGTCTGAGGATGGTAGGCACTGCTCAATCTCAGTTCAGTACCCAAAGCTGTCTGTAGGCTTTGCCAGAATCTCGATGTAAACTTCGAGTCCCTATCAGAAACAATGGACACAGGCACTCCATGCAATCTCACAATTTCATCAATATAGAGTATAGTCAATTTGTCCGCATTATAAATTGTTTTGACAGGTAAGAAATGAGCAGATTTAGTCAATCTATCAACAATAACCCAAATTGAATCCATACTTTTACTGGAGTGAGGTAAACCAACGATGAAATCCATAGTGATATGTTACTATTTCCACTCCGGTATCGGTAAGGGTTGTAGTAAACCCGCAGGTCGTTGATGCTCGGCTTTAACTTGTTGGCAATGAAGACATTTTGACACAAAATCAGCAATTTCTTTCTTCATTCCCGGCCACCAGAAATTTAATTTCAAGTCTTGATACATTTTTGTATTTCCTGGATGGATAGACAATTTTGAATTGTGGCCCTCTTGCAAAATTCTTCTTTTCAGTTCAGAATCGTTCGGTACACACAATCTTCTCTGGAATTTCAACACATTATTCTCAAATTTGAAACCCGGTCTCGGTTTGGATTCCCGTTCTTCGATGATCTTCTTCAAGAAGTCATCCTGTTGCTGTTTTTCTTTAATCTCTTAAATCAGTGCCGGTTGGGCAGAAATAGCAGCTAAGGTTCCACCTTGTTCACGCAAAGCAATCTCAATTTCAAGTCTTTCAAGGTCACATAGCAATTCTTTCTGCCCGGTGAGTAAACAGGCCAAATTTCCAATCGATTTACGACTCAATGCATCAGCAACGGTATTAGCTTTCCCGGGATGGTACAAAATTTGCAAGTCATAGTCTTTAATCAGTTCTAACCATCTCCGCTGCCTCATGTTCAGTTCTTTCTGTGTGAAGAAATACTTTAAACTCTTGTGGTCTGTGTATACCTCACATGTCGCCCCATAAGGTAGTGACACCAAATTTTCAGTGCAAACACTACTGCAGCAAGTTCTAAATCATGGGTCGGGTAGTTCTTTTCATGCGGTCTCAGTTTTCGGGAAGTATAGGCAATAACTCTTCCATTCTGCATTAAAACACATCCCAAACCCTTATGAGAAGCATCACTAAAAATGGTAAAACCATCCGTACCTGAAGGTAGGGTAAGAACCGGTGTAGTCACTAGTCGGGTTTTTAACTCTTGAAAAGCTGATTCCCTCTGATCGGTCCAGTCAAATGATATCTCCTTATGAGTTAACTGAGTCAATGGTAAGGCAATTTTGGAGAAGTCTTTGATGAACCTTTGGTAATACCCGGCTAATCCCAAAAAGCTTCGGACTTCTGTAACATTTGTTGGTCTAGGCCAATTTACCATTGTTTCAATTTTCTGTGGATCAACTGAAACCCCATCCTTACTGATCACATGCCCCAAAAACATAGCATTATCAAGCCAAAATTCACATCTAGACAGTTTAGCATACAGTTTCTGTTCTCTTAGGGTTTGTAGGGCAGTTCTCAAATGATGTTCACGTTCCTCCATGCTTTTGGAATAAATTAAAATGTCATCTATGAATACAACAATAAAGTCATCGAGGAACGGTTTAAAAATTCGGTTCATAAGGTCCATAAATGCAGCAGGTGCATTGGTAACTCCGAAAGGCATAACTAAGAATTCGTAATGTCTATACCTCGTTCGAAATGCAGTCTTTTCTATGTCCCCTGTCTTGACTTTCAACTGGTGGTATCCAGATCTAAGGTCAATTTTGGAGAACACTTGGGCACCCTGTAACTGGTCAAATAAATCATCAATGCGAGGCAATGGATATTTATTTTTCACTGTTACCTTGTTCAGTTCACGGTAGTCAATGCAGAGTCTCAGTGAGCCGTCTTTCTTTTTCACAAATAAGACTGGTGCGCCCCACGATGAAGTACTGGGCCTGATGAACTTCTTATCTAATAATTCTTCCAGCTGAACTTTCAACTCTTTCAATTCAGTTGGTACCATTCTGTAAGGAGCTTTCGACAAGGGCTGTATACCCGGAATCACCTCAATGGTGAACTCAATCTCCCTGTCAATCAAATCCCCTGACAGATCATCTGGAAAACCATCTGGGAATTCTCTGACTATAGGAATACTGTTCATATCAGTTTTATCATCAGTAGGTACAGTCAATACAGAACATAGATACCCTTTACACCCCTTTCTAATCAATTTAAAAGCTTTCATGAATGAAATCAGGTATGGGAGAGGTACTACTCCAACACTGTTAAACACAAATTTAGGCAGTCTGGGTGGACGGAAAACAACTTGTTTTGTTACACAATCTATGGTAGCATGGTATTTTGTTAACCAGTCCATTCCCAATATCACATCAAAATGATCTATATTCAATGGCAGTAAATCAATATACAAATGTGCCTCTCCAACAATAATTTCACATGTAGGGTACATATAAGCACAAGTCATAGATCCCCCAACAGGTGAAGATACAGCTAACAGATAGTTCATGGGTTCCAATGGTCTATTCAATTTTCGCGAAAAAGCATGCGACACATATGAATGTGTAGACTCCGAATCAATCAAAACATACGCATTTTGAGCACAAATTGAGAGTATACCTGACACGATGGTCTCGGTATTTTGTACGTCTCCCGGTACGAGTGCGAACACTCGGCCTTGCCTCATGGGCTCTTTTCCAGTCGCTTTAGGGTTGGGTTTTGGTGGAACAGTTGATGCTGTGCCGTTGACTGCAGCTTTACTATTGCCCTGAGAAGCAGAGGGGCAATCTTTTACCATGTGACCCATCTTGCCACACCTGTAACAAGCACTAGATAATTTATAACAAACCCTCTTATGGTTTTTACCACATTCGGAGCAGGGCGGTATAGAATGGTTCCCTTGACTAGAACTAGTCATTGACCCTGTATTCTGCTTTTTGTTCGATAAATTATTTCTGTCCTTCTTGAACTTGAAGCCTCGTCTTTTACCACGCCATTCAGACGTTGGTATTTCAGTTTGTTTCAGTGCCTCGATGTTCGACTCAGCCATTATTGCTTTGTCGAGAACATCTACATATTTCACTAGTTTCAGAACATTGATCCTATCAAGGATTTCAACATTAAGGCTGCCTTCAAACTTCCTGGCCTTTTTGTAATCTATATCAACCATGTATGGTGCATAACGGGCAAGTTCTGTAAATTTTGATTCGTACTCAGCCACGGACATGGTACCTTGTTTTAGTTGTTCAAACTCAGTCACTTTTTTGTCCCTGATACACTGTGGGAAATACTTTTCAAAGAAGGACTCCTTAAATTGAGCCCAGGTCATGACAATATTTGTGTCACGGATCAACATCCACCACCTTCTAGCTTCTTCTTGTAAGGTGAAGGTAGCTAGCGACATCTTGTGTGCTTCAGAACATGGAAAAATTTCAAATAACTTTTCAGTCTCAAGAACCCAAGCTTCAGATTTTAGCGGTTCGAGGCCTCCCTGAAAGGATGACGGTTTCATCTTACTAAATTTCTGTGTCAGAGCTATGATATCATCATTCATAGGTGGCTCTGGTTGTACTGGAGGAGGTGGGGGCTGTTGGTTCTGTTGTTGCCCTAGTCTTTTAGTTAGTAGTTCCACCATTCTCTCCAACCTTGCCATTCTTGCCTCAGAGGATTCAGTTTCATCAACATTTCTTGCGTTGTCCATCTCACTATAGACAGTTATAACAATTATAAATATAGGCAGTTGCATACTTAGACAGATTATCACATTAACAGTTATATTCATGTCTTAGCCACACACACTTATCATGCTCATGTAATACCCTAATCACCTTTCTAGGACATCATATAGCTCGTTTAGACACGTGTGTGTGGTATAACTCGTGGTTTAATAACGCTCTGATACCACTCTGTCACGATCCAAACCCGCCCCTATAGGTTTAGCACCGAAACCGCCCAGTAATTCGAGATTACCGAAGGCCTGCTTAACAGTAATACAGTAATACAGAGTACAAGGGCTGGTGGAAGCCAAAATAGTAATTAAAAGATGTCCAATGAGTTGTGACAGTCTGTATGCAAAAAGACTTTTCATATATATATATATACAATCAGTACCAAAACAGTATGTACAATATATACAATCATTCAGGGCAGGGACTTGATCCCTATGAGAACAGTACAGTACAACATCATTCAGTCTATACAGAACATAAACAAAAAGGGGAAAAACTAAAACACCCCAAGCAGCCTCAGCTTAAACAGTTCTGGAACCTCAAAGTGAGGCACAAAGGTTGGCTTGACAAAACAGGAGTTAAGCTTGACGCCCCTAGCAACGGTCCGGTGCCTGAACACCTACATATATATATGAGCAGTGAGCTAAAGCCCAGTGAATAACATATGCGTAAAGAGGTTAAGAATGAATATCCTTTCAGTATTGAAAATAGTCAATTAAACAGTATATCAGTCATTCAGTTTGTGGCTCATATTTCAGGCCATAGCAGTCGTTTAGAAACTATAATAGTCATATATGGTACATCCAATAGCAAAATAGTACAGTAGGTCTTATCAAACCGAACAATCAGTTGATGGCCATCATATCAGTAAACAGTAGTGGTTCTAACATGGGAACCGACAAAGATCTCTGTGACAGTAGCAGTACAGTACAGTAATAGTAGGTTACTATGGATGCCACGAATACAGTTCACAAATAGGACATCATTCATTCAGTAATAGTATCATTTCAGAAAATAGTACAGTTCAATTGTTCAGAAGATAATCATTATTGAACATATCTTTGCAACATTGTTACTCACAGAGTTCTGGGCTACAGATAAGCTAGTACGCGTCCTCGGATGCCAACCCTATACAGTTACAGAGTGAATGCATACTAAGCTACACAGTTGGGAAATAATAACTTAATTCCTAATTTGCCTCGGTGTGGTTCTACATCAATATCCTCATTAAGATGCCTTAAACTAGGCCTAAGAATGCCTAGAATGAAATAAGGATGCAGAGATGCATTTTAAAAACATTTTCAGAATTTTCAGAAAATAGAGGTCCCGCTCGAGCGTGGGTTTCCCCGCTCAAGCGGACATGCAAACAAAGGACTCCGCTCGAGCGTAAACTTTCCCGCTCGAGCGGACTGCAAAAGTATTGGATGTGTGAAAATCACGCTCGATGGGCGCTCGACACCCGCTTGGGCGTGTGACACAAGTTCTCACTCGAGCGTGCAAAACGCCGCTCGAGCGGACTGTAAACACAACAAAAGTGCTGGATGCACGAATTTCCCGCTCGAGCGCCACTTACCCCGCTCGAGCGGGAGTCCAAAATCTGGAAATCCCAGATTCGAACCTCAAGCTCAAAACCAAGTTTTAAAACACCAAATTCGATCCTCTTGGGCCAATTTCCTGGAAAACTCTTGTAAACTCATAATATAACATGATTCAAAGCTCAATTTGTAAAATCAAAGCCCAAAGGTAGTTCAATTAAACACAATTTCAAACCAATCTCATGAACATGATGTAAAATATAACATGCATGGATTTAATCAGCCTCAAGACTTTTATTACAAGAACAAATGAGCCAATCCTTTCAAAATCATGAGGAATTCATGAACTAGAACTACAATATGAACATGCATGTGGAATTCTATGGACAAAAATCCTCAAAACTCAAGAATGGCAACATGCATGCATGAATTCCTACTTAATTCAACATATTAAGCTAATTTTGACTCCAATTTTCAATATAACAAGAATCAAGCAAGAACTAACTTAAAGACAAGTTTAAAAAGGTGGATTCTCTACCTTAGACCTTGAATATCAAGTGTAGGAAGCTCAAGTATGAAATCAACCTTCAATTTCTTTAATTCACCAAGCAATTCACAAGATGGAACTCAATTTCTCTCACTCTCTCCCTCTCTTCTCTCTTGGTCGGTTTGTCTCAAGAAAATGGCTGAGGAAAAGTGATGCCAACATATGTAATTGAAGACTAAACAATAGCCTAGCTAAGTCCACTAGATGGCAAATTAGTAAAAAGGCTCAACTTATGTAATTTAGCTTATTTAATCTAATTTAATCATACCAAATCACATTTCAATTAAATATGCCATAAAATCACATTAATTCTAATTAACACAAAACATCAATCAATTTCAGATTCGGCCGCCGATAAGGCCTTCAATTTGCAGTTCAAAGCATAAAACATGAACAGATAATTTAACAGTCAACAGATCGGATTGCATTCAAACTAGCACAATCAATCACTCAGTTTAGTAATTTAGTCAATCAGTCAGTTAACATGCTTAATCATGGATTAGCACTAATCAGTGGTGAGGGTTGTCACAATTTTTTAAACAACAACAATAACAACAAGAAGATGAAGTATTCAACGAAATGTAGCAACAATAAGAAGAAGAAAAACCAATATTTAACAACAAGAAGAAACAACAACAACAAGAATAAGAACAAGGAGTTGAATGTGTAAAAACAAGGATTTATGTGTAAAAACAGGGGATTAGAATGTTTTAAAACAGGGGATTATATAAAATACGGTCTATATATTTTGAAGTATGTAAAATGTGTTTTATAAGATTTTTTTTATGAAAGTATTATTGAAACGGTATGATATATACAAAATATCAAAGAATAATGTACAAATTTGAATGAAAAATAAAAGATGAAGAGAGATGTTACTTTTTTTCCCCATTTCTGTGAATCAGAAGTCAGAAACTATGAAATTTCTTCAGAGTCGTGATGGTTCTTCGTGTTGTAGAGAGTTGCCGATTGGAGAAGATGAATAGCTTCGTGTTGTGTTGATGAGAGTCGACGATTGGAGAAGATGAACGACTTCGTTTTGTGGTTAGGGTAGGGTTTCAGAGGTAGTGGAGTCAAACGGTGGAGAGATGGAGGACTTAGAATGCAGAGACGAGCGGCGGAGATGTGACAATGTATTGATCAAACTGGTGTGAGATGATCGTGGGTGGAGCGTATGTAAATTGGATGATATGTGATGGTATTTTTGTTTGATTGATAATTTGAGGATTTAAGTATTGAATTTGTTTTGGGGTGATACTACTTATACCACTATTTAACCTCTTTACACCCTTTATACACTAAAAAAAATATAATTATCATTATACCCCCAATATATTACCAAAATTAACTATAAATTAACTACTTCATTTCTTTGCACCATTAATTTTGGTAACACTGTGCTAAACAATTTACATTATTCCGATGTTATGTTGTCGAAACAAATAGATTTCTTCAGCATTTTGTTATTATACATTTATAGAGACACTTTCTTCCAAACAATGATTTTTTAATTTGTAGTGGGTTTGCTCGGTAATACAATGCTAATTAATTTGAATTACTCCAATGCCATGTTACCGGACAATTTTTTTTCCCCCAACATTATGTTGCCGTCCAATTAGATGATAACAAGAAATTAATTTGGGCCACTTGTGAAGTGCATGTTCAGTGATATATTATTATACAAATGAGATTACTCTAGTGTCATGTTGCCAAACTACAATAGAGTTGTTTAGGCACCCGTTGTTGTACATTGAAAGATTTACTTTTAGTTTGAAGCAGCTATAAAAAAATTCATAAATCAAACACGCATCCATAAAATCATACATAAAAAGTATCCATAAAATTATTCATAAAAACATTAAGTGTACAAATATCCATAAAGTATCCATAAAATCTGTCATTGTTTACATCTATCAATCAAGCATGTTATTACAATTTGTCTCGGTAATTTGTAGGTAATTTTTTCCCCCTTAATAGAAATAGACATACGCACTCTTTAGAATCTGTCAACCTCAATCGTTCCCCATTGATCTTCTTATTGTCTTTATGGTAACCACTTCTTTTACAAGCAAGTATAAGTCTTGATTTCCTGCCATTGCCTCCTGCATCTGATGTCTTTATAACAATAACAAATCCAGTCTTCTTCCCAACAACAGAAGCCCATTTAATTAATGCTTCACTACTGTGAAAAATCTGAAGATAATAAATACATTTATACGTCAAATTATTAATAAAACTCAATATAAATTAAAAATAAAAAAAAAATCGTATTCATAAAAAAAAAACTTAACAAATCTCATTTGTAATGAATTCATGACTAGAGTCCACTAATATTGCAGTACTTGCGTTGTTACAATAAGTATAAGTATAATCTTTCCAGGTAAAAAAATAAAAAATATAAAAAAATAAAACTGAAAATACATGGTAATGAGAAACCGAACAAATTAAAAAAAATTCAGTTTGGGATTATCGAAAATGTATCTTTTATTCGGTGGTTAGTTATCAAACTTACATTTTTTGTTCGGCAATGTGATGCCGGACTATTTTATTTTGTTCGATTTCAAACCACCGAACGAAAGTCGGACACCAATTTAGAAAAATGAAACAAAAACCTACCAAATAAATAAAAAAAACTCACAATTTCACTTTTTTAATGGTTCTTGGCCACCGTTTCTTCATCCATTATTTTATTTAATGATAAAAATACTATGATTCTCATTTTTTGAAAAGAGATGTGTAAGAGAAAAGAAAAATTAAGAAAGGAAAAAGAAGAGTAGGGATTGAAGACCAAGGGGGTGTAAGGAAAAAATAAAATATATTTAATTTTAGTGTTTTGTCCTTAAAGGTAATTTCACATATGGATAAAATTGAGAGAAAAATAAACTCATGTGAAAGGTATAAAGAGGTAAAATAGTGGTATAAATAGAATCACCCTTTGTTTTGGATCTAAATAGGGGCATCTCCAATGCACTAGGCATATAATACTTGTTAGTTAAAATGCCTAGTGTGATTCACTTTTTTCAATTCCAATGCACTAGGCATATGATTAGGCATTTTGGCTCAACTCATATTCACTAGCTACATGTAGCTAGCCTTCAACGCTAGGCAAAATGTATTCAATCATTAGGATCATTTCCCTCCATCTTTGTTGTTGACGTGGCATTCTATAAAATTAATAATATTTGGATCAATAGCTAAAATAAAGAGCATGGTTGGAGTAAAAACATAAAACAGTTGATAGGCAAAATAAAATATATACTTTATAGTAATATTTAGATAGGTAAAATGCCTACTACCATTGGAGATGCTCTACTTTTGAATCAATTCCCCTAAATTAAATAGGCTTATAAAATTAGTCCAACACAATTTTGTGAGTCAAAATACCAATAAGCCCTAAAACAAAGGAGGTGTAAGTATAATTTATTCTATATTTATTAAAGAAAAATGTTTTAGAGCTCCAAAAGAAGAGCTCTAAAATAGCATTAATTTGTCTTCTTCCTCTTTTTATTTTGTCTTCTTCCTCTTTTCTTTTCTTTTTTTTTTTTTTTTTTTTTGATCGGGTGTGCCAGCTCAGTAGAGCTGCTGTTAGAGCAGCTCTACTAGAGCTCTCTAGCAAAGCCGTTTATTAAAAGAAAATGTTTGATCCACTTAAATAAGGGGAGCTTGATTCCGTCTAATGATGTGACTAGACGATGGATCCAATAATCGGTGTTATTTTTATCAATTGCCACTATAACCTTTATTAATTGATGTATTAATTGACATTTGCTTAAATCACCGGCCAAACGACTTTTTAGAGGATCGGCATATAGGCCCCGTTTGGTAGAGCTGTGGGAAAGTGCTTATAGCTTATGCCTAAACAGCTTATAACTTATAACTTTCAGCTTAAGCTGATTTCCAGCTTATTCTTAAAGCATCTCCTGCCCCACTCAAAAAATAAGCTGTTTTCTGACTTCCACAAAACTATAAGCTATAAGCTATAAGTTAAATCAAACACATCAAAATAGCTTAAATTAAGCTGAAAGCTGAAATAAACTGAAATTAAGCTGTACCAAACAGGGCCATACAAATCGTGAGAATTCACGCGATATCAAGAATGTTTAGCAGCAAAAAAAAAAAAAAAAAAAAGTTTGAACAAAAAAATTTGTCGCTAGCTCTCGACTTGGACCCAAATGATCCAATATAATATTCTGGTCCTGGTCCGATCCGATCCACACGCAGCTCAACGAAATACAGATGGTTTTGTAGAGAGAGAGAAACACAGACGCAGACAGGCAGAGCCACCATTTTTGACCATATATGCGTCTTGAATAAGCCATTTTTCGGCCTACGCAAAATAATTTATGTTTTTATTTTTATTTTTTATTTTTTATTTTCATAACATCTATCTATTTTTTTACATATTTTTTTATTAAAAAAATAAATAAAAATAAAAAGCACAATTATTTAGCTTATCCAAACAATGATCTTTACGTCACTCACACGCTCCTTCCGTTGATTCTCTCACTTTCCAGATCTGGACAATCAATTCACCTCACAATAATCTGCACATTTCACACGCAAATCGCTCGTGTACATTGCAATTTCTATCTTTCTTACGATATGTATAGTTTCTATGTACAATTCATTGCATTTGCAAGCTGGTTCCAGTGATCCATAACAATTGCATTTCACTGTACCAGTCCCCCTTTGGTAATTTCATTTCAGATTCTTACTGGTTTTTTTTGGGATTTGATCTGGGTTCTGAGTTTTATGATCTGGGTGTGCTCTAGATCTGGGAACAAACTAGCTATTTATGTGGTAGGGTGATAAATATAATAGTGTTGTGTATATTTTTCATGTCAATGTCATCTGGAAATGTGGTTGTATCAGACAAAATGCAGTTTCCTAGTGGCGGCGGTGGCGGAGGCGGAGGAGAGATCCTCCACCACCCCCACCACCGACAGTGGTTCCCGGATGAGCGGGACGGGTTTATCTCGTGGCTGCGTGGGGAATTCGCTGCCGCCAATGCGATAATCGATTCGTTGTGCAACCATTTGAGGTTGGTTGGTGAGCCTGGTGAATATGATGGGGTGATTGAGTGTATACAGCAGAGGAGGTGTTATTGGAATCCTGTTCTTCATATGCAACAGTACTTCTCGGTGAACGAGGTGATGTACACCTTGCAACAGGTGACTTGGAGGCAGCAACAGCGATTTTTTGATCATGTAAAGGTGCCCACGAAGGAGTTTAAGAGATCTGGTGTTGGGTCTAGGCAAGGACAGAGGGTTGATCTTGTGAAGGAAGGTCATAATTCTAATGTAGATTGTCATAGTTATAATGCCAATGCTTCTAGCAATGTGGGTTTGGAGAAAGGAGAGAGAGTAACTGAGAAAGTAGGAGAAGCTAAATTGAATGGCAAGGATGAGGCAATTTCAGAGGATAAAAGAGGTAACAATTGAATGTGTTGTTACTTTTGTGGCATTTGTTGATGCCAAGTGAACTGAACTGATCGTTAAATTTACTTCATTACATTGGTTTTGCAGTTTATAATTGATAGTCATTTATAAATTTGGGAATTTTAAATACCTTTCCTTTTATGACGAGGATGCTGGTTACTTTTGACTTACATAACATAATTCTTATATTGTTATGTTTATAAGGCTATATATAAATGAACTGTGACGTACCAATAACTGTTTCTTGTTTCAGCTGACATTTAGAATTTGGACCGCATGTCACATTGTGTGTGTGTGTGTGTGTGTTCTCGATAATGTCTATGTAGATAATGTAGTTATTTATGCATCACCTGCAATCCCTTTGCCAAGGCACCATATTCCTGGAAGTTTATTGGAACTCTTTTTTTGGGTGTTTGGTTGATGTGCAATAATACGAAGGTTCTGGCAAGAGCAAGATGTGCAATTTCTCAGTGAACAGTAGTCTCTCTCATAGGAGGAAACTCTATTTTTCAGTCGTTTTAGCTGAAAAAAAGTTAATTTTTCCGCTGATTTGATAGATGTATGTAAAGTTATAGATTACTGCTCGACACTTCTGATAATAAAAGCATGACAATAGAGGACATTGATTATGCCATATAATAAGTTTCAGTGTCTTAAAAGCCTTGAAAGATGTTTTAACATGACAGCGAAATGCGGCATACATGAATGTACCCGCAGGTTACAATTTTGTTTTTTTGGCAGCAATACATAGATCTTCTATTCGTTGTAGTCTTGGTTATCATTGCAGCAACATAAGAGTATCTGAAGTCATGATTGTCTTCCTTCTACTCACTGTGCCGCTATTTTCTCACTTTCAATATGAAAGTCACGACAAAATTTGCAGTTTGTTTCTTTTGTATTAAGTCATAACTTTTTTTATCATTATTTTCTCAAAACAAATAGATCATGGTGAATCCTTTAGATAGCAATAGTTTATCACTTCTGATAATAATATGTGTTTGGTCTTATTATACTTGATTTAGTTAAAAAAAACCATATTACTCAGTCGTGCAGAAAGAAATTTTTACCATCAATTAACATGATGCCTTTGATCATTAGAAAAATTGTGGGGCAATATTGACTTATAGGGTTTGGTGTTGGAGCAGATACGGTTGCAAAACCTCAAGCAGATACATGTGTCAGGAGTTCTATTGATTCACAAAGAACGATGTCCGGCAATTCAGAACCTGAGATGGAAAGACAAGAGGACGATAAGTTCACCGCAGATTCTAAAGGTTTTTTTTTTTTTTTTTCCTCTTATTTATTTGTGTGTGGAGTTCTTAAGGAGTTTGACTTAGACAAGGGGTGGTTATGCTAATTGAAAATGATGTTTAAAGCTGTTTCTAGATACCCACTCCCATTAACTGGTTAAGCATTGAGTCTTTCACATAAAACTCCTATTTTATGTTTGTCTTAAAAATGTCAACAATTTCGCTCCTTCCTTTTTCTTTTCTGATGCTGCGGCTGGCATAGCTTATCATTTAAAGTTTCTAATTCCTACTCTCTTTTTTGAAGGGCCTTGCAATGTGTCTGTGGAGAGTGATTCAAATTCTATGGAAAATCCACATAAGAAGCAAAATCTCATGATTAGCCCAAAAACTTTTGTTGGCACTGAGATATTAAATGGAAAGGCGGTAATATTCCTTTACTCTTTCAGATTTATTCCTTTAAGCTATTTATTCTTAAAATTTTGTTGAAATATAGCTTTACTTATTTTGTATCTTCTAGTTCTAAGATTTGCCGGTTTTCATCAATAGGTTAATGTGGTTGATGGGATGAAATTGTATGAAGAACTGTTAGATTTATCTGAAGTTTCAAAGCTTGTTTCATTGGTAAATGATTTGAGAGCTGCAGGGAAAAGAGGGCAGTTTCAAGGCAAGTTCGCCAATGCATTCTCTTTTATTTGGAGTAGAATAACTAACTTATACTGTTCTTTTTAAGAGTTTCCATTGAACTATACATATCATCTGAAAGTTTATTTGTTGAGAATTTTGAGTTTCTCTTTTATTTTGAATTTTGATTTTCTCTTAGTTGACATATTATCTGATGGATTTATTCTTTTTAGTGAGATAAACTATATGTAGGTGATTAATAATAGCCATGGAATTTCTACTAGAAACTAAGAATCTGTGTGTGTTTGTATGCACATGCATCCACAAAGGTGTGTGAGAATGTTATTCCATATTTCTTTTGTCGCTCATGCCCTATTGTCAATTTTTTTACTTTTCAAAAGAAAAACTATAGTTAAATTATTACCATACATACTATCAAAATTATTTCTCAAAGTTCTGAGTAAATTCACGTACCTAATAATTCCTTGTCGCTGAATTTATCGCTATGCAAACTGGATTTGAGGATGATATGTGGTTTGACTCATAGTTATTAGAATCCCGATCCGGATCGTAGGATCTTATGATCCTACGATTTCAGTTGTTTTAAACGATCCGGATCACACTAGATCTTAAAATTAGTAGGATCTTAAAGTTATTATGATCCTATTCATAAAATCGTGTAGAGTTGCACACGATCCCGATTCTACTATGATCCTGATCCTAACAGATTTTTTGTTGTTATTTATTTCTTATATATATGTATGTATATGTGTATATCTATATAAAAAAATTGACTATAAACATTTTTTTCAAATGTCTCTTCTAATTGATGTTAACATAAAAGATGCATTGTATCAAATTTATCATTTTCTTTAATATTTTTAAAATTACATAACATATATTATCATTATTGATAATTTTTCATTTTATTTTACATTGAAATTAGAATCTTACGATCCTCAATCCGATACTATGATCCGATCCAGTAGTCCCTTTCAATGATCCAACATAACATCCCGATTTTAACAGCTTTGGTTTGACTTAATAATCTCCCCCAAAAATTGCAACACCAAAATGAAAGATTATTTATAGCATCATATGGCGTGCACCTCTTACTGTTTGCTGCTGCTTGTAGCTGGAAGGATTTTTGACCATAACAAGAAGGATGACTGTTGTGATGTTTTACGTTGTGTTTGGTTGAGGGATTTGGGAAGAGATTTGGAAAGGAAAAAAAAAAAAGTAGGTGAATATGAATAAAATATACCTATATCTCACTTAGTTTTATCCATTTTTTTTACCTTTCCCTTTCCATTTCCAAATCTCTTCCCAAATCCTCCAACGAAACACATCGTTAGCTGACATCATGACTGATTTCCAGTACCCAATAATTCTGAACTTGAGCTTGCCACTGCAAACTGGATTTGATTATGCTAGTAGTTTCAACTCCTGCAAAACACAATACCTTTATTGAAGGATCATTTGTAGCATCACCGCACATCTCTTCTTGTTTGCTGCTGCTCATAGCAGGAGGATGACCATTTTATATCTTTGTTAGCCTTTTTTTTTTTATTTTTATTTTATTATTATTATTATTTTTTATAACATTGCGTGTACTTCATTATCGGGAAATGGAAACACTTGTAGACCATCAAAATATGTATAGATTTGCCCTTCTAAAAACAAAGGTTCACCTTTGTTTTTTGTGCCTCAGACATACTACTACATCTTGCTGCATGATGGAATTTGGGTGGATTTAAGGTCTTATTCTCCATGGTTCTTGAAGACTACATGGTCGTTTTTGTCTGTAATCTTATCTTGTAGGATTTTCGTTTTCTTCCTCCCTCCATTTTCCTTAGGAAACTGGTTTACTAAACATGGCTGTAACACGTGTTTTAAAAATTAAATTAAACATGGGTGTAACATGTGTTTTAATAAACAAATATATATTACCAAAAGCTGTCTTAAATTCACCATTTTGAATGAAAGTGTAACGTGTGTTTTAAAAATTAAATGGCTAGCATAATAACGTTTTCTGGTAAGCATTTTATATATTTTATATACAAGTATACTAATATATTATAAGAAATATTTTTTGCTTAGTTGTAATATGCATGTTAAATTGTGAATAAATATTAGATATTAGTGTTAGAAACAAATTGTTGTTTCTGTAAATCTAAATAAATATTTTGTAAATAGGAAATACTAGAATTAATTTGAGTTAGTTTTTCCCTATAATATGATGTGTTACAGATTTTTTCATACTCGGTACCTTTTCTTTTGCTTCTTTGGAACTCATGTTTGAGAGGTTTCATTCTAGTCGGTAACGCGACTCTTTTTTGATGGGGTTAGTTACACTTAGTACCTGTGCACTTTCACCAAAATCTCATTTTGACCCTTCCATTTTCAATTGTGACAAGTCGAGTTGCAATGTCATCCTTTGGTTCATCTATTGTTAATAAAAGGCTGACATAATTTGTTATGTGAGTCATTCATGACATTTTTTCTCGCCTCATTTGCACCCTATACTTTCAACAAAATCTCACTTTGATTTCTCCACTTTTAATGTCCGCTAGCCTTGTTAATGGTAGATGGACCAAAGGGTAACCTTACAACTTGATTTAAAGTGTAGAGGTTGATTGTCACAATTGTAAGTGGAGGGGCTTGAGTGAGATTTTGGTGGAAGTGTAGGAGTGTGAATTATGATTGACCCTTTTTTATAGGAATGAGTGCTAAGTAGATTCTTGCTTTAAATTGTGAAATTACGGTTTTAGAGTAGATTTGTCACCCTAGTTGGAGGTTCTTGCAACTAAGATATTACATTATTGAGCATAATATAATTTTTGACCTAAGAAGCATGGATACACAACAGGACACGAATACTCTGACACGGTAAATTTAAAAAAATATAGGATACGACACGTTGGGGACACTCGCAAAATATATAGTTTTATATATTTATTATATGTCATTTTTTAGAGGGCAAATTACATTAACGGTTCATATAGTTTGCGCCTTGTATTACTTTGATCCCTGACTTTTCAATTGTGATATGTTTAATTCTGAATTTTGAATCTTGTTTCAAATAAGAACAATTGAAGATACCATTGTTCAATTTCAAGGGCAAAGTCATCAATTTGATAAAATATAAACTAATTTGACAAAAATAAATGTCAAAAAAATATTTTTGAAGTTGTAAAAATTATTTCTACCCACTAAAGATAAAATTATGTAAAATTGATAAATTTTGTAGACATTTATGTATTTATTTTTTTTATCAAATTAATTTTTATTGAGTTAATTACCTAAAAGTCCTATTTACAAATGTTATGGCAGCTTAGATCCTATGTAAGATTTTTTGAACCAATAAGTTCTATTTAGTAAAATTGAGAATATTACCAGTTTTTTTTTTTTTTTTTTTAAAATTTTTAAAACTAAGAACATTATCAATTTTGCATAGTATTATTCTATATAATTGTTTCACTAACTGATAAAAAAAAAATAAAGTATGAGATTAAACGTTTTTGCCTTTCTACTTATTGGTTTGATTCAACTATCCAATAAAACTAAAATATTATCAGTTTTTCATTTTTAAATTATTATTGTTATTATTATTTTTTTTCCAGTTTTGCACATCAATGTTCCATCATTGTACTCCTTTGTAGACACGAAATTTTCAGTTTTGCACAAAAATAATTCAATTTTTTTCATAAAAAAAGTGTTATTTTATTTATTTATTTTTTTTAGTTTTTCAATTTGAAAGTTGATATTTTAAAGTTTTAAAAATCAAAATAATATCAAATCATCATGTTCCTTTATAGATAATCATAAATGATGAACAATTATTGTTTGAAGGGTAATTTCGACTATTAAAAATTTAATAGGACTTGAAGGTTCAAAAAATCTTAATTAGGACTTAATGGCCCCGTTTGGTAGAGCTGTGGGAAAGTGATTATAACTTATAGTTTAACAGCTTATACCTTATAACTGTGAACATAAGCTGATTTTTGACTTATAAAAAGCTATAAGCTGTATTGTTAAGCTGAATCAAACACATCAAAATAGCTTAAATTAAGCTAAAAGCTGAAATAAGTTGGAAATAAGTTTTACCAAACAGGGCCTATGACTTATAGTCTAACAGCTTATAACTTATAACTGTGAACATAAACTGATTTTTGACTTATAAATTAAGCTTCTCCTCCCCCACTTAAAAAATAAGTTGATTTTTGACTTACAAAAAGTTATAAGTTGTATTATTAAGCTGAACTAAACACATCAAAATAGCTTAAATTAAGCTAAAAACTGAAATAAGCTGGAAATAAGCCCTACCAAACAGGGCCAATAGAGTATAAGTTTATAAATTAGAACTTGTGTGTAAATGTCTCATTTTTATTATGTGTTTGGAAATTAGTTTCTATTTTTTCAAAAGTTAAATATGGCAACAATTTTGATATCATAATTAAACTAATCCATTAAATCAAAAAATCTAAAACTAAAAACATTTCATATATTAAATATATCGATTACACATTAAAACCCTAACAACCATCCATTACATAATCATCATCCAAACACATAATAGAAATTAATTTGGTAAAATAAATAAATAAATAAATGTCTAAAAGATTTATTAATTATACATAATTTTATCTTTGGTGGGTAGAAATTATTTTTAAAAATTCAAAAATATTTTTTGATATTTATTTTTGTCTGTAAATTTATATTTTATCAAATTGACGACTTTGCCCTTGAAATTGAACAATGTTATCTTCAATTGTTCTTATTTGGAATAAGATTTAAAATTCAAAATCAAATGTGTCACAATTGAAAAGTCAGGGATTAAAGTGACTCAAGCTCCAAACTAAAGGGACTGTTAGTGTAATTCGTCCTTTTTCATATATATAAATATTTCATTCAGAGATAATTAAAAAAAAAAATGCAACATGGTACTAATTTTTAATGTTTGAAGGAGTGATTAATAGGTATAAATTATCTACACAAGTTTTCTTTTATCATTTTATTCTAAATTATTTTGTACAAACTTATAATGTGTTTCATATGTGTGTGGCTGATATGTGTGTCTCCCAAGTGTCAGTTTATTCGGTCTATAAAAATTTAGAAAAATAATATGACACATTTGGGTGTGTGTCCGACACGTGTTGGGAAGTGTCCAATGAGTATTGGTGTCTGACACGTACACACTACCCATACTTAGTTTATGACAATCAATAGATACATTTACTTTTAGAAATTGTATACATGTTGGGAAGTATCCAACGAGTGTTGGTGTCTGACGACACGTACACGCTATCCGTACTTTTTACTTTATGATAATCAATAGATACATTTACTTTTATGAATTAGAGAAAGCAAAATCCAAAATCCATCATAGAATAAGTTAAAAAATTCAAAATTTCAAATCAAAGTGAGATAAATTTAACACTACTCATTCATTCATGATATTATACCCACACATGATTCACAAGTTCCGATTTTAACTTTTGTATGTTGTACCAAAACTGAAGTCTATATGTACCCTATATCAAAAAGTGACCAACTTCTTGTACAAGTACAAATCTATACCTGTGTGAAAAAGAGATTATTCAAAAACAAAAGTTAGGAGACAAACTATAAAAAACTCCAAAAGTCTTCAAATCTTTGTTCTTCAATCTTTATCGAAGGGGCTAGTTATAAATATTTTGCAACTCGAGTAATCCAGATACTCGCTTCAAAGGGTCCAAACTTCCAATATCACTACACTTTTCAAAACTTCTCACTTGATGCTTCCAAATATTTATTTTGCAAGTTGAATCACATGGATAAAGTTGAATTGATTGATTGGTGTATTGAATCCAATTGTGCAATACATATCGTGAATCGTATGATTCTGATGTGATTCTTGCTTCCTATCAATTCACTTCCAGAAATGAATCGATTTCTTGGTGTATGAAACTGAATCGTATGATACTTTCTTGGTGTATGGAACTGAATCGTATGATACTTATTGTGAATCATACGATTCTAATACATGAGATTCAATCCTCAAATGCATTCATGTTGCTAATGTTCAACTTATTATTTTTATAAAATAATCAGACGTGAACTACAGCAATGAAGAAGAAATGGATTTCTATTAATAAACCCCAAGCAAGAAATCAAATAGATCAATATCTGGAGGTAAATTATTTCAATTTGAATTGAAGTGAAGAACAGTGTGTTGAACTTAATAGTAGTAATAGTAGTATCACTTGCTGTGGCAATTTTGGTTAAGCTAGCACTTGACCAAGAAATCAAACAGATTGATACTTATTGTGAATCGTTGATTCTAATACCAGGGTATTCAGTCCTCAAATGCATTCCTTGTTGCTAATGTTCGACTTATTTTTTTATAAAACCAATCCGACATGAACTGTAGAAATGAAGAAATGGATTTCTATTAATAAAACCCAAGCGAGAAGTCAAATAGATCAGCACTAGGAGATAAATTATTTCAATTTAAATTCAAGCAAAGAACAGTGTGTTGAACTTAATAGTAGTAGTAATATCACTTGCTGTTACAATTTTGGTCAAGCTAGCACTTGCGGAAAATTAAACTAAGCTTCAAGTGCTGCTTCAACATTTGTTTATTTATTGATTTGATTATTTATAATATCTTGTGACTGGAATTTCTTTGATTAGTAATTACATGGCAAAAACACACCCTATTACGGGGTTAGTGTCATTTTTTGCCAGGAAGGTTGAGGCAAAGTTTCCCAACTATTGCGTTCTTTTGTTGAGAATTTATTTTTGTTAGCTTCTATCAAATTTATTTTAGTCAGAAAGTACGACACGGTAGGAATGTAAAGCAGAGAGGGAGTTACAACATGCAACGTTGGTCCCAAAGTATGCATGCACTCTGCGATTTATCCGGATTTGAAGAAGAGCAACAAGGAGAAATCTGAGAAGCTTAAGAGCTTGACATACTGCTGGTGAAAAAAAATTAACACATAATGCCTACTCTTTTTTAAAACAGAGCCTTGAATTGAAACTTATAGAAGAAGCAAATCTGTTAATTTGCTAGACCAAATGGCAAGTACCGAGTGTCTGAAGGGTTGCTGAAAAGTCTATTAGAAGTATGTATTAAGAATTTTGGAAGAGTTCATCATATCTGTTTTATGCTTTTCCTTCCATCTTAATGCATTTGAATCTGAGATGCATGTACGGATTAATCTATGCCTATAACCTAGTCACGATGGTCAAGAAATATTGCATATAGAACTTAATACCCCACATTAAATGTAATCATAGCTTGTGAAATCTTCAGCTGGTGTCATTTGCATTCTCTTTCCCTTTTAGATGAGATTTTATGTTATTTTTATAATTGTGCTGTTCTTTCATTAAATATAGGAAATTATTTTTATGTAGTTGTTATCCAGATTACCTAGAGTACTGTGTGACTGTCTAATATATATGAAGGAAATAGATGCTTCAAATTTGTTTATCTTGCTGACCCTCCACACATTACCATTTGTAGATATAGATGACAAGTAAAGGGTTGTACTTGAAGTAGCCACTAACTACATGATTTCCTCTGACGGACCTAAAGAGTTCATGACTGGATTTCATATAGATTATTTTATCTAAATTGATACATGAAATGCCATATTTGTTAAACGTTATATCTGAATGCTAACTTTCATGTCAATTAGCAATGGAATGATTAACTATAGTACTCATTTCCATGTCTTATATATGTTGTTTTACATCTATTTTTCCTTGCACCATATTTTTTATTTGTTTTTTTATTTTTTATTTTTGCACCTTTGTGCTAATGTAAAAAACAATCCATATTATCTTACTATATGTGGAAAGATATGATACACTTTAATGTTCTGATTGCTTCATTGGTTTCTTCTAACTCTAATTTGATCTCTTAGAATTTCCAGTTTTGTGGAATTCTAAATGATTGCAAATCATTGAATTTGCTTCCTTGTCATCTATTCTTGACAATGTTTCTTTGGCTAATAACTCTCTTGATAAAATCCAGAATGTTTTCTTGTGAGTCTTTTTTTGATAAATCCATTGATGTTTACTTAATTTATCACTGGAAAGAGAGTTGAGCTCCACGGCTCATAATCTACAAGCTGTTCAAATAAAATAAAATAAAATAAATAAATGCTCATGATCTGCTGGAAAAATGATGAACATGTCCATAAGAAACACTTTAATCTCCAAAGTTGGTGCAAGCAGTGTCAACCTTTGGTTTTATTGGATGCTATCAGCTCTATTTGGTGTAAAGTTCTGAATCAGATTAAATGTTTATATTGTACTTATTAAAGTTTGTTTCCTTTTGGAGGGATTTTTAAAGCTTTGTTTAGTTTCTTCATAAATTGTTATGTGCTAGTTGGATAAGCTGTGATCTTGTATTTGATCGAATCAATCTTAGTTCTTTCATTGCGTAAGCCTCCCTTACCTGCTGTCATTGCTGATATTTGATTTAGGTTTGGATATGATTAGACCTGGCTTAAACTGAGTCCTGTCCTTGAGTTTTTAGCAACTTTTTTGTAAGCCTGGAATAACTTTGGAAGCTTTAAGTTTGATTGATTATGATATAACTTGGAATAAGAGTTAGTGGTTTGCTACATAAGAATGTGCAAACTGAATCAAAATTTCCCTATACACTCCAATGAGACTGGCACTTTTTCTTCACTCAGGTTCCAAGTCATTGGAACATTCATATGCATAGCTTGTACGATAGTAGTCCAGTTTTTCTGGTATTATCCCAGGTGTCTTGGATGATACATAACAATTGGATGATAGATTTCTTGGATTATCCTAGATTTCTTGGGTGAGATGTCAGGAGGGGATATCTATGTCTTGTATTGATAGATTTCTGAAGATTGTTCATTAAGTTCTTCTGAGACCAGTTTCTAATCATTGCTCCAATCTTGCCAAGTTGCTGGGGCATTAGGAGGGTGAGGACACTTTTTAGATTTGAAATTATGATATCTGTGATAGTGCCAGAGTAGTGGCCTGCTGTGTTTGGTGTGCGACACATGTCAAGATTCTCACTATTGATTACTTGATTAAAAGGAGACAAGTGCATGTCAATTGGTGTTGCCTGTGCAAGAAAAATGAGGAGTCAATGAGGCAGCTCCTCACCCATTCTGAGGTGGCAAGCGAGTTGTGGTCTTCGCTTCTTACGTTGTTTGGTGTGGACTGGATATTCCCTCGTTTGGATGGGAAGTTGCTTAGCTCATGGGTAGCAACTCGGGTGTGGGGGAGGAGAATGAAGGCATGGGGGCTGGTTTTGTTGGCTTTGATATGGTTGATATGGGGAGAAAGAAATAGAAGAAATTTTGATGGAAGAGAAGAAACTGTTTTTAGATTGAAGAGTAAATTTTTGTCCATATTGTATAGTTGATTTTTGGGTGTGGCTTCCCATCCATAAACCAATTTTTGGATTTTGGAAAGGCCTTGGAATTGTATAGTTTATACATTTTGTTTGGTATATGGGTTGCTCCCTCTTGTGATGTTTTTACCATCTTCTTGCGATAAGATTTTGAACTACCTTTAGTATTCCCAAAAAGATTTTGTGGTAACTTGGGTTCAAGGGAAGTCCTCAAGCAATTGCTCATAAAAAAGCGTTTTCAAGTGCTGGATTTTAGGTGTATGACATGTGTGGTCTGTTTGGTAGTCTTATTGTTTTCATTTTCTTTTTTCTTACCCCTCTTAGTTATGTATGCTTTATTTCTTTAAAACTCGTCGAGGAGTCCTACAACATGATTTGGAATTCTTTGATAATTTTTCATGTGTTTGCTGACTGTTACGTTGTTAGTTTTTAAATATTTTTAATAATAAAATTATATTCATTCTTCAAAAAATAGTTGCATGTATTGTTACAAAGCTGGAAACATGCATTTATTTTACTCAATAAGAACCTGATATGCCAATTGTGGTGCATTTCATTTTTTTTCCAAACCATCACCTTATTACATTATGTTGGGGGTGCCGCTGGATCTGATAATTTGGCTAGTGGTCCTGCTTTGGAATTCTTAAAATTACAGTATTTTAACTTTCATGTTTCTAGTGTTACATGTATGAATGGTCCATGATTAAAACTTTCAACTCCATATATAAATGGCAATTATTAGCACTGGTCTCGTATAGACACCTAACGCTTCCCTTTTATTTGCTTGAAGTTCTCTCAAAACAGAACTGCATTGTGACACTTCCTAATTCTGTGTGTCTGTGGTGCATTGGTTAGCTCAGTTTGAAATTTTAGATGATTTGGTGCTTACTGGAAACATGAATTTTTGGGCATATTTTTCATTCAGTTCACTATGTATATCAAGCGGAAAGTGGTGTTTTGTGCTGAAGTTTCAGCTCTTTCTGCTTGTTAATGTCAATAATTTCTATGCTCTTTTTTGTTAATATGCAGGTCAAACATTTGTGGTTTCGAAGAGACCCATGAAGGGGCATGGAAGAGAGATGATTCAGTTGGGCCTCCCCATTGCAGATGCACCTCCTGAAGATGAAAATGTGGTGGGGATGTCCAAAGGCATGTTCCATACTTGTGCAAAGCCCCTGTTTTTCGAAAAGCAAATTTTGAAAAAATTCTTTCTTTTTTGCTTTCTTAATAAATTTTATTATGTTTTTCTTTTTTTCATATTTGTTGGTAATTGAGATGAAATTTGCAGACAGAAGAATAGAATCCATCCCTGGCTTGCTGCAAGATGTAATTGAACGCTTAGCTGGAATGCAAGTTATGACAGTGAAGCCAGACTCCTGCATTATCGATATCTTTAATGAGGTTGCTAACCATTTTATGATATATCATTAAACAAAACTATATATATATACATATATTACTTGATTTTGGAAAATTGTGCATAACATTATGCAGGCCTAATTGTGGCGCTCTTATTTGCAGGGTGATCACTCACAACCACATATGTGGCCAGCATGGTTTGGAAGGCCTGTGTGTCTCCTGTTCTTGACAGAATGTGAAATGACTTTTGGGAAAGTAATTGGAATAGACCATCCTGGGGATTATAGAGGTTCCCTTAGACTTCCTCTTGCACCTGGGTAATCTTTTCCATCTTTTTCCCTCTTGCTTCTTATGCATCTTGTTAGTTGTTAATATTGGTTTCTAGATAAGTAATGCTATAAGTTTAATGCTATAAGTTTCTAAAAGAGAGAAATGCTATACAAACATAACTTGAACAGACTTTTCCATAATCCAGATTATTTATGACTTCATAGTTGAAAGTAGCCAAGGAGCTATTAGAGCTTAATAATACCATATAAGTTTTTTATTTTTTATTTTATTACAAAAAGCCCACTTTGTTAGATTGTTTTTGGTAGCTCGTAGAGGGCAATCTTTTTTGAAAAATTGTTTCCGTGTAAAAAACTAGGGGTGCCTCTATTTGCACACCATATTTCATCTCAAGGCAAACCATTAATTGATTTATTTTTTATTACAATATTAACCTTATGTAAAATGACAACAAAGGACAAAGGGTTATAATACACACCTTTTGTAATCGAGTTTGACACTAAAATGTCGAACAAATGGTTAATGTTCGAAAGAAACACTCCGGACAAGTGGCTAAGGTTCGACAAAAATAGTCCGAACAAATTGTTAAGGTTCGAAAGTCCAGAGTCGAACGGTTTGCAAACTGAAATTTTTACCGACATCTTGAGGAGTCTTCACCACTGGTTCTGTTCACCGGTGTCTTGATGAGTCTTCATCACTGGTTTTGCTCACCGGTATGTGGGGGTGACCATCAATCAGAGAAAGGAGGGGGAGATGGATCGTGGGTGGGGGTGGAGTGTGTGAGTAAGTGAATGAGAGTAAAAATGGAAGATTGTGGGTGGGGTGTATGAGTAAGGGTAAAGATGGAAAGTTGTGGTGTGTATTGAGCAAATTGCTTATTTATCAACTTATTAAAGGTGTGCCTTGAGTAGTGGTATGCCTTGAGATGAGTGGTGGTGTGCAAATAGAGCCACCCTAAAACTAGTTTATGTAAACTTTGAATGGCTCATACTGGGAAATGACTGAAAAACCACTCAAGGACCTAGTTACCTTGTTATGATTGCCTCTTGAACTTGTATTTCATCTGAACTGTGTTTAAAACTTTTTCTAGGGCTGCCTTGACTTAAAAGACTTGGTGGAGTAGGGCTGAAAAACAATTGACGATACCAAACCAATGGTTTACATAAAAATTAAGTGTAGTTTTATTGCTGATTGATCCGGAACTTGTTTTTAGTCCTCCCATTTATTTATTTGAGATCTTCTGGCATTGGGATCACCTGCTATATTCCTGATTTAATTCTAATTGGTGAAAATATAGATCCCTGCTTGTAATGCAAGGAAAATCATCAGATTTTGCCAAACATGCAATCCCCTCCCTCCGCAAACAGCGTATAATTGTTACCTTCACAAAGTCACAACCAAAGAAAACTACACCTAATGATGGGCACCGTCTTCCTTCACCTGCAGCAGCACCAACAACCTCTCATTGGGGCCCACCACCGCCTACTAGGTCACCGAACCATATTCGTCATCCTGTGCCAAAGCATTATGGGCCAATCCCTACGACAGGGGTATTGCCAGCTCCAACTGTTCATCCACAACTGGCACCTCCAAATGTCATCCAAGTCCAACCACTTTTTGTGGCTGCCCCAGTTGCTGCAGCCATGCCTTTTCCTGCACCAGTTGCTGCTATCCCACCTGCTGCCTCAGCTGGATGGTCAGCAGCCCCTCCAAGGCATCCTCTGCCGCCTCGTCTACCAGTACCCGGCACTGGAGTTTTCTTTCCTCCACCTGGTTCTGGTAATTCAGCAACTCAACAATCATCATTGTCAACGACTATGGCAACTGAAACAAGCTTTTCTGATGAGACACCAGCTATGCCAGAGAAAGAAAATGGTTTAGATAAGCCAAATGGCAGTAGTGCTTCTCCAAAAGGTAAAGCAGATGGAAAGATGCCGCGACAAGAGTGCAATGGAAGCTTGGATGGAGCAGTTGTGACAAAGGAAGATCAGCGGCAAAGTGCTGACACGAAGGCAGCTAACAAACCAGCTGGAACTGTTTAGAGAGAGAGAGAGAGAGAGAGAGAGAGAGAGAGAGAGAGAGAGAGCAGTGAGTTCAAAGCAAATGTAAAGAGCGGCAAAAGTTTCGACTCGAGCATAGTAAGTACACCAGTGAGCGAAGGGGGGTTGTTAGGGGGAGTATACCCAGTAGTAGTACTCTTTTACAATCTCTTGTGCTTTCTGTTCCCTTTTTGTTGTCTTGTTATATGAAGATGAACCCTCTTACATTAGAAGACGAGGAACTCACTCTTTTTCACTTTGAAGTGTAGCTCTTCTTCCATTCTCACTTGAAATCAAGTCCTTGCCACTGGTTGAATCTGAAGATCAGGGCTCGCTTTTATTTTGCTTGGTATGCTGATGTTGAGTTTTGGCTAATATTTGAATCCATTCTTTAACAGTCCGTTTAGCTTTTGGAAGAAAAAGAAAATAAATCCATTTTTATCACTTTTTGGATTACTAGAAAAAGGGAGAAATGGGATGAGATGGCAAGGAATGGAGAGAATGGGAGAGAAAAAGACCCTACAATTTATTTGGTGCGTTTGGTATCCAATTCGAAAGCTTTTTTTATGTTCTAGTAAACATGAAAAAGAAGGGTCTAATTATATCAAAACTCCCATAATTATGAACTAGGATTATTTTATCCTTTTGTCTATGTATTCACAAATTTTGACTGTAAAAATCTTACAAATACTTTCCCTTTTTTAGGGATAAGGATGGAAGTGATGTTTGTTTGTTAATTTGTTTATTTGTTTTATTTTCTTAATAATTGAAAGGGTTAAAATGTTTGTGTTCATAGATGAAAGAGTAAATTGATATTTACTAATAGTTAAGTAAGAGTGTTCATGACTGGTTTGGTTCGGTTATAAAGTGAGTTAGGAACAAAATCAATTCTTAAGGTTCCAAAAAATAGAGAATCAAACCAAACCAAACCATGATATCTTTGGAACCACAGTTCTATGCTATCAATTTTTAGAATATTATCTAAACTAGATTTATAAAATTACAATCATGTAATGGAGAGAATCTCAACCTAAAAAGATTGATCATGATTAAAAATGTAACGCCAATATTTATTCAAGAAGTGGCTCCCACAACAAGAAGATTAAATCTACGCTTTAAATTGAAATTGTGGAAAACTTTTTTTTTTTTTTGGTTTTTTTGGTGGGTGCTAAGACTTTTCTGTTGAAATAATAATAATTTGACATGCTTATTTTATACTTAAAAGTCGATGACTTGTGTGTTCCCTACAAGGTAGAAGAGAAGGATGACTTGCATAATGATAAAAAGTGCTTGCGTATTGTAGTTGTGAATTAAGAATATTTTTGGAAGGGGTTTTCTTCTTCTCATGTTCTTTAAAAAAAATAAAATAAAATGTGAATGAAATATAAATTGACATACCATGCGAAGGTGGACAAAGAAGAGATCTCTTTCTTTATCGTTAAACCTTTCCTACTTGCAATGACAAATCAGCATCTATCCATGCAGGCATGTTGTGGTAGTTGCGTCCAAGAAAAAGTTTGTTTGGTTGTTTTGAAATGTAGTTATCTGTGTCACTGTCACTCTCTTCTTCTACACACATATATAAACACCAACCTTGGTATTTAAATTTTGATACTTTCATATTCCAACATTTTCAACATACCTCTCTGTCTTTCTCAAGAATAGAAAATCATGGCTGCTCTGCTTAATAAACCTATGCTTTTGTTTCTTTCGTTCGCGGTTAGCTTATGGTTGTGTTGTCATTTCTCTGAGGCTGCACTCCCGCGTTTCCATCACCCCTTGAAAACCGATGGCTCGCTTAGCTTTTTGGTGGTCGGAGATTGGGGACGTAAAGGCCTTTTCAACCAATCTAAAGTTGCTTCTCAGGTCTTACATTTTTCTTCCCTTAATTATTAATCATCAATTTTTTTTTTTTCAAAATTAAAATATTGGATTTTTGAAATGTGCTACATATGTTTACTTCAGAATTTTCAGGAGTTATTTAATTTAATACCTTTGATAAACACTTGAATGGTATAAATGGACTGATTGTTTTGTTTGGTGATCATACATAATATTGCCAAAGATGGCATATTTGAATTGAATCTTCCCTTTCGCAAAAAAATAAAATTAGAATCAATCTACTAGGGGCCATGTCTACTAGTATAGCCCAAAATTTGCTCGACTCGCATGAAGGGAATGCTTTAAATGAGTGAGGATTAGTTGGGATTATACCTAAATATCCAATTATCAAAATAAATAAATAAATACATATATTTTTGGCCCCATATCGAGTGTAAGTTCTTCACGTCGATAAAGTTTTTTTTTTTTTATTTCATGATAGTTTGACTAATCGTTTGTTGTTGTGTGAATAAAAAAAATAAAAATAAAATTAGTGTTATTATAGTCTAAAAATTAGATTCATTATAAACTTAATGATGTAACAATAAATTAGAATATTTAAAGCAACTCTTTCTCTCATATCTTGTCTAATTATTAACCATAATCTCATTTAAATATCATTTGATTTAAAAAGTGAACTCGTATATTATTTTTTCAAAAAAGTAATCAATAAAAAATACATAGTTCTATGTGGCAAAATGATAGCTATATTGGGAAAGGACATATAAAAGTGAGCCATTTTCGGTGACTTCTTTAATGACAATAGACTTCCATATATTAGACCATCTTGAATGGTAGTTTGGAAAATGGCTCCTATGTAATTTTAATGTGATTCACTTCAAGGTACTTGTTTACTATTGTATGTTACAAATGGCATCATTTTCTTCAATATGTGATATCCTACCAATGTGAATGCAACAATGCTTTGGTTTTTTCCACTATTGTAGGATAGGACTATCAGGTTTGGGTTAGGTGATTTCGAGAATAACATAAATTTATTAAAAATTTAAAAACTACTTGAATTTGAGAATTTAGATTCCAAATCGCTCTGGTTTAGTAAAAAAAACTATTAATGTAAGCTCATGCAATTTAATTGAGTGTAGTACTAGGAATTGTACTATGAGGCTGGAAGTCCGAGGATTTTGGACATTAAAAAGTGATTTGTTACAGTAAGAGAGTATTTATCATTGTCGTGTTAAAATATCTATTGATTTTAAAATTTAATAAGAGCTCTCTAAAATTCACTTTGAGTTAGCCATTTTAGCATTTCTCTTAGACTGGTATTTTTTTATTTTTTATTTTTTATTTTTACATCAACCATTTTTATACATTTAAATATATTTTGTAGATGGGAATAATCGGCGAGAAACTAGACATAGATTTTGTAATCTCAACTGGTGATAATTTTTATGAAGATGGTTTGATGGGCATCAATGATCCTGCATTTTATGACTCTTTTAGCAATATCTACACTGCACCGAGCTTGCAAAAGACGTGGTACAGTGGTAAATTTCAATTTCAATTTCAAATTCAAATCCAAATCAATGCACTCCAAAAACGTTAACATATATCTTTCAATTTTTATTTATTTATTTTAAGAACAAATAAAAATGTAAAAAATAAAGACCTATTTGGTATTTTTTATATTATTTTTATTTTTTGTTCCATTTTCTAGAAAATACATAAAATTTATTTGAGGAATTGTTTTCGAAAACTTCTTTCAAAAGTTTTATTTTTATTTTTAAAAACAACCCATTTATTGATAATGCTTTAAAGTTCTCATTCATTCATTTATTTATTTATTTTGTGACAGTTTTGGGCAACCATGACTATAGAGGTGATGTTGAGGCACAAATGAGTCCTATTCTTAGGGAGAAGGATAGGAGATGGGTATGCATGAGGTCCTTCATTCTCAATGCAGGTAAAATGAGCTTCCCATATTCACTCTCTCTTAGAAATTAAACTTTTACTCTATTCAATTGCTCACAAGAAATAAAATAAAACATAAAGAAGGTTAAGAAGAGAAAATTTGTGATCTTACTTGTTTGGCATTGTTTGTCTGTACCAAACTTCTTTTGCTTTACATTTTCATTTAATCCGCTCTGTATGCATGCAAAACAAAAATACAGATTCGAATTATTATTTTTCTCCTTCATTTGCTTCCAAACAAAATATAAGTGTTACATATTTCATTTGCATAGATGCAACTGAGTGACTTCTTTTTTTTTGGTTGATATTGTTGGGCAGACATTGTGGAATTTTTCTTTGTCGATACTACTCCATTCGTAGATAAATACTTCACAGATCCAGGGGACAATGTTTATGACTGGAAAGGAGTTCTTCCTCGGAAAAATTATCTTTCAAACCTGTTAAATGTAAGTGGGTTTTCTCCCACTAAAACGTCAACAAATTTTCTAGTTTATTTCATATCCAAAAAGTTTTTTTTTTTTTTTCAAGCCACCTTTGAAAGTTATATCGATTGCCATAACACTTCTCTCTCTCTCTCTCTCTGATATTACATTAGGAAGTGGATTTGGCATTAAAAAGTTCAAGTGCAATATGGAAGATAGTTGTGGGTCATCATACAATAAAAAGTGCAGGGCAGCATGGTATCACTGAAGAGCTTGTGGTGAATTTACTTCCCATCCTTCAGGTAATAATCCAAACAAGTTTTCACTAATGTCAGCATACACTCACATAACCTTTAGCAATTGAAACATTGTTTAGACTAATCCATTATAATAATCTTTCTAGGAAAATAATGTCGATGTATACATGAATGGGCACGATCATTGTTTGGAACACATCAGTTGCTCCAAGAGGTAAAATTTATTCCCACAAACTATCTATGAACTAGTGATAAATTTATTTTTCCAAATACGATCAAATTGATTGGGTCTTATTGCAGTAAAATTGAATTTTTAACTAGCGGAGGTGGGTCCAAGGCATGGAGAGGTAATGTTAAAGAGTGGAATCCGGAGGAAATGAAGTTTTACTATGATGGGCAAGGTTTTATGTCTGTTCAACTGGACGAAGCTAAAGCAAATTTCATATACTACGACGTTTTCGGAGAAGTTCTGCACAAATTTATGGTTTCCAAAGAGTTTCACTCAACTAGTTAGAGAGGTTAAAGGGGGGATAAATTAGCTCAAGGAGGACACTATGACTCTCTAATTTAGGACTTGGGAGATTACAAATTCAAAATGGATGATGAATGAGATATTATAAAAGTGATCAAGGTTTGGGGGAAAAAAGGGTTGGGGTATGTAATTGGATATAATGAAGGACAATTATGAAAAGTAGACCCAAAAAATCACTATATATATGCAGTTTCATTGTAAAAGTAAAATGTAAACAAAATTCACATTTTCATTCATTGTAACATGATTTAGTACAACAATGTTTTTCTAATTCCTGTTCAAGTGGTTGAAGGAGATCCATAAATTAATTGTAGAAGTGATGATATACATGTTTAAAGCCAAACAGAATCAAAGTGGGGTACACTATATAAGTACACTTTTTATCTTTTTTGGATCACACCACCTCCCTACTTTTCTGCACATTTTTTCATAAAAAGTTAAAAAGTTAAAAAGTATACTTATTTAGATGATCTCAAACAAATACAATTTGAAGGTGGGAAAACTTTTTAGAAACCAACCTAACAGAAATTTAGATGATTTCATTCATCAAACAAAACAAATACTGATAGCTTTTACCAGTTTAAAACCTGCATTCTATTCATGAACCAAAAACATCCCAACTCCTAAGTGGGAATCCTCTTGTAGTTCCTCGTGTTCCCACAAATCTCTTATGGCTAAAGGATGCTATGTGCCAAGTTCAGTGTTACCCTCTAAACAACCTTTTTTGAGAAAATATGTATTTTTAGACCTATATTACATTGTGCTCAAACTACAAAACCGAGAATAATTCTTGAGTCAATTTTGTTCTCACAACTCCTTTTAAACTGCAGGATGCCATGTGTCATATTTGGTGGCAATCAAAAGCTGTCTGGCGATTTTAGTACTGTATGAACCCCTAAAACGGTCTTTATGTACACTAAGTGAGCCTAGACTTACATTGCTCATACTCCCAAACTGGGAATCGTTTCTGAGTTCTATTTATTCCAATAACTCTGTGATTCAACATGCCATTTTGGTACCTTTTCGAAGTTATTTGGGAATTTTAGACATGTAAAATGCTAAAGCAGCCTTATTAAGAAAATAAGTGTTACTAAACCAAGTGCTCAAATCTCCCAACTAGGAATCCTTGTTGAGTCTCGTTTGTCTCCACAACTTTCTTAGTACTAGAATTGTGAGAATATGTGTTCTCCTAGGATTAGGAATATGTGTTCTCCTAGGATTAGGAATAAGTGTCCTATATCTATTAGACTTCTATATATCTCAGTAATGTATTCATGTAGGATTAGGAATTAGTGGTACTCTATATAAATGATGTATGTATTCTTTGTTCAATTAAATTCAATCTAATATACAGTTTTGTTTAGAAAACTTACATGGTATCAGAGCTAGGTTCAAAACCCTAGCCCTCTCTGGCTCGACTGGTTTGTCACCATCGGAGTCGCGACTTTTCTCTCTCCAGACTCGCGAGGGTTCGAAACCCTAGCCCTCTCTGGTTCGTCTCACGAAGGCCTCTCTCTTCCTCGCGATCTCTGTCTGAATCGATTCGCAGCCATCTACTTTGGCTCTTTGGTTAAATTTGGTTCATCTGCCTCTGTGCTTTGCGATCTCTGTCTGAGATTTTCGCGAGCTCCGTCTGAAGATCAATCTCAGCTTCAGTCTCTCTCTCTCTCTCTCTCTCTGCACTTCGCGATCTCTGTGATCTCTGTGCTTTAACTTGGCTATTTCTATTTAAGACCCTTTTTCAGGAATATTGCACTCAAGCCCCATATTTGTCTGTTTATTCTACAACTTTGCTTTATAATGGACCCTAAAATTCAAGCCATTAAATGTAAACTCATTGGTGGCAATTATGCCTATTGGGCCAGTGTTATGAAGAATTTTCTTCTTGGTCAAAAAAAATGGGGCTATGTTTCTGGTTCTGCTCCTCGTCCATCGGACCCGAAGGTAGAAAGGTATCTGTCTTCCTGTGACACTTGGGATTGTGATAATGCCCAAGTTCTTACCTGGTTTCATAACTCTGTGGATGACCGTATTGGAATGATGTTTTCCAAGTACAGTATTGCCAAGGAAGTGTGGGATTATTTACTCGGTGTTTATCAGCAGTCCAACTTTGCCAAGCGATATGAGTTGGAAACAACTATTCAGAGTGCTCGTTAGCGGGATCAAACTATTCAGGACTTTTATATTGAGATGACAGGTCTCTGAGATCAGTTGGCTCTTATGGAACCACCTAGTCTCAAGATATTAGACGCTTATATTGAGTTTTGGGAACAGGGTCGTTTAGTCCAGTTCTTAACAGCTCTCTCCCCTCAGTATGAGGCTATTCGAGGTGGCATCCTTCACCGATCTCCTCTTCCCTTTGTGGATGCTATTGTTCGTGAACTCCTCTCTGAGGAAACCCGTCTTAAGACGGCCAATCAGACTTTGCCTCCTTCTGTGTTCTTGGCTCCTGCCAAGCCACCCTTGTTATCGACCCCTCCTCCTCATCAACTTCAAGCCACTACGAAACCCAAGAGAGGACTATTAGGGCCAGATGAGTGTGCTTTCTGCCATCAGAAGGGTCATTGGAAGAACAAAGAATACATACATCATTTATATAGAGTACCACTAATTCCTAATCCTACATGAATACATTACTGAGATATATAGAAGTCTAATAGATATAGGACACTTATTCCTAATCCTAGGAGAACACTTATTCCTAATCCTAGGAGAAACAGGGTCGTAACAGCGATAACCATGTCTGCTATTACTATTCCTTCTGTTTTTTATGTTCCTCAGTTATCTGTCAGTTTGTTATCTATCAGTCAACTTGATGCGTCTGGTTTTGATGTTATTTTTTCCTCTTCTGTCTGTTGTGTGCAGGATCGGGTGTCCAAGAAGCAGATTGGGACCGGCCGTAGAATTGGAGATCTCTATGTGGTTGAAAGCTTGCATCTCCCCTTATCCACCTCTCCAGCTGCACTTTCCTCGTTTCAATTAGATTCTCAGTCGAGTCAGTTTTACTTATGGCATTCTCGTCTCGGTCATTTGTCTGTTGATCACCTATGGTCTTTAGCTCAGTCAGGATTGTTGGGTAAAGTTTCTCCTAGTCAAATTGATGGGATTGTTGGGTAAAGTTTCTCCTAGTCAAATTGATGAATGTCGGGGGTGTAAACTTGCCAAAATGTCAGCTTTACCTTTTAATAAAAGTACATCTATTTCTGTTTCTCCTTTCTCTCTTGTGTATACTGATGTCTGGGGACCCTCTCCTGTTCTTACTAAAGGGGGTTCAGTATACTATGTGTCTTTTGTTGATGATTGCACCCGTTATACGTGGGTTTATCTTATGACTCATAAGTCTGATTTCTACCATATATATCGTACTTTCCAGTCCATGGTCACTACACAGTTTGGATCTACTGTTAAAATGTTGCGGTCTGACTTGGGTGGGGAATACTGTAAAACTGAATTCTGTGAATATTGGGCCAACTTGGGTACCATTCACCAAACTTCTTGTACTGATACACCTGCCCAAAATGGCCGAGCTGAGCGTAAACACCGTCATCTTCTTGAGACAGCTAGGTCTCTTCTTCTCTCTGCCTCCGTTCCAGCTTCGTTTTGGGGTGAGACAGTTCTTATTGCTGCTTTTCTTCTCAACCGTATGCCTACCCCCCTTCTTTCTAGTCGGTCTCCTTATGAGGCTCTCTTTTCTCAACTTCCTAATTACTCCCCCCTTCGTGTGTTTGGGTCTGCGTGTTTTGTCCTTTTACCCCGTAAAGATAGGACTAAACTTAGTTCCCGGTCTGTCCTATGTGTTTTTTTGGGATATAGTCTCACTCAGAAAGGTTATCGTTGTTATGACCCTGTTTCTCGTCGCCTTTATGTCTCCCGCTATGTTGCCTTTCTCGAACGTCTATCTTACTTTCAGCTTCCTCCTCTCACCACCCCAGTTTCCAAAGAGGATTTGGTTCATATTGATCCATTTCCTTCCGAGGTCCCATCTGATGAGTACATCTCCACAGTTTCTCCTGAGCTTATTCCATCTTCTCCTCTTGCTTCACCTATGACTACTTCTCATTCTTCGCTTTCTCCTCATTCTTCTCCTCCGTTGTTAGTTTATTCTCGTCGCAAGGCTCCTCCTCTACCAGTTGTCTCTACCCCTGCTGCTGATCCTCTTGCTTCTGACGACTCTGATCCTGCTGCATATCGATATCCTCCTCGAGCGCGTCATCCTCCAAAAAGGTTGGGTTAGTCTAATACTTGTTTTTCTGCTTCTTATCGTACCTTTTTGTCTGCTATTCACTCTTTTGCAGAACCTCAGTCTTACAAGGAGGCCTGTCAAGATCCTCATTGGGTTCAAGCTATGGAGGATGAGTTGTTTGCTTTACAGAAAACTAGTACTTGGGAGTTGGTTCCTTTACCTGCTGGTAAAAATTTGGTTGGTTACAAATGGGTCTACAAAGTCAAGACTCATTCTGATAGTTCTTTTGAGCGCTACAAAGCTCGTCTGGTGGCCAAAGGTTTCTCCCAAGAGTATGGTATTGATTATGATGAGACATTTGCTCCTGTTGCCAAGATGACTACTGTCCGTACTTTGATTTCTGTCGCTGCTGTTCGTTCTTGGCCTCTTTATCAGATGGATGTTAAGAATGCTTTTCTTAATGGCCATCTCACTGAGGAGGTTTACATGCGTCCTCCCCCTGGTCTTCACCATTCCTCTGGCCAAGTCTGTCGTCTTCGGCGTGCTCTATATGGTCTAAAGCAATCTCCTCGTACTTGGTATGATCGCTTTCAGACTGCTGTTACCGAGCTTGGGTTTCATCATTCTGCTTCCGACTCTATTTTATTTCTAAGACATACCTCGACTGGTTTTGTTGCTCTCTTACTATATGTAGATGATATGATCATCACTGGCTCTGACTCTTCTGCTATCTCTGAGGTCAAGCAGCATCTATTCCGCACCTTCGAAATGAAGGATCTGGGACCATTGCGGTATTTTCTTGGCATTGAGGTGGCTTCTTCTCCCAAGGGTTACTTTCTGTCCCAAGCTAAGTATGCTAACGAGGTTATCCATCGTGCCAGACTTACTGACACTAAGCTGTCTGATACCCCTATTGAGCTTAATGTAAAGCTCAACACTACTGATGGGGTTCCTCTAGATGATCCTACGTTATATCGCGAGCTTGTGGGTTGTTTAGTCTATCTGACAGTTACTCGCCCTGATCTTGCCTATGCTGTCCATGTGATTTGTCAGTTTGTTTCTGCCCCTTGCTCTACACATTAGGCTGCTTTGCTTCGGATTCTTCGCTATCTTCACAGTACTATCTTTCAGGGCTTGTTGTTCTCTTCTACTTCTTCCTTAAACTTGGTGGCTTATGCTGATGCTGATTGGGCTGGTGATGTTAATGATCGTAAATCTACTTTTGGTTTCTGTATGTTTCTTGGTGATTCCCTTATTTCTTGGAAAAACAAGAAACAGACTGTTGTTGCCCGTTCTACTGCCGAAGCTAAGTATCGTGCTCACGCTCATGCTACTGCTGAAATTGTCTGGCTTTGTAATCTCTTATCTGAGTTGGGCGTCCCTCAATCTTCCCCGACGTCTCTCTATTGTGACAACCGAAGTGCTATTCAAATTACTCATAACACTGTCTTCCATGAACGGACAAAACATGTTGAGATTGATTGTCACTTCGTTCGTCAGCATCTGCAGTCTGGCTTTATCTCGCTTCCTTTTGTCTCTTCGGCTCTGCAACTTGCTGACTTCTTCACTAAGACTCACACCACTGCTCGGTTTCGGTTCTTTCTTGACAAACTCTTAATGTTTTCTGCTAAAACACTTTGAGTTTGAGCGGGGGTGTGAGAATATGTGTTCTCCTAGGATTAGGAATATGTGTTCTCCTAGGATTAGGAATAAGTGTCCTATATCTATTAGACTTCTATATATCTCAGTAATGTATTCATGTAGGATTAGGAATTAGTGGTACTCTATATAAATGATGTATGTATTCTTTGTTCAATTAAATTCAATCTAATATACAGTTTTGTTTAGAAAACTTACAAGAATATGTGCCAAGTTTGGTGATTATCTGAAGTTATTTAGGGCCTGTAGTGTTGGAACAAATCGTCTTAAATTCTTCAGTTGGTGGTCTTCGGATTTTCAAAACTTGGCGATGAACTTGTCTATATAGAACAGAAATTTGATGTTTCAAGTCGCTTTACTAAGTCACTTTCCTAAAGACAATATTTGCACCCACAAAAAGGTATGCAAGGGGTTACAACAAATTTGCCTCCATGATACAATGAAGCCTGATCTAAAGATTAAGTCTAGTGGCATATGCACTGACGATAACAGATCAGAATACTCTTGATATAATCAAGAAAACCAAGACACTGATAATCAAATATGTAGAACTTGATTACTAGTAAGAAAAGTAGAAATTGCTTAAAGAAACTCTTGATCGAAAACTCAAAATCAAGAGGGAGAGAGAAATAATTGCAGGAATGCTTCTGAATTTTGTGGATGGAATGAAATGGCTGATTTCGCAGCCTATTTATAGGCCTTGATGCACCTGATTGAAGGGTCATGTCCCTTGATCGCATCCGATCGATCTGACCGTTGGATCGACGATCTACGGTGCAGATCATTCTTACACTGAATAGATGCTAGATCTGACCGTTGGATCGATGATCTATAGTGCAGATCATTCTTATACCGAATAGATGCCTTGACTAATCACACATGATCACGATCGGGTGCCATCTAATCCATAAGATCAAAAGCATCTTCAATCGACGGCTATAATCAAATCGCTCCAGATCGGACATACAACCGTTCAAATCACCACGTCATTGCTCCAACCTGTCTGATGCAAATAGGAAAGCGCCCTCATGGCACTGATCCGTTCATGCTAAGGGCAAAGTGTGCCATCAAACGCCACACAGCCCACGCTACGCGCGCGGGCGGATGGTGTGAAGCACTATCCTTGCAATGTAAGTGCATGTACACTAGCATTCATCCCATAATACCATATTCAAAGGAATATTCTATGTAGCACTTTATTAAGTGCTCTATGTTTTCCTCTCTTTCCGATGTGAGACAAAGCCCCAAGCTTATTTCATGTTTTCCAAAGAAAAACATGGAAGGTTTTGAAAACACCCAAAAATAAACTATAAATTTGAAAACCCATTTTGAAAATTCCCCATCATTCCCTCACCATTTTCAAAATATCAGATGATAATTCTTGGCTCACTTGGCAGCCTTATGCATAGGTGAAGATATCTTACGATTTGAATCATTCACTTAGTGAATACATCTCAAAGTTAGTTAAGATGGCATAGTAGACTTGTCTTTAAACCAGTGATCTTATTCGACTAACCAGACATGTCTCACGCACAGTACAGTTTACCTCAAGTATTCAAACAAACCGACACGTGGATTGGCCTTATGTCTATATCCTGTTTCATGAGCTCTCTAGAGTCAAGCCCTTGGACTCATAGGAAGCGGCACCACCTCTTACACTAACATAGGTAAGCTCACTAAGAGTATCCCTGTAATTTACAGTACCCTAACAACTCAGTTGAGAGCTTGTTAAGAGTTTGCTAACTCATCCTCTTCTTTTCACATTACAGGTACCAAACACTTCAACCTTGGGATGAAAATGAAATAAAACTAAGTGCTTGCAATCACGACATATGGTGTACTTGTGCTCATTAAACTCAAGACTTGATGTTTCTTTAAGCGTTGAGTCGAGTTTCCACTAAGAGTGATTATGTTAAGTGGGCTTAAGACCCATTCTCTTTGATGTTTTCCACACCAAATCCAATTTATTTAATTAACCACAACCAGTTAACTTAAATAAATAAACATGCTTCAATAGCAACATGACACCCTTTTCAATTCATTCATTTATCTCATTATCAATTGAATCAAATAATTAAACAATTCATAATAATATCTAACAAAGCATCAAATACATTTTATACAGTCTTATGAGATGAATGCATATGTCATATCATGCTGAAAATATTTTTTTTCATCTTTTGAAAATCTTATGCACAATGCCAATTTGAAAACACATTAATCCAATAATTTCAATAAAATTCTAAGATGGTAAATACAACTCAGGTAATCTCTAGGCTGGTATTTGCAAGTAGGCATATCGAGCTCTACCGAATCCCCACTTTACCAGTCTCTCACCTGAAGGGCAGTGGTACCTCCTCCACGCGTGTTTTTGGTCTTTCACCCTAGACACTCAGGCCAACTTAACCAATATCAAACTACACCCTCTATCAGGACTTACCAACGTATTTACCCAAAATAAATCAAAATGATCTTGTTTCACCAAAAACAATTCCTTTCTCAAAACAATAGTTTTCAATTGCAATTCGAAATCCATGATAACAATGAAATGGAATGGCAATGCAATATGTAACAATGCATTAAGATAGTTTCAATTTCAATTTCAATTCCACCACACAATGCTCCATTGTGATCAATTTCCATATCTCTATCAATGTAATATCATGATACGATCCCAAGAGATAATATAATAATGTCAATGTCCATGTAAGTACCACATGTAAATCAACAACTTCCAACCTAGTCTTTTCAAGACAATTCAACAATATTCTTTATATAAAACAAACTTTCAAAATCAAACATTTTCTTACCTTTCCAAGAATCTCCTCATTTAAATATCAACATCGAAATCCTCTACCGGTTACCAAAATCAAAACTTTTAAACAAGAGGTTCATCAATAGCAATAACATATAACACCAAGGTGGGTTCAAGGTTTCATTAATTTCTAACTCACTTACTTTATCAATGAAAGATAATTATAATCTTTCCAAAACTCATCTCCATCCCAAACATTAAATAGAATCAAATTCTCATTTTTCTCATGTGAGTAAAATCTCGGAATCTTCAAGTTCAATCATAATTCTCAATAAGCATAAATGAATATTCCTACACTTAATCAATTATATCAAAATCTTCTTTTGACTATAATTATAAAATATAACACGATTGTTCAATTTTCAATTATCAACATCTACCCCATCGAATTAAACCAAGGAAGAAAAAAAAAATAAATAAAAATTTTGATAACTCATTTTTGTTTTAATCCAATTCATCCATTTGCTCCAAGTGAGCTAAAAATCACATTCTATTCTTTTTTTGTCAAAAACCGTCAAACAATATAAATATCTCATAAAAATTTTCAAGTATGAAATTATTATTGTAACATTACTCAACTAGTAAAACTAAGAATCCAATATCGTACAACATCAACTCAATATCGCTTATTTCTCCAAATCTCATACTTGGTCAACTTCGTCACTTTTAACGTTATAATATTAAAGTTAGGAATTAAACCCAATAACACCGCTTTAATTACGTAGGATTTAAAATATTAACCAAACAAATTTAATTCATCAAATTAGTAAGTTCATTATTTTCACCATCTTCCAAATTAATAACGCTTAACTTAACCTCACATGTCTCATCTTTCAGATACACCTACATTTCATGTCTAGCCAATTTTCCCTAAATCTCTGCAAATAACAATTTCACAACTTTTTCTAAAATTATCTAATCAACATGATATTTACCTCAAAAATTATAAAATATGTCAAAGAGTAACATTTTCAAGGTTGTGAATTCAAAAATTTACATTTCACATTTTCATTTTTACAAAAATGAACACAACCTAACCATCACCATATTATCTTGTATAAAATATCATGACCATAACACTTTTAGAGTTTTTAATCCCAAAACAACTCTATAATCCAAACTCAACAATTTACACGATATTCCTCAATGCCAATTTATTTTTCTCAAAAATAAATTCCACAACTCAAGGATGAGATAAATATTTCAACATTATTTTTCTCAAAATAAATTATCTAACCATAATATGAGATAGATACAACCCATACAACTATAAATTTTATTTTCGGATTTTTAACAAAATTATCAACACAAGATGATTTTCCCAAATCAAGTTTCAAACATCAATGTCCTTAACACTTCAATATAATTTTTCTTCCAAAAAATTATCAAACAAAAATCTGAAAAAAAATAAAATATATATGCAATACTTTTTATAATGACATATTTTCTCAAAATAACCCCAACATAGTTTTAATGTAATAATATGAAGAAAATTCCTACCTCAAATATGAAGAAAAGCAAATTCGAAAAAGCAAACATCGCCCAATCATGGATCCGAAACCACCATTGCGAAGATGACGATGAGCTCTCTGATTTTTATTTACAACACTTTTGCAAAATCTCACTCTAAAGACTCCCATTTCAAGCTTAAAGATTGAACAACAATGGTAAACAAGGAGAGAGAGAGAGAGAGAGAGCAGGAGCTCTGTGCTCCAAACCCAAAAAGAAATGAATGGGAAAGGAAAATGATGGGCAAGGCAAAAAAGGGGAAGCAACCCCACGTGGGTTTGCTTTTCCAAGAATGAGTTTTTCAAAAAAAATATAATATAGCTTTTGTAATAATACTTCTAAATTTTATAATATAAATTATAAAATAATATAATTTTTCTCACTACAAAATATAACATTTTGCTCACCATGAAATATATATCTATTTATTCACTATAAAAATATATAATTTTTCAATACACATCATAAATCAACTATCAAATATTTATTACAATTCTACCTAATAAATAATAACAACTCCTAAGGTGGTTACTACCAATTACCTAATTAAAAAGGATCAAACAGTTAAACATGAGTTATTAAACAAACTCAATTTAAATTAAATCTAAGTCATGGATCCCACCCATAAGCCAAACATGGTCCAATTATATACCAAAATAGACCCAACAATTTATCTCAAGTCATAGTCCAAACACCTAAAACTCAATTTCAAATTCTGCTATAAATTAAACTGAATCAGTCTGCAAATTTTCAAAAAAAAATAAATACTCACCATTAAATTTTGAAATTTTTATCCAACATGCTAGACTTTTATAAGAACAACATAATAAAAAATTCATAATTTCTGAGAACGAAAATTATATTTTTTTTAAAAAAAAATCATTTTCGCACATAACTTTTCACAACACTCCAATTTAAATATTACTCAATTAATTTATGCACTGATTATTTAAAAAAAATTATTTTTGGGTTATCACAGGGTTCACTCTTACATTTTTTTTTGTTAAACCTTTTGCCATCATCCACTATGTGGATCTTGGAAGTTTGAGCCAATTGGTTATCTTTACCTTTAAGAAGCCTTGACACTTCCGCAACTCAAAGGTGTTGAACCAATTCTTCTAAAGTAAGATCTTCATTTTTGTGTTTCAGAGTTTTTTTTTTTTTTTTAAATCCTTCCAAAAAGATGGCAGTTTCTCTATTATAGATGAAACTACAGTAGATTCATCCATGTTCATATTCTTTTGTCGAAACTGACTCAGCATATGTCGGATCTCATGTAATTGTTCCATAATGGGCTTTGTATCAATCATAGTAAAACGCATAAAATTACTAACAAGAAATTTCTTACTGGTGACATCCTCGGTGAGGTACTTTGACTGTAATATGTTTCATAGTTGCCTTTCCGTTTCCAGATGTTGATACACATCGAACAAAGAGTCTGACAGCGTATTCAGAATGTGTTCTCGACAAATGTAGTCGTTATTCTCCCATTTGGTTCTTGTGCGGGTTTACTCCATAGTCTCATCTTCTTGCTCTACCGGATAGGGGGTAGTTAGCACATAGACCACTTTGAGACTGGTGGGTAAAAAGTGCATCTTCTTTTACTAGCTTCGAAAATTTCCTCCATCAAAACAGTCAAGCTTTATGAAATCTTGAGTCATTTTCTAAATATATATCGCAATATCTAAATATTGTCTTTAGATTGTTGGAACAAATCGTCTTGAATTCTTTAGTTGGTGGCCTTTGAGTCTTCAAAATTTGGCGATGAACTTGTCTATATAGAACATAAATTTGATGCTTCAAGTCGCGTTACTAAGTCGCTTTCCTAAAGACAATATTTGCACCCACAAAAAAGTGTGCATGGGGTTACAACAAATTTGCGTCTAGGATACAATGAAGCCTGATCTAAAGATCAAGTCTATCGGCGTCTGCACTTACGACAATAGATCAGAATACTCTTGATATAATCAAAAAAACCAAGACACGATAATCAGATCTGCAGAGCTTGATTACTAGTAAGAAAAGCCAAACTTTCTTTCAGAATACTCTTGATATAATCAAGAAAATCAAGACACCGATAATCAGATCTGCAGAGCTAGATTACTAGTAAGAAAAGTAGAAATTGCTTAAAGAAACTCTTGATCGAAAACTCAAAATCAAGAGGGAGAGAGAGATAATTGTAGGAATGCTTCTGAATTTTGTGGATAGAATAAAATGGCTGATTTCGCAGCCGTCATTGGTTTAACTTGTCCAATGCAAATAGGAAAGCGCCCTCATCGGTGTCCATGCTAAGTGCAAAGTACTAACCCGATCAACGATCTACAGCCACGTTGGATCGACGTCATTGCTTTAACCTGTCCAATGCAAATAGGAAAGCGCCCTCATTGGTGTCCATGCTAAGTGCAAAGTGCGCCATCAAACGCTACTGCCCCCGCCAAGCGGGCGCGGATGGTGTAAACCATCATCCTTGCGATGTGAGTGCGTGTACACTAGCATTCATCCCATAATATCATATTCAATAGAATATTTCATGTAGCACTTTATTAAGTGTTCCATGTTTTCTTTTCTTTCCGATGTAGGACAAAGCCCCAAGCTTATTTCATGCTTTCCAAAGAAAAACATGGAAGGTTTTGGAAACATCCAAAAATAAACTATAAATTTGTAAACCCATTTTGAAAATTTCCCAACATGTAGTACCATAAGACCCCTGTTTAGAAATCTAAATTCTAAAACCAATTAATTGCAAATTTTAAACAGACAATTAAAAATTACAAAATTATCTAAAGCTTACAAATTCGGGTTTTCAATAGGCTATAAAACGAACACAACAACAAATCTGGGCTTTTAGTAGGGTTACTCTCAACCTCCTAATGCCACAAAGGGTTTTCAGTCGGACAACCCTTAACTATGTTTTGCATTTTAACATATGTATGTTTACCTATTTAGAAGATCATGAAGATGGTGATGGCGCATGAGAATCTTCTTGTGACTGTGAAATGTCATCTCCTACGGACTCCACAAATAGGTGCTCACTAGATGCATCCGAAACCTACAAAATTTTATATCACATGTTAACATTTGCATCTATATAATTTAAAGCTGTTAAAATATCTATGTATACTATTTTTTGTACTCCACATCTACATTCCAACAATGGGACTCCAAAAAAGTAATTCGCGCATTCAATTGCTCGATTTCTAGTCTAAATTTTGTTGGAAATGGTGGAAAAATTCTGGGTAAAACCAGAATTTTTTCTCAAGTTTGGTCTATTTTTTAGGTGGGCCCCGAGCATCGATTTACTCGGGTCAAAGTGGTAATGCGTTCTATGCCGCGTTGTGATTCACGTGGTATATTTGGTTGCTCAAAACCATTATCGAGTGAATGGGAAATTGAAGCCAAAGTGTGCTCCATGGAAATGGAGTTATGGTGGAAATTCCTTAAAGTTGTAAATTGGCTTGTTCCACATTGATTTGGTGGGAAGTTTTGAAAGAGTTTATAAGGCTTAGGGTGAGATACTTGGGGTGTGTCCCAAGGGGTACCCAAGTGTTTTAGAGGGAGAGGTTATGGGCAAAATGGGCTAGACCCATTGGACCCAAAAATCACCACACACGTGCGCCGCCGCCGCCGTCCGTCTGTCCGGTTGGGCTTCTAATCTTTTTGGGCAAAAAACATTTGAATTTAATTTTATTTTTTATTAAAATAAAATCCAGAATTCAAATTAAACTGGTTTGGATTTATTGTTCATCCAAACAGAGCCCTTCCCGTTTTCAAACAGAATTAAACTGTTTTGGATTTATTGCTCATCCAAACAGAGCCCTTCCCGTCTCTAGCTGTTTGAATAAACAGATTCAAATCTGTTTAAATTTGAATCTAACAGGTTTCATACATGTTCAATTCAAAACCAAAAGTCACCTTTACATCTATAAATAGACTAGCCTCCCATTTGGATTTTACTGAAATTTTTCGTACTCCATCCTCTGCAAATCATATTCTTCATCTTGCTGCATTTTATTTTCGAAAGAAAGAGTGTAAACACTTAGTGTGTTCGTAAGGCAAACAATTTGTAGTGCTGCTATTGTTTGTGGTAAGATCATTTCATCTTGGGAGATAGACGTCCAAATTCTGAAAGCACCGTGGAGAGGACGAATCTGTCTTAAGGACACAGTGTTAAACACTGGACTTGATCAGAAAAGTTATTTAAATAAATTAACCAAGTAAGTTATTTAATTTTATTCTGTTTTTATTTGTTTATTTACTCAGATTTTATTTTTGTTTTTGTAACAAAATAAAATCTGTGGTTTTATTTATTTATTTATTATTTCGAGTTTGATTTTTGTAATCAAACAAATTCTCTCCTTTTCTTTATTTCTTTAAATTCTAATTGTTGTTGTGTACACAATAGAATTAAATCTTTTAAATACAGTGAAGATTGTCCAACAATCTTAAGACAGAACCCTTTTTGGGTATCTTCATTGTATTTAATTTTCTGTGTTTTCAAATTAATATTCTGGTTGGAAAAACAAATAGTGATTTATGCTATTTGACAGATAGTAGTAATATACTGTCTCTTTTCTTTGACAACTAGTAGTAATATACTGGTGTCATTAACAATTGCAGAATATTATTTGGTGTTACAGAAAATTATTTTGGTATTTTATTTTTCTAGTTTTAGTAACAAGGAAAATAAAATTATATTATTTTCTAGTTTTAGTAACAAAGAAAATAAAATTATTTTGTGTTTTAATTTATTTTCTGATTTTGGTAACTAAAAAATTATTTTATGTTTGTTCTGATTTTTGTAATCAGATAGTTTTGTGGTATTTTATTTTCTAGTTTCAGTAACAAGGAAAATAAAATTACAGTATTTTCTAGTTTTAGTAACAAGAAAAATAAAATGATTTTGTGTTATAATTTATTTTCTGGTTTAAGTAACTAGAAAATTAATTTGTGGTTTGGTTTTCTGATTTTTGTAATCAGATATTATTTCGGTATTTTATTTTACTAGTTTTAGTAACAAGGAAAATAAAATTATTTTGTATTGTAATTTATTTTCTGGTTTTAGTAACTAGAAAATTAATTTTGTTAATCAATCATGTAACTTTGTGACTCGATCACAATCTGTTAATTTTGTAAGTAACTTATGGTTTCGTTTGGTAGACCACTTATTTTTGAACCCTTTGTGAAAATGTGTTAATTATTTTGACTTTATCATAGTTCATCGTGAGTTTACATGGAAGAATTTGTTTCTAGAGTAAAATATTAGTTTTACAAACTAATTTTATTTTTATTACAATGTGGATTCATAGTCTTGAATTGTTTCTACACTTGAGTCGGAAAATGTATATATATATATATATATTCAGAAGAACATTTTAATGCATATTTAATTTGTTTATTTATGTACAAATCAAACTTATTAAATGAAGGTATGTTTTGTCATTTTGAAGTTTAAAGTTTAAATGCGTTGGATTTTTTTTATGAGTTGAGAATCCTTTTATTTCATGATGCAAGTGATGGGATTGTACATGATTAATTTATTTTGTTAATTCATTATTTTTAGTTGATGCGTTTGATATGCATGTATGATATCAACTCAAGTTATTTCTTAACAATAATTTCAAGTGATTTGGAATGATAAATTGTTATGTCGACTTTGGACATAAGCAGGTTAATTAGAATATTTCTAATCAATTTTGAATGGGTGTTTAAACACCAGAGAAATTTAAACATGAAGATGTATGTAATTATATCGTTCCATTTAATTGGGAAGTAATTTAAGAAAGCTTTTACGTTGATTTTTAGTTTATTTTGAATTGTGTGACATGAAATGTCATTAATAATTATTTTACTTGCGTAGTAGAATTTGTTAAACCATGAACCATTTTATTAATATGGGGGTGTATCTCTTGCATTAGCTGAGATAATTTAATTTTCTTCTGTCACAAATATTTTTTTTGACAGTGACATTTATTTGTTATTGAGTTGCAAGAATGTATACAATCAAATGGGTTTTTGAATTGTTTGATTCTTAGGCAAAATTTTTATGAGGATATGATTTTGTCAAAACATTAAATCTGACTTGAGTAGTCATAATTATTTTGGTTTTTTCTTGAATTTGTTTTAAAATTCATTGATTTATATTAGAAGTGATAGGGGTGGTGAATATGATGCACTATTAAATGTATTTTGTGCACAACATGGTATTATTCACCAAACTACAGCACCCATGTTACTAAGTTCAGGTTTATCACAGAACTTGTGAGGGGAAGCAATTTTTGTCTGCTAATTATGTTCTTAATAGAATACCCCACAAGAAAACCAACAGCACTCCTTATGAATTGTGGAAAGGTCGATCGCCTTCCTACAAATACTTAAAAGTGTGGGGGTGTTTGGCAAAAGTTGAAGTTCCTGTTCCTAAAAAGACTAAGATTGGACCAAAAACAATAGACTGTGTGTTTATTGGTTATGCTCAGAATAGTAATGCATATCGGTTTCTGACTTGTAAATCAGAAATACCTGATATAAATGTGAACACTATTATAGAGTCAAGGAATGCTGTGTTTTTTGAACACGTCTTTCCTTACAAGAAAGGACAGGAATTAAGTTCACAGAAAAGAATTTATGATTGTACACAAAGTCAAGAGACTAATGACAATCAAACACAAGAGACTAGTAATAGTCTCGACCAACAGGATTTAACTAATGATGAACCTAGGCGAAGTAAGAGAGCAAGAACATCAAAATCCTTTGGTCCAGCTTTTCTGACATACTTGTTAGAAAATGAACCTCAAAGCTTTAAGGCAGCAATGACAGGTCCTGAAGCAACTTTGTGGAAAGAGGCTGTTAATAATGAAATTGAATCCATTATGCAGAATCATACTTGGGAATTGGTGGATCTTCCATCAGGTTCTAAACCTCTTGGATATAAATGGATATTCAAGAGAAAAATGAAAGCAGATGGTTCAATTGACAAGAATAAAGCAAGACTTGTTGTTAAAGGTTATAGACAAAAGGAAGGTCTGGACTATTTTGACACATATTCCCCTGTGACAAGAATAACATCCATTCGCATGCTTATTTCTATAGCAGCGTTGTTTAATTTAGAAATACATCAAATGGATGTTAAGACATCTTTCTTAAACGGTGATCTAAATGAAGAGATCTATATGGAACAACCCGAAGGGTTTGTAGTATCAGGGCAAGAAAAGAAAGTTTGTCGACTTGTAAAATCCCTTTATGGATTAAAACAAGCACTTAAGCAATGGCATGAAAAATTTGATCATGCAATTCTTACTAATAGGTTTAAGATAAACGAATGTGACAAATGCATCTATGTTAAAAACACTGACCAAGGATATGTCCTAGTTTGTCTTTATGTGGATGACATGCTTATCATTGGAAGCAGTCAAAACATGATCAAATCAACTAAGCAGATGCTTAACAAAAGATTTGATATGAAAGATATGGGGGTTGCAGATGTTATATTAGGAATGAAAATTACTAAAACATCTGACGAATATGCATTATCTCAATCTCATTATATTGAGAAAATTCTTGATAAATTTATCAAGGATGATTTGAATTTAGCTAGAACACCCGTAGATATCAGTCTTTATTTATCAAAAAATAAAGGTGATGCAGTGTCTCAGTTAAAATACTCCCAAATCATTGGAAGCCTAATGTACCTAATGAATTGTACTCGTCCTGATATAGCTTATGCTATCAGTAAATTGAGTAGGTACACTAGTAATCCCGGAGAAGACCATTGGAAAGCGATTATTCGGGTTCTTAGATATCTAAGATTCACCCGTGATTATGGTTTGAACTTTACTCGATATCCAGTAGTACTTGAAGGTTATTGTGATGCAAATTGGATATCGGATACTAAAGATTCAAAATCCACTAGTGGATATGTCTTTACTTTAGGAGGCGCTGCTGTTTCTTGGAAATCCACCAAACAAACATGCATCGCATGATCCACAATGGAATCCGAGTTCATTGCTTTGGACAAAGCAGGAGAAGAAGCAGAATGGCTTCGTCACTTCTTAGAAGACATTCCAATGTGGCCAAAACCTGTGCCAGCTATTTGCATTCATTGTGTTAGTCAAGCTGCAATAGGCAGGGCACAGAATCATATGTATAATGGTAAGTCACGACATATTCGTCGTCGACATAATACCGTAAGGCAATTGTTGTCAAACGGAATAATCTCAATAGATTATATAAAATCTAAAGAGAATATTGTGGATCCGTTAACAAAAGGTTTGACAAAAGAGCTAGTGTATAGTTCATCGAAGGGGATGGGATTAAAGCCTATTACATAAGAGTCGTCATAATGGTAACCCTACTTATATGACTGGGGATCCCAAGAACTAAGTTCAAAGGGATAACTAAGTTATGTATGGCTCACCAGAAATCACCAAGGGATTAAAACTTCCCTACCCATTCCTATGGTGAGAGTGATATCTGCAACATATGTTGTATGCAGGGGTATAAGGATAAGCTTTGCTTTTAATGATTACTTATATCTTGATTAAAGTATAAAATCAAGACGAGTATAAGGAGATACTCACAATAAGAATCACCTATATGAGTGTCGAACTGGGGCCGGTTCTATGAGAATAAAGAGGCTAAATTCTCTAGAAACACTTATAAAAACCAGGCGCGTTCAAGGCCAAAATGAACACAACAGTGAGAACCACGATGTGTTAGAAGATATTTTGTGTGAAATCTATTGTCTTGGCTTACACAAACGGCTGAACAATTCAAGGCATCGCGTCCATTGGTTAGCCAGTAAGTCCGATAGGTTATCACTAGGGAAGGTTCAAGGCCGAAAACTACCTATCCTGATGCAAGATATTTCCGACTTATACTCTTTCGTTAAAGTCTGCATATTGTTGCATTTCCGTTGTCATCAAATTCCATTCATGTGGGGGATTATTGGAAATGGTGGAAAAATTCTGGGTAAAACCAGAATTTTTTCTCAAGTTTGGTCTATTTTTTAGGTGGGCCCCGAGCATCGATTTACTCGGGTCAAAGTGGTAACGCGTTCTATGCCGCGTTGTGATTCATGTGGTATATTTGATTGTTCAAAACCATTACCGAGTGAATGGGAAATTGAAGCCAAAGTGTGCTCCATGGAAATGAAGTTATGGTGGAAATTCCTTAAAGTTGTAAATTGGCTTGTCCCACATTGATTTGGTGGGAAGTTTTGAAAGGGTTTATAAGGCTTAGGGTGAGATACTTGGGGTGTGCCCCAAGGGGTACCCAAGTGTTTTAGAGGGAGAGGTTATGGGCAAAATGGGCTAGACCCATTGGACCCAAAAATCACCACACACGTGCGCCGTTCGGTCGGGCGGGCTGGGCTTGGGCGCGGGTGCGTGGTGTGTGGTGTGTGGTTGGGCTTCTAATCTTTTTGGGCCAAAAACATTTGAATTTAATTTTATTTTTTATTAAAATAAAATCCAGAATTCAAATTAAACTGGTTTGGATTTATTGTTCATCCAAACAGAGCCTTTCCCGTTTTCAAACAGAATTAAACTGTTTTGAATTTATTGCTCATCCAAACAGAGCCCTTCCCGTTTCTATCTGTTTGAATAAACAGATTCAAATCTGTTTAAATTTGAATCTAACAGGTTTCATACCTGTTCAATTCAAAACCAAAAGCCACCTTTACATCTATAAATAGACTAGCCTCCCATTTGGATTTTACTGAAATTTTTCGTACTCCATCCTCTGCAAATTATATTCTTCATCTTGCTGCATTTTATTTCCGAAAGAAAGAGTGTAAACACTTAGTGTGTTCGTAAGGCAAACAATTTGTAGTGCTGCTATTGTTTGTGGTAAGATCATTTCATCCTGGGAGATAGACGTCCAAATTCTGAAAGCACCGTGGAGAGGACGAATCTGTCTTAAGGACACAGTGTTAAACACTGGACTTGATCAGAAAAGTTATTTAAATAAATTAACCAAGTAAGTTGTTTAATTTTATTCTGTTTTTATTTGTTTATTTAATCAAATTTTATTTTTGTTTTTGTAACAAAATAAAATCTGTGATTTTATTTATTTATTTATTATTTCGAGTTTGATTTTTGTAATCAAACAAATTCTCTCATTTTCTTTATTTCTTTAAATTTTAATTGTTGTTGTGTACACAATAGAATTAAATCTTTTAAATACAGTGAAAATTGTCCAACAAATTTCTCTTTCACCTCCTCCTTGACTTGTTGAGCGATCTCTATGATTGTTGAATGATTGAATGCATAGGATGGGTTTGTGTCCTGTTTATCCAATGCACTCACTGCAGAACTATAGGTCCGACAATAACTTTTTCCATCCTTTCCTACCATCTCACAGAAAATCTGATCTAGCGTACCTGTTGTCCGCAAGTGCTCAGGCACCTTAGAGAGGTGCTCATTGAATTGTGTCTACATTTAATAAACATAAGCATGCAATGAGCAACGAGATAAATTTTTTATTAAAAAAAAATAACCAACCAGATAAAAAATATATACACCACGAGCAAAGCCATTTCTGGATCATCTTTTCTGTGTCTTAATGAAGAGACGCTTCTTATCGGTTCTCTCACCATTTTTTTCATCTGAAATTCAAAAACAAATATATAAGTTAGAATTCACGTGTCTTTATATATAAAGTCATAATTTTGTATGTAAGTCAATACCTCATAGTGTATTTGGGAGAAGTGCTTTCGCCCTGTCTTATGAGTTATGCCACGAAGCTTTCGATTTTTTGAATTTCGGGTTGCTATCTCCTATACTATCAGTTAAACATTACTATTTAATGCAACTAACCCACATATCATAATTTTGAAATATTAGTTATACTTATACCTCTGCTTCCTTACTCCCCCAATACTCCACGAGCTCTCTCCACTGCTCCGGTATTATATTCACAGGCACTTCGAAACTAATATCTAGAGATGTCCTAAAAGGCACATAGAACTTGCTTTTTGTCTTGTTCTTGTGATCCTTCCGCATCTTATTACACAAATCCAAGCAAACTAGCTTAAAACCCTCTGGAGCAAATATCAAGTTATCCTACAAAGTACCAAATTAGCAAATATCAGAACAAGGATACCAGAATGTTTGAAAATTTGATTTATACCTTAACCTCTTTCCAAATGGACTCTATGACATCTTTGGGCACTGAGTTCCAATTAATGTATGTGAGGGGAACTCTATATGCCCGTTGCGTACTATATGCCCCAATTGTCCCTTAAGCGAGGCAGCTCTGTCCCCTACTGGTTCAAAGGTAGCATCAAACTGTACATCCACTCTGACTCCAGTGCCCTACTCCTTTATTCCCTTAGCATACCTCGACCACACTTCTTCCTATCTTTGTCAAACGTTGTTGGACCTAATAAATAACAAAAATGAGAATGTTAGACAAAAATAATGCAGTATATTGTAACATAAAAACAATTTATATATAAATGCTCAACTCACGTGACTCAGAAACAATGGCGGGTCAAGATGAATGCGTGTGTAATGATGGGAGTGAGGGAGTAGCTGGTGACGAAGGCTGTGAAGGAGGCACTTGTGATTTAGTTGCTGATGATGGCTGTGAAAGAGGTGCCTGCCTGTGGTGATGGTTGTGACAGAGGCACCTGTGGTTTTGCCGAAAGCATCTGTGGTGGAGAGACCTGTGATGGTGTTTGTGAAGGGGAGGCATCGGCTGTCTGAACTGTACGTTGACGCGACACTTCAGACCTAGTGCAAGGACGACTGACCTTTCTCTTCAACATAGTTATCTGTAGGCCACACACAAAATAAAAATTAGTATTGATCTTTGGAGAAAGTTGATCTACTTCGTACAAATATATAAATAAAAAGGCTAGAAGATACATATGTATATATACATTGAGATTTGGCAAGAGTTTGAGGTAATTTGAATGCATTGCAACTACAAGAAGCCAAATTCCAAAAAGGTAGCCAATAACTTCAAATAGCCAAACACCTTAACCTTTCAACAACTTGTCACATTTCCTTTGGGTAATCGAGAATTATAAAAATTTATATTTCAATCAACACATGTAGACATGAATTAATCAAAGTATACATGCATGTATACAACATTGGCATTTACCATTTTGTCCTTCTTTAGTAATTTGGTGTGCGTTAGTCTTCTAACATCAAGTGAAGTGAGCTCACACGCGAGGCTATGACAAGATTTAAAGGATTTCACTCTATCTTGTTTCTCCAACCTATAGTACAGAAACAAAGCCATAGGGGTTTTGTAGTTCAAGCAGTTAAGGGGAGGTTTATATTAATTTATAACTTTGGTTTAATTTGTTAAAGTCCTTGTAGTCGAGCCTCTATAAAGTATGAATAATTGAAATATTTTGATCAGTTGGAGTCCTTGTTTAAGCGGTATTTCATACTATTCAATGGAAAAAAAAAAATGCACAAAAAATACTCCAAGTAGCCTTCTTTTCCAGCAAAACAGACAGGCATAGCCCAAAAACTCAAGCTCCCAAACCCCACCGTCCCAATCTCATTTCACCCAAGCACCATACCTACCAACTACCGTAACTTAAAAAACTGATAAAAAATACAAAAAAAATGCTACGCATACATACAGTCCAAAAATTCAAGCCCCAAACCCCACGCCTTTCCTTATCCCCATTCTATGCAACCACCTGAAATGCAAACCTCAACAAAAATTCACCAAAACACCAAAAGTGAAGACAGGATTCTCAACTGATATGAATAAGCAAGTCAAGCTAACACTCAAGCATAAAGCAAAGAATTGATCCAGTATCTCAATTACATTGTTGTATTTGTGATAATTTGTTCCAAGGAGGAATAATAAAGTTCAAAAAGGCACACAAATACCTTGTCCTACAACTCGGTTTGCATTTTTCTAGTCATTTTTACTTGGTGCAGAAAATCACCCTGTTTGGGATCAGCTACAAATGCTACTTTTGGCTAAATAATAGCAACTCCAATGACAAAGTTATAATGTAAACATAAATTTCAGAACATAAACCTTACACTTTGGATCATTTACCATGTGTATTATCAAGAAATCAAGACAAAATGACATACCTGAATCCATTGATGAACGGTTAAACGGAAGCGTGATTATCAATGAACTCTTTGTTATTGATTATGTTATTGCCTTCTAATCCTTTCCCCTTTGGTGTCTTATGTTTTTCTTTGAGAGGATTTAGAAAAAAAATGGCAGTGTTCATATTTTTCCACTTGGGAAGGAATAGGGACCATAACCTTTTAAAGGTTGTAATTGGTTTTCAAAACTGAAATGTTGTGGAAGTTCAAAAGGAATGAAAACCAACTTTAACCATTATTGGTTTTAATTTCTATTTATTGGTTTTCAAAACTGAAAGGTTGTGGAAGTTCAAAAGGAATGAAAACCAACTTTAACCAATATGTTTTAATTTCTATTTCTGCCCCTCATAGAATTAGAAATTATATAACTAGTATCTACACATTAGGTCCATAACACATATACCCTTAAGCCTATTAACTAAATTGAATCACTTAAATTGTAGGCTTCTTATAAATGATAACACCACATTTAATTATGTGGTCCCATTGAGACATTATCTAACAATCTCCCACTGGACCACATATGTATCCTGAAAAATGTGCTTAACTTTAGTGAGCTCAGAAATTTGTTATCATAACTTGAGGGTATCCAAACAATCTTGTCCATTAACTATATTAATATAGGATCAAAGCGGTCTTCGTTACATCAATCGTAACTCGACCCACCAATGGTCACGTATACTAATACATCTAAATGACATAGATCAATCATGGATGCGTAGCATGGAAATTACATGTGATGTGATCCATACATGCCTATTTCCAACTGGTCCTACTTAACTTTATTGAGATCAATACTTCACAATACGTAACAGAGCGTAATAAACTGAATATTTCATTTCTGCAGAAATTAATCTAATTACATAGATAAAACTCAAGGCTGACATAAAGCAGTAATATAAATACAAACTCCCACTAAATCAGAATGTTCTCAAATAGAACAACACCCATCTGAGCAGTGTGCTCATGAAAGACCTTGGGTGGTAGTCCCTTCGTAAGTGGATCCGCTATCATGGAGTTTGTCCCAATGTGCTCTATGAAAATCTGTCCACTCTGCACTATTTCTTTTACAACTAGGAACTTGATATCAATATGCTTTGATTTTGTCGAGCTCCTGTTGTTATTGAAATATAAAACTGCAGACTTATTGTCACAATATAACTTAAGTGGTCTTGCAGTGCCTTATATTCTTCATTCATGGCTTCTATCCACTTATGAGAGTTGGAACTTTCCATGACTTGACGAAAGTTGATTGGATCATCTTTCGACATTCCATTTTCTACCTCATGTTCTTGGAGATATACAATATAATCATCTGAAAATGCAAATCTCCTTTCTCTGGTGGATCGCCTTAATGGCACAGATTCTTAAGGTTGAGGTTGTAGAGTTTGTTCCTCAAGAACAATTACCTCATCTTGAATGGGGGTTTGAACTATATTATCTTGAACAACATTGTCTGGTTGAGGATCCGAAACTACTTCTCGAGCAATGACAGGTATAGGAACCTGTGATTGACTTATATTGAGAATGTTAGAAAATTAAATTTCTGTAGACGTTGTATGAAATTACATTAAATTTAAAGATTTCTAAATTTGTGACCCCGTATATGTTATATAATCTGCAGCAATTCCAATTATATATATACATATATAAATAGAATTGATGAGTCCAAAAACAAATAGTTTTTTTTTTTTTTTTTATGATGTTCAAAAATAAACCGATCAAATCGCAAGATATATCTATATATATATAAATACGTGATGTTCATCCATTTGACAGAAAAAAAAAACTGCCCACCAAATCATTTTACAATTCCAGAAAACAGATTGCCATTTTCACAGAACAAAACAGGGAAAAACAAAATTTACATCCATAAGAAAATTCAGAATCTGATTCCAGGAAACTAAATAGAATGAATAAAGCATATCAATTCTGATAAGACACATGATATGCATGCTCTGATACCAATTGTCAACATAAATTTCAGAACATAAACCTTACACTTTGGATAATTTACCATGTGTATTATCAAGAAATCAAGACAAAATGACATACCTGAATCCATTGATGAACGGTTAAACGGAAGCGTGATTATCAATGATTATCAATGAACTCTTTGTTATTGATTATGTTATTGCCTTCTAATCTTTTCCCCATTGGTGCCTTATGTTTTTCCTTGAGAGGATTTAGAAAAAAAATGGCAGTGTTCTTATTTTTCCACTAGAGAAGGAATAGGGACCATAACCTTTTAAAGGTTGTAATTGGTTTTCAAAACTGAAAGGTTGTGGAAGTTCAAAAGGAATGAAAACCAACTTTAACCATTATTGGTTTTAATTTCTATTTATTGGTTTTCAAAACTGAAAGGTTGTGGAAGTTCAAAAGGAATGAAAACCAACTTTAACCAATATGTTTTAATTTCTATTTCTGCTCCTCATAGAAATAGAAATTATACAACTAGTATCTACACATTAGGTCCATAACACATATACCCTTAAGCCTATTAACTAAATTGAATCACTTAAATTGTAGGCTTCTTATAAATGATAACACCACATTTAATTATGTGGTCCCATTGAGACATTATCTAACATATAACGCTCGTGAAAGCCATTTTTTGGCTTCACATTTTAAAAATACTTCTCCAATGGTGAGCCAAATGTCTTGCCAAAAATTGGCAAAGCCAAATTTGGCTTGAAGTTCGGCCAAGGCATTTTTGCCACATTAACAAAAACTAAATTACGATCACAGAAACCTTTTTGAGGAGTAAAACAATGGCCAAAAATTGATATGGGAATTGGTTGTATAAAAATAGTATGTGAGCCATTAGAGTGGTATAACTAAAAAATAGTTTTTTTCTTCTTTTTTTTCCTTAGCAAGACAAAAACTAACTTTAGCAATGCCAATTTGGCTTTGACCATTGAAATTGCTCGAAGCTACAAAGAAAAAAATCTGTTTGCAAAAAGCTACAAAAAGAAATTTTTTTAGTAATCCCAAACACATTAACTTTTTTAGATTTTAAAATCAAAAAGCTAAAAAACCAATAAAAAATCCAATGTTAAACTCGAACTGAATTGGGGAAATTTCAGGCCAGGGGAAGTTTCAAAAAATATCTACAAATAAGTGGTAAACTATATAAATATTAATAATTAAAATCATAAGCTTTTTCATGTAATAATTTTATATAATTTCCACTGAATACTAATTTCCCCAACTGAAACAATGTCTGAACCAGAATAGACAACTATAGATTATATAACTTCTGCTTACTAATAACACTAAACAGAGCCTAGCCTAACTGCTGCATATTTAGGCCCTAGCCAGCAACCTAGCCAACTCAGAACACAGCCCAATTAAAATTTTGCTTCATGACTGCATGTATAACCACAGATGATCATTTACATTTCCAAGTTTTCACTACAATTTTACTTTTTTTAGATTCTCTTCCATGCTATTCTAACATCAAATTATGTTAATAGAATGATTGTGAATTACCCAGCTAAGTTTTACAATATAAGCATTACTGCACAGAATCGTGGTTGGAGAACTTACTAGTGGTGGCGGTGGGTGGAGAGAAGGAAACGACCGGTGGGGAGTTGCGGAGAGGTGGTGGTGATTGATGGTGGAATGTGAGGAGGTGGAGAGGGACAAAATTTAGTGTAAAAATTATTTTATAAATAAAAACATGTTTAATGAGTTATCAGAGGTGGTGACTGTGAGGTGGCCACCGAAGTTGGTTATTAGAGTGTTGCAAGATGTTAAAGAGTGACTAGAGGATTGCCGAAGATCAGAGACGGTGGCTGATCGGACATTGAAGCTGCCTAGAGATCATTGATGGTTAATTGATTGGCAATGTCAGAGGTCCTTGGGGTGGTGGGCGAAGGTGATGGGTGAAGTAGGAAAGATTGAGATTTCTTTTTTGAAACAAATAAAAACACTTTCTTCTTTTTTCTTTTTTTTTTTTAAAATTTGGAATCAACAAACAAGTTTTTGTCTTTAAAAAAAAATAAAAAATAAAAAATAAAAAATTAGAAATTAGAAATGAAAACAAAAAACATAAAGTGTTGCCAATCTAACAGGTAACAACCCAACCCACCATGGGCAACTAAACTAGTAATTAAAATTTTTGAAGGCTGAAAGTTTATGTTTGTTTCCTGATTCTTGTAAGTCGTTACAAATTGCTGTTTTTCTCTCTTGGCATTTCTAAATTTTTTGTTGTTATCTGTAGATTATATGATTTTTATGTTATTTTTTTAGAAACTAGTTTGCTGACATTTTTTTATATAAAACAGTCCACATATATATAGATGCCCAATCGACAAGCTTGGTATATAGGCCCACTGTTTAGGATGGGTTGGGTTTGCACAGGCACAAAATTCCTCATTAAGTAGTGCAAACCTAATTTAAACTTTGCTCAATCTAGACAATATCCATCCTTATATACTACTAATAAGACTGAGATCTTCCATTACAACTTTAGAATGAAGATGATCACAATTCCCAAAATCCATATATATTTGTTTAAAGTTTTTGTATCTTTTGTCATAACTCACAAATGAAAGTCAAATTATTGATTTCATGCAATCCTCCCTTTCATGTCTTCATTACTATATTCCTACGACTTAATTAGCATGTTCTCTCGTATGTCTTATTAAATGGTAACATGTCGTCACAAGTTTGTTGAAAATAAATTTTCTTAGCATTTAATGGAGAAATTAGGGTATATATGAAGTCCAAACATAGTTTGGCATATACTTTTTTGATGGATAGTTGGCATACTTGTATGGTGATAAAATTTAGTCATCATTTAGGTACACCATTAAACATAGAGCTTTAGCCAGCATTTTATCTATAGCAATTAGCAATTAGCAATTAGCAATGAGAAAATTACTTTCAATACAACAATCCGATCTATTAAGCAAGCCATTATACAATAATAAGTTTCACTTACATATCCTCCATGACTAGTTTAAGTTTTACAACAAACTTAATAATTAAATAAGATCTGCAAGTGCATGTCTTTTCCTGTGAACATCTCTATTCAGCAGCGTAAACCTGCTTGGTTACACTCCATTTGTGTAAAACATTGCCAATAATATCATAAAATACAACATCAATTTCATTTAGAGTAATTTGGAGTGTCATAAAACCTTGTCCATCATAGTACAACTTCATTTCCTTTGGATCCCACCAACTGACATCACCCCTCCATGCCTTCGAGCCACCACCACTTGTTAAAAATTGAAGTGGACTGAAAACAATCATAGTATAAAATAAATTATGAATTTGAACCAATTTAGTAACTTTTAATCAAGCCAATTCTCTTGTTTTCAAAAGTTCAACTATATCTTATAATAGTTTGATTAGTATAAATGTTACCTGTCAGGACTACTGATGTGTTGCAAGCAATGGTCGTGTCCATTAATGTAAAGATCAACATTGTTTGCCTGAGAAATTAATATGGGATCACTTAGGTAACAAAATATTGTAGCTTGAAGCATAATTTTCAAAGGCACAAAGTTGAAACTTCATTGTTTGTAATATTACCTGAAGTATTGGAAGAAGTTTGGCTACGAGCTCTACTGTGTCGCCATGTTGTCCAGCGCTTCTCATAGTATGGTGACCAACTACAATTTTCCATCTTGCGCTTGATGCACTTAATGCTGAATCCACATCCTATAACAAATCAATGGTAAAAAAAATGTTCATTTATTTCACATTAGAGTACCCATCTAAATTCTTTAGCATATGTTACTTGGCATATGATTTTTTCCAACCTAGTTTTTTGTTTCATAAACATTTCAGAAACTAAAGAAAAAAAAAAGTTTTCTTAGGCCAAGTAATATAATGTGCGTACGAACCAACTATTCATGTTAGTATCAATTCACCTTCAAGAGATTTGAGAGGTATTCCTTCCTAGGAAGCACGCCTCGCCAGTCGTAAGTATGGTCTGTCTCAGTAAAGTATTTATCTTGGAATGGAGTTGTATCCACGAAGAAGAATTCCACGATTTCTGTTCAACATGTAAAAGGAAGTGAATATATATATGCCAAATGTAATTCAATAAAGTATGCAATCTTTTGTCAAAAATAAATAAGAGATTTCAAAATTAGAAGGGTCTTATTTACTTCACCTGCATTGAGAATATAAGATCTGAGGCAAAGCCATCTCCTATCCTTTTTTGTAAGGATGGGATTTATTTGTGCCAAAACATCTCCTCTATAGTCATGGTTGCCCAAAACTTCAGCAAGACAAAAAAAAAAAAAAAAAGATTTTAAAGATTTAAGTATTTATTTAATGCTAAAGAAAAATAAAGTTTTGCAATAATAATCTTAATTTGAAGCTTGAATTCACCTGTGTACCACTGTTTTTGTAAGCTTGGGGCAGTGTAAATATTGCTAAATGACTCTTCAAATGCTGGATCATCTACTCCAGTCAATCCATCTTCGTAAAAGTTATCACCGGTGGAAATGATAAAATCTATGTCCGACTTTTCTCCTGTTTTGCCCATCTGCAAAATATTTATTTAAATATTTTTAATTATTCAGAAAAATAACTCATTAAAATGGTTATTTGTCTTGTTCTCAGAATCAACTAGCCAAAGCCACAAACCAAAATTTGATAATATTAAAAGTCAACCAATTGATCAAAGTATAAGTGTTACATTGTTTCTTATTATTATTTAATGCCAATTTAAAACATGGGCATCAAATGCCAAAGAAAAACAAAACAAGTAAAAAAAATGCAAAAAATTTAAAATTATATAATTTTTTTTAATAATAAAGGGAGTGTTTGACACTACTTTATTCAATTCATAAAGAGCCAATCAAAAAAGAAAAAAAAGGAAGTTACATATGCTGACGACATTATTTTATTCAATACACAGAAAGCCAATCAAAAAAGAAAAAAAAAAAAAAGAAGTTAGTAACGTAATGTTGATTTGGACTGAAAGGCAATAAATATGTGGCCCTATAATGTGACTCTCCATCTTCCTCACAAATTACAAAAAAGGTAAGTACAAACTTGTCCTATAATATGAAGAGAGAGCACACAGAATCTAAATGGAATTATACCACCTTCTTCACTAGCTTTCATACCTATCTTATATTTTGTCATGCTTTCACTTGAAGCTATAGTTTTCTACCTTCACCAGTTGTGAGCTTATTATAGCTAGTAATTGAGCTAGGTCATATATTAACAACTATAATATATATATATATATATATATACATCATCCTGTTTTGCACATCAGTGAATTATTTTATTAAAATATTAAATTATATAATCCTAGATTGTTCTCAGCAAAATCTAGATGAGATTGATTCAATATTGATAATAATACCTCTGAAAAAGTCAGTCAATTGTTTAACACTAATTCAAAGCATGGACATAAAATGCAAAGGAAAAAAACAAAACAAAGTTAGAAAACTTTTAAAAGTAAAATTTTTCCCATAATAAAGTGAATATTTTCCCAAAGGGAGATGCTAGAGAGCTCTAAATCTAGAGCTCTAATTTGAGCTCTAGTGATGTGTCCAAGCAATAAAAAAAAAAAAAAAAACAAGGCAAGGCACAAACATCACATCAGAAGGGATCCCACATTCCCATTAGAGCTATTAGAGCTCCTATATTAGAGCTCTAAAGCATTTTTGTTTTCGGAAACTATTACCCAACTCTCTATAACCGTTTACAGAAGTAATAATAATTTGAGAGATTTTTTTTTTTTTCGGTTGACAATGCATCCGCTCACAAACGTCACCAAATAAGATTTATGATTCATTATTATGAGAGAAAATAATTTCATTGCGACACTTTAGGATATCAACGCTATAGTGTCACAACTTATCTATAATAAGTATCTTTTTGAGGGGATGTATTATAATAAGTATCTTTTTGAGGGGATGTATTGGAAAATGCCCCAATCAACTTGTCCTCTAATTCAAATAGAATATGGAATCCACTTGGAATTATACCCCCTTAATACCCACAACAATGCCATGCGTTGTCATGTTTTCACTGGAAGCTAAGAAATGTACATTCACCACTTAAAAGCTTCAAAGCAATTACTAGAATAATAAAGTTCATCTAGGTAAGTATTCACTACGATAACATTTAAAAAAATATATAATTATTTTAATCTTAGTCCTCCATCTAACCTCGTTGGAAAATACTTTTAAATTAGTTCCTCGTCTTTCTTTTTTTTTTTTTTTTAGGTTTCGTTTTTCCTTTTTTTTGGTTTTAAATTTTATGTTCTTTTAGACTAGATTTTATTTATTTATTTATTTTATTTTTTTTGTAAGAAAGATCAAATTTGGAAAAAGTTCACTCAAAAAAAAAAAAAGAAAAAAAAAAGACACAATATATATCTTTTTTGAAAAATTAAAAATTAAGATTTTTTTGTGTTAAAGTTGATCATTATTCTTTTTTGAAGTTTGATTTCCAGTATAGAATAACTTAGCCTTCGTTTCGTCTGGGATATTGATTGACTTTTCAATTTTTTAGTTATTTTAGTCTGAATTTAAAAAATTTCATTTGGAATGAGTTTTTTTAATTTTTTTTAATTTTTTTGAGAGAAAAAATAAAATAATTATTATTAAATATGATATTTTATCTTATTAATTTTTTAATTTATTTTGTCTTTTTATAACTAAAATAACCAAACGACTATGCCAAACATAACCTTAAAAATAAAATATTTTGAATAAATTACCAATATATCCTATTTTTTAGATTTATTATTATCTACTAAATCTTAATAAATTTATCAAGTGATAAATTTATTAGTCGCTTTCATTTTTATGAATAAAATATATGTAAAATAAGTATTCATTTAAAATATATGTAAAATAAATAAATCTAAAAAGTAAAAAAAATTGAATAAAATGTTAAAAAATTTAATGAGAAAAAAAAGGAAGTGATTGGTGTGTCAGGTGCATATTAGTAAGTATTTGTATAAATTCTCACAAATATACAAAAGTCACCTTACAAAATTGCTTAACTTTTCACCAATATTGATAAGTTATGATTTTTAAAATTTTTATAAATTAAATTATGTATGTTTGTAAAAATTTATACGATTTTATATGAAATAACATACATATATTTATGGCAACTTGCGCAAGTGGATATGTTTGCAATTGCACAAGTGGATATGTATGCAATTGCACACTTAAAGAATTGCCATGAGGAAAAAAAAAAAAAAAATTATTTTTTTGAAAACTCCGAAAAGCAAACAAAGTAAATAATGTTCATGACTTAAAAAGAAATTTTCATTGATAATTGTTAAATATAATAATAGCACTATCTATCAAACACAAAAACCAAAAAAAAGAAAAAAGAAAATAAAAAATTCAATCTTTCTTTGTTATGAAATGAATATGTTCTAGCAAAAATGCTTGACAATTACTTTGAAGATGATAATTTTGAAATTACATTAAGACCTAATATTTAAGAAGGAAGAGTGATCAAGAGAGGAAGAGAGAGAGATGTTGACCTGAAGAGCAACTTGAGATTGGTTGTAATTTCCTTTTCTTCCCCAGTCACCAACCACCAAAACGCTAAGAGACCCATCAGCTTTTGCAGGGTGTTCGAACCTCTCGAGCTCAGCTATGGAGACACTGAAACACAGCCCTATTAGAATAGCAGTGAAGAGCTTGAGTTTAAGAGAGAGATTCATATTCTTGTTTCCGATCAACAATTCAGCCATGGCGTTGGATGAGAGAGAGAGAGCTTGTAAAAAGCACCCTCCTTTACTAATGGAGCCTAAAGTCCTTTTATAGCATCCACCCCCTAAAAGCCAATGGCCAATAAGCTTTATACATTGGCTATTTTGGAAAGATAATAAAAATCTAATTAAATTTTTAGTTCTTTTAGATAAATAATTTCAGAAGTTCGTAAAAAATTATTTTTAATTATTTTAATTAATATTTATTTATGATGTGAAATTATAATAAAATAATTAAATTATTTCTATTTAATTTAAAATATTTATAATTTTATCCACGTAACACATTTTGACCCACAAAGAATAGAATTATAATTTTACTATTAGCTAAAAACTTAGCTAAAAACTTACTTTTCAAATAAAAAAAAATAAAAAAAAAATCAACTTATAACTTTTACTACAAATTAAAAAAAAATAATTAAAAGCCAACTTCTCCCAACAAACCTCTTTTGGCATCTAATTGATTTTTTGGTTTTTATTTTTTCCTATCACCTCTCTGCCAATCTATTTATTTATCAACAATGATACATCTCACTAATTTGGGAGCACTAATGGACCACTAATGAGGTGAAAATTCAAAAAAAAAAAAGAAAAAAAAAACTTAAGGCCAAAACATCACATCAGTCAGTGGGACCCATTCTCTAGAGCTCCTTTAGTGCTCCCAATTTAGAGGCCCCAAACATTTTCTTTCTTTATTTATTTTTTAAGAAAAGGGCATAATACATATACTATCCATTTGTAATAAATGTAAATGGACAAAAAAGCACCCACCAACTCCGTCCTTCCACGTTGTCACATCCTCTTCATTTTATTCATTATTATTTGTACCTTACCTTTCGGAAGTATTGTTTATTTACTCCACTTACTCTTAGCTTTAGGATCACATGTCTCGCTCGCCTAGTCCAGTTATACACGTGTGGGGTAGGCCGCATCTGAGCTAGGTCCGCCCTTTTTACAAAAATTAAGTGCCCCTTTTATAATCCAAATCCAAGTGCAAATTTAGAATATATAAATACTAAACTAGTTTCTTTTTGATCAATGTGAGATAAGTTTTTTAAATTTTATTACCATGTTGTTACTATGTTCAAATAGAACACTTCGGACTCTCATTCACCTATTAATAATTTTGCTACTTATAGCCATCTCATGGAGATGACTACAAACCCATTTTGATTGTGAGTCCTATTTAAAATTTAACTCAAAACTTTCAAATTTTTTTTTATAATAACAAAACAATTTTCTAACACTTTAATACTTAAATTTTAAAAAAAAAACATAAATAAATTCTTCCATTTTGATTCTTCAACTATCATACCTTCTTCGATTTGATAATTTGCAACAGACTTGATGGTGAAAGTAAGTTTTAGTGGTCTCACTTTGTTCCAATTTAGTACTACTGCACTAATTCCTTCAGCCATATGACAAGATTCGAACAACTTCATTTTTTGTACAATCAATTTGCATTCACTACTTCTCTTTCTCTCGAGTCTAGATCCTCTCCAGCCCTTCTCTCCGGCCCTCTCTCCAGTCAACAGCCAAGAATTGACCACGTCACTCCTAACAAAATTTACGGCTCAGATTAGTTTAAAAAAAAAATTTGAATTTCAAAGAAGCTTGCTTGCGCTCTCTCTCTCTCTCTCTCTCTCTCTCTCTCTCTCTCTCTCTCTCTTCTCTTCTCTTCTATCTCTTTCCAACGGTGGACAACAACAACCGGTCTACTCTCGCTGCAAATCATCAAATCCTGGGTTGTTCATTTACCACCAATGTTTCAAATCCTGGTGTCCTTTCAAATGCTGGGCTGTTTCAAATCTCTACAAATTTACCACCAAACATTGATGATGTATTGAAAATTTCTTCCAACAATGAGGTATTGAAAAAATTTGCACCAATGTAAATCATCAAGAAATTGGTGGAACACACCCAAGTGTTCTCCCAAATTTACCACCAACGTTTTAGAGATTTGGAAGAACACCCAACAAATCATCGAGCCACAAATGTTAAAATCAGCAAAATCTAATGATTCAGGCTAAAAAATGAAAAATAAACAAAAATTAAAATTCAAGCCAAAATTTGAAACAAACCCACTTTTTCCCTCTAAGATTCAAGCCACATAAATCATCCAAGTTCAACACTCTAGTTCTGGTTGTTTCAATTTCTTTCTTTTCTTTGATTTTTTCATTTCTTTTTTTATATTGTTTTTGGAAGGTTATTGATTTGTACATGGGTTTCACTCTGAAAAAATAGATCTGAAAATTTCAGATCTGAAAGAAGAATAAAGGTTGTGTTGGATGGACTGAAGTTGGTGGGGGTGGGGGTGGGGGTGGGGGTGGGGGAGAGGAGTTCGGTGGGTGCTGGCGGTCGCTGCAGGGTTTGGAAAAATTGAAGACCCAAATGGGTTTGACAATGAGTTTGTTGTCCTCTCTGTGCTTTGGGTTGTTATTCTGCTATTCAACATTCAGAAGCTCTGCTATTGAAATAATAGACGAATTGCAAGGGATGTATTGTAGAATGTTGTGAAATGGTGAATCTGTCATGAATGTGAGAGGGAAAGAAAGAGAGAGTCAAAGCAACAAATTTTCTTTGAATTTTTTTTTTAAAAACTAATCTGAGCCATAGATTTTGTTAGGGGTGACGTGGCCAAATCCTAGCCGTTGACCGGAGAGATGGCTGGAGAGGATCCGAACTCCTTTCTCTCCCCTCCAATTAAAATTTAGGTACCAAATAGATACAAAACACAAAGCACAAAACATACTGATGTAATTTCTTGTATTTTTTAAGAAAAATGACAATTAAGTTTGGAAAAAATAAAATAAAATCAGTAGTAAACTTTTCAAATTTTAATAATTAAAAGGGACTGGCTTCCCTCCAATCTGTGATAGGACTGGAGAGTACTGTTGGGTCCGTGAGAGCCCATCACGGGTTTCGTTTCGATAATTCGATCCGTTAATATATAAAACTTGTCTAGTTCTATATGCCTATAAAAACTTACGTTAATCGGATATCAATAGCCACGTGATCAAATTAATTTTGTATAAAAAAAATAAACGGTAAAAAAATAAATGATTGATAGAAATCTGATTTGATAAGATAGCTATCGATATTCGATTAATGTGATGTTTTACAGTGATATAGTACTTGACGAGTTCTACATATTGAATGGTTCAGATTATCGAAGTGGAACCCATGTAAGCCCTCACGAATCCAACATCATCTTTTAATTCGATTACGAACTGAAGGAAAATTCAATCCTAATTAAAATTATAAATTTTTAATTACTTTGAGAAGGTAGCACTTATTTGTACTTTTAACCACAACTTGGGATTAGTATAATCGTTGAAGTATGGGACCAGACAAACTTTATTCTTGCATTATTATTTGCTTCAAAATTCTACCCCATGTAGTATCTGTCTCAGCTAGCACCTTCTCAGAGTAGTCAACTTCTTGCAATAAGGTTAAAACAAGGGGAAAAAAATATCAATTAATAAGTCTTATTTTTCTTATTAATTTTTTTCTTAAGTCCTATTATTGCTATCTTGAGAAGGCTGATTCAGAATTTTTTTTATTTTTTATTTATTTTTGGATTGTGAAAAGAAATTTTTTTATTAACTCAATGTAAAGGATTACAATGAGTTAATAAGGGTTAAGAAGAAAATTTCACAAAAGAAAGGCTGATTTAGAAGTTAATAAGATTCAATGGGAAATTAATGAAAAAATAAGACATTAAAAATTTTGGGACGATTTCATTTCGACAATGTTACGTAACTCAAATTTTGTGGCTCAAAAGTGGCTCAAATGGCCAAAACGACGTCGTTTTGAGTACAAAACAACATAAAAATGGTCAAAATAACGTCGTTTTGGCTATTTAAACCACTTTTGAGCCACAAAATTTGAGTTACGAGATATTTTCCATTTCATTTACTAGAAACAACTAAAAATAATAATAGTTTTATGAAGATAGAAGTGGAAGCAAGTTGTCCTAATGTACTTATGACTGCATAAAAATATAATTATTTTTTTATTATTTCTATTTAAATGATTTTTTTTTTTTAAAAACAAAAATCATTAAAATATGTGCTAGAGCCTCGAGGATGTGTGGTAAACTCACCTTCACTTCTGTTGTTTTTGTCCTATTTCAGTCCATTATATATATATATATATATTTGATTGATCTAAATACTAGTACTTGATACTTTCCCGAGAAAATATGTTAGTTTAACCTGGCATTTTTTAGGTTAAGTTTGACATCTACTAAATAATATAAAAAGTCAAAAAATTATTATCTTATTTAAGTCACATCATTTTATTTAAATCACATTACCTCTCTAACACATCACATCAAATCCAACCCAAACCCAACCCATATAAGTCAATAAATCAAAAAATATACTTTTTTAGAATATCCTAAACCAACCCTTAATATGTTCTTGACGATTAGCCTGAAATTTGTGCAGAGTTTGATAAATTGTTAAGAAGTTGGACTTGTTTAATAGAGGAAAAATACAATATATGTCTCACACTTCTTATTTTTATTTTTATCAATGCTTATATAGATAGTCATAATTAACTCCTTATTTGAAAATACATTACAAAAATAATAAAAACAAATAATATCTTGAGTTAATTGGTGAAAAGTCTTGGGTCATATGTTATTTGATCAAAATTTTATTTTATTTTATTTTTTGCGCTAAGGACATAGTTAACAAATCGTCAAAAAATTATTGTAGGCCGGTGGGCAAATAGGCATTTCTTTTGAACAAATAATGTCATTTTAATAAAAATATATTTAACCTTGAGTCTATTGGTTCAAAATTTTTAGAAACAAATCTATGACCTAAATACCCTAATATCTTGTCATGGAACGGAAGCTAATAATATAAATTAGTAAAAAAAATAAATAAATCAATGATCTATAATAATCCTCGTAATAATAAAGTATCACAAGTTAGGTTGTGGTATCTGATTTAGCAATCTGGGCATATTCTTACCCATCCAAAAAAACATGGGGCATATTCCCACATTATGAAAAATACTCACCAAAAACAGAAGTAAAAATTGATAGATTTTACCCTTTCCGAACAATAATTTAACAAATGTCTCACGCATTGCATCGCACAATTTTATTCACATGCTCATTTCATTAACCATGACATGAGTAATATATTGGAAAAAGATGAGAAATGAAAGAATACATATGGTCATTTTATTAAGAATACAAATACAATGTAGCAACGAATTTTACATCAGAAATCAGCACCTACCAACCCAAAACACAAACACACAAAAAACACAACACAAAGATCAAATATATAGTAACAGAAATTACAAAATAACATGTACATATGCAGGGTCCACAAGAAACTTCAGGGAACCTTCACGAAAATTCACAGGACAGACCAGCGGGGTGTAGCCAAGGATCTTCAATCAAGCGAATCGGCAGTTCGCTATTTCTTCTGACTTACACAGTACACAGCATTGCTGAAAAAACTATCGAACAAATGTCCAAATTCTAAGGCCTATGAGAGAGAGAAGAAAAGGCCTTGTAGGGTCCAGATGTCTCTGATTGAACAACATCATTCAATGATTTCCCATATTTCTTGTGGTACTCTGCCTTTATATACTGCATATCAACTTCAGCCCTTGTCACTATTATCCTTGTTAGTGATGTTTCATCAGTTCCCATGCTTTTCATTGCCTTGTGCAATCCCTGCAAATGTTTGTTTTATAATTGCACAAAGCTTTCCAGAAATACAATCAAAAACTAAAATTTCTTATAAAATTATGCACTGTATTTTATTTATTTATTGATTGAGATTTAGTTGTTAATTACATGTACATCATTGTCTCTCTCTTTTTTTTTTTTTTTTTTTTTTGGAAAAGCTTAAATTTGGTAAAAGAAAAAGCATGTGAGAGAGAACATATTTTCTTGTGATTATTGAATGAATTTTGAAATATCACATGCATGATATTAAAAATTACTAAAACATTAGTAAACAATTTACAGATTATTAAATTACATGTGATTAAGCCAATTCTTTTCACTTACTAAAAGGAAAAGAACAAAAAAAAAAAAAAAGGAGGCAAAAATAACCACTGCAGTTCTAGACTGATTGAAGAGCTCAATAAGCTGTCATGATCAAAGCAAATATAAATACAATGCAACACATATTGCACACAGAGAGTATAAACAAATGAACCTATAGAAATTATCATATGAAGAAAAAAAAGTAAAAAAGACAAGTAAAAGAAAATTAATCTTGTAAAAATTCAGTATATTACAAGTTCTATAAGCATTCACATCTTTGCGAAAATTGTACATTTTTATGGGAATAAATTATTATAGAAGGGGAAATATGATAAATACTAACCTTCGCAAAGAACTTCCCAGGATTCTCAACACGCTGCAAGATTGTCAAAAGGGCATATGCGAGGTTCCTAGATGTTTCCTTCTTTATTGCGTGCAATAAGTTTGTGCATGTTTAAGCTAAATGTTGAAGGATAACCAAAAACGAAGAAGAAAACAAGAAAAAACATGTATTTTAAAGATACCGAAGTAAACATATGGCTGAATAATAAAGATGCACCTTTTCCAATGAATGTCCGTACATCTTGTGGTAAGCAGAATTAACAGCAGCCAAATGTGTTGTACACATTAATTAAATTAATTAATTCTGTTTGGATATTAAATGATAAACATAATATAAAAGAAAAATAAAAAGTGAGAGAGAATGTTTGATTATAAAAATCAAACTAGAAATAGAATTAAATAAATAAAAACAGATTTTATTTTGTTACAAAAATAAAATTAAATCTGATTTAAATAAATAATAAAACAGAAAATAAATAAATAACTTACTTGATTAATATCTTGAATATTATTCTGATCAAGTCCAGTGTTCGACACTGTCTCCTTAAGACAGATTCGTCCTCTCTACGATGCTTTCAGAATATGGACGTCTATCTCCCAGGATGAAATGATCAACAATAAATAAATGCAGCACTATAATTTATTTGTTCAACGAACACACTTAGTGTATACTCTCTTTCTCACAGAAAAATAATGGAATAAATGCAACAAAATGCAGAGATGAATTGCAGCACGGATGGACGAAAATTGTTGTAGAAATCTAAATGAGGGACTGCCTATTTATATAGGTGAAGTGGTGACTGCTAGTTTTGAATTAAACAGGTACAATACCTGTTCAATTTAAATTAAACATATACAAAATCTGTAGGCACTGTTTGGTTTGAATTTTAAACAATTCGGATTTGAATTTGAACAAATTCGGTTTGGACAGATCCGAAACTGTGCAAAATTTCTGAAGAGGTGCAAACCAAAAAATTTCAATTTAAAATTTGAAATAAAAACAGACAGATTTTATTTATAACCAAATAAAATAAAATTTAAATGTTTTCGGCCTTGGCCCAAAAAGATTAGCATTAGGCTGGACAAGCCTAACCCAAACCTTACACCACGCCCAAGCCCAGTCGGCAGTAGTGGCGCGCGTGAGTGTGGTGATTTTTGGGTCCAATGGGTCTAACCCATAACCTCCCTCTTTACAAAACTTGGATACCCCTTGGGGCACACCCGAAATTCCAATCTTATAAATCCATTCAAAACTTCCCACCAAATCAATGTGGGACAAGCCATTTTCCAACTTTAAGGAATTTCTACCAAAACTTCATTTCCAAGGAGCTCACTTTGGTTTCAATTTTCCATTCACCTGATAATGGTTTTGAGTAACCAAATATACCACATGAATCACAATGCGGCATAGAACGCATTACCACTTAAACCCGTCAATTTTGACATACGAGTCCCACCTAAATAACTGACCAAAGTTAAAAAAAAATTCTATTTTACCCAAAATTTCTCCAACCATTTCCAACAAATGTGCCATACTTCTTTCACTAAAAATGCATATGAAAGTCTTTTCATCAGTTCCTATCCTCTTCTTCGCATCTTTATACAGTGCTTCGGCATCATTCTCTACAATCATTGTATCAATTTCTGGGCCTTCATAGCGTGGCATAGCTACATATGCAAGCAGCATCTGCAAAAGTAATTTAAGTTAATAAACTAATTCTAAGATATTGGTGAATCATGTTTATCTCTAAATGTCAATATATAAATATTTCAATTTGGATTGAACAGTTTGAGCATGTTTACAAGTTCTAGTGAGGAAGTTGTTGGAATTTATGATTTTATAGGCTTATTTTAGGCCAACTTTGAGCCCAAATTTGAGTGGGTTCCACACGTCTTTTGGGATAGGTCTAAAAAAGTGATGTGTTCCTTGTCACATGACAAGTCACACGGTGAAAACGGTTTGTCAAAACTATTTATGAGTGATTGGTAAGTTGACGTCGTTTTCGGATTCATGGAATAGACAATTAAAGAGTCAATAATGGGTTTCCTTGAAATGTTAGTCTCACATTGAAACTTGAAGAGAACTTGGGTTGGGCCCCAAGGGGTACCCCAAGTTTGTAGAAGGAATAAGTTATGGACAAAGTGACCTTTGGCTCAAATCATCACATGCATGTGTGCCGCCACCGCCGGATGTAGGTCGGGTCGATTCTAATATTAATTTATTTGAATTTTTTCAAAAATTCTTGCGGGAAAAATTTATTTTTTCTTAATGAATATAATTCAAACTTTGTGCCAAATTTGAATTCAAATTTTCTGTCCAACTTTATACCTCTTCCAGTCCAAAATTCCCAGTAGTTATCTGTTCAAACAGATACAAACTGCCAACAGTTATTTGTTCAAAACAGTTTCTACACCTGTTCATCTCAAAACAAATCTATTCATTTTGAATTTCATACTTGTTCGAACTGATCTAAATGGTCACCAATCTGCCTATAAAATTAGACCATTTCCAGCATTTCTAACATACAGAAAATTCATTTGTCTTCCCGATTTTGCTCGCTTTTTCTATTATTCTTCATTCTAGTTTTTAGAGAAATTTTTGAGAATATAGAACACAAGTTCTAGCTCATCAAAACAGATTGTTTTTAGTGCTAATGCAATCTGCCAAAGATTATTGTATCTTGGGAGATAAACGCCATTTATCCGTAAGCATTGAAGCAGGGTGAATCTGTCTTAAGGACAGAGTGTCACACATTCAACTTGATTTCTTTTTGTACTTATTCATTTCAGTAAAATAAATTTTGTAAGTAATTTATTTTTATTTGTTTGATTTGTTTAAAATTATTTATTTTACATACAGATGATTATTCCAACAATCTTAAAACAGATGCGAATTATTCTGTTTAAACTGAATTTTCGTTTGTTTCCTTTCTTCTTTTCTTCTTCTAATAGAAATTATTTTTTGTGGTTTTACAAAATAATATTCTGGTTGGAAAAACAAATAGTGGTAATATACTGTTTATTTTCTTTGACAACTAGTAGTAATATACTAGTAGTCATTAACAATTCAGAATATTTATTTGTGAAGTTGGTCAGAAATTAATTTTGATTTTCAGAAATAATTTTTGAGTTTTCATTAATTAAAATTCTGCTTTCAGTATTTTAATTTTTGAAGTGTTACAGAAATATTTTCTGTGTGGAATTAATTTGTTTAAATAAAATTTTATTTTATTTTCAAATTAATTGGAAATAAAAGTTACAATTCTTATTTATTTTATTTTTACAGAATTTAATTATGTGGTTTTTGTTTAATTTCTAGTGTAGTATAAAATTCTAATTATAATTTTGTTTTATAATTTAAAATCCATGGCTACTGAAACTAATGCTCAAACTAGTACTGGTATGGTGGCTGCGATTGCTTCAACCTCCCCTCTTGTTGTGACTGTGCCAATTAATCACGGTGAAAAGGCAGAGAAGTTCTTAGGAACTGATTTTAAAAGATGGCAGCAGAAAATGCTGTTTTATCTTACTACTCTCAACTCGGCACGCTTTCTTTGTGAGGATACTCCTATTTTGAAAGAGGATGAAACCGATCGGAAAATAATTACTACTGTCAATGCTTGGAAACATGTTGATTTCCTTTACCGGAACTACATTTTGAACGGGCATGATAACACATTGTACAATGTCTATAGCCCTATCAAGATGACAATGGAATTTTGGGAGTCTTTGGAGAAAAAGTACAAGATAGAAGATGCTGGCTTGAAGAAATTAATAGTAGGCAAATTTTTGGACTTTGTGGTGGTTGATTCTAAGACTGTGATCAGCCAAGTTCAAGATCTCCAACTTATTCTGCATGAAATTCATATAGAAGGCATGTCTCTCAGTGAATCCTTCCAAGTTGCTGCCTTAATTGAAAAATTGCCACAAGGCTAGAAGGAATTCAAGAACTACCTCAAACATAAGCGCAAAGAAATGACTTTAGAGGAAGTGATTGTGCATTTGAGGATTGAGGAAGACAACCGCAATTCTGAGAAGTGGGTTGGTAAACATCCAATAGAGTCTAAGGCAAATGTGGTGGAACATGCTCTAAGAGCAAAGAAATGGAAGTTTTCTAGAGAAGGTTCCTCACAAGGCTCTAAATGAGGGGAAACAAAGAAGTATAAGATCAATGGCAAATATTACTTCTGTGACAAAAAGGGACATGAGGCCAAAGATTGTCGTAGCAAATGCAAAGGCAAAGAAAGGTCAAGCGAGAAGCCTGCTCAAGCCAATATGACCGAAGTGGATAAAATTTCCAATGGTGTTGAGGATATAAATCTTTCTGCAGTTGTTTCCGAGGAAAATCTTGTCGAAAATCCTAAAGAATGGTAGGTGGATACTGGTGCTACTCGCCATATCTGTGCCCGACAAAAATATGTTCACATCTTATTCTATAATGGACAATGGCGAACAACTTTTCATGGTCAACTCCCTGACTTCTAAAATTGATGGACAAGGAAAGATTATTCTAGAGATGACATTTGGAAAGAAACTCACTCTCAACAATGTGCTGCATGTACTGGACATTCACAAGAATCTAGTCTCTGGATCTCTATTGAGTAAAAATGGGTTTAGACTAGTGTTTGAAAGTGATAAGTTTGTACTTACTAAGAATGTGATGTATGTAGGAAAATGTTACATGTTTGATGACCTTTTTAAAATAAATGTAATGACTGTTGTACCTTCTGTTATTAATAAAAATACATCTTTTTCTTACTTGCTTGAGTTTTCAAATTTGTGGTATGGTAGACTAGGATATGTTAATTATGGATCTTTGCGTAGATTAATTAATATGGAATGTTTACCTAAATTTGACATTGATTTAAATCATAAATGTGAAATTTGTGTTGAGGCAAAATTAACTGAAACTCCTTTTCATTCAATTGAACGAAGTACGAAGCCACTTGAATTAATTTATAGTGACATTTGTAATTTTAAATCAATTCAAACTAGAGGTGGAAAAAAATATTTTATCGCTTTCATAGATAACTATACTAGATATAGTTATGTTTATTTAATTCGAACCAATGATGAAGTTTTGGAAACTTTCATTCAATACAAGAATGAAGTTGAAAATCAACTTGCTAAGAAAATTAAAAAATTTAGAAGTGATAGATGCGGTGAATATGAATCACCTTTTGGTGAGTTTTATAAAGAACATGAAATAATTCATCAAACTACCGCTCCTTACTCACCTCAGCAAAATGGAATTGCTGGAAGAAAAAATAGGACTTTAAAAGAAATTATGAATACCATGTTAATCAGTTCTAGATTATCTCAGAACTTGTGGGGGGAAGCAATATTTTCTGCTAATTATATTGTTAATAAAGTACCCTGAAAGAAAGTAAATCAAACACCTTATGAAATGTGGCATTGGAGAGTACCATCCTACAAATACTTAAAAGTGTGGGGGTGTTTGGCTAAAGTGGCTATTTCTAGTCATAAAAAGTCTAAGATAGGTCCTAAAACTGTTGATTGCGTTTTTATTGGTTATGCTAAGAATAGTAGTGCATATCGGTTTTTGATTCATAAGTCAGAACATTCCGAAATGTATGTAAATATTATTATTGAATCTTGGAATGCATTGTTCTTTGAACATATATTTTCAAATAAAACTGGACAAGAGACTAGTACTAATAAAAGATTTTATGATGCTCTTACTAGTCATGATCAAGAATAAGAGTAAGAGACAGATCAAAATGAGGAAGATGAACCTAGGCGTAGTAAACGTGCTAGAATCTTTTGGTCTAGATTTTCTAATATTTTTGTTAGAAAATGAGCCTTTAACTTTTAAAGAAGCTATGTCCAGTCCTGGGGCTCCTCTATAGAAAGAAGCTATAAACAGCGAAGTTGAATCCATCCTGCAAAATCACACTTGGGAATTGGTGGATTTGCCACCAAGTTGCAAACCTCTTGAGTACAAGTGGATTTTCAAAAGAAAAAGGAAAGCGGATGGATCAATTGACAAATACAAGGCAAGACTTGTGGTCAAAGGATATAGGCAAAAAGAAGGTTTTGATTACTTTGATACATACTCACTAGTTACTAGAATAACATCCATTAAAATACTAATTGCTATTGCATAATTGTATAATCTAGAAATTCATCAAATGGATGTGAAGTCCACTTTCTTAAATGGTGAGTTAAATGAAGAAATTTATATGGAACAACTAGAAGGATTTTATGCTCCAAGAAAGGAAAAGAAAGTGTGTAAACTAGTTAAATCATTATATGGTTCAAAATAAGCGCTAAAGTAATTGCATGAGAAATTTGACAAAGCAATGATGTCAAATGTGTTTATATTAAAAACATGAGCAAGGGTTATGTTGTTGTATGCCTTTATGTAGATGATATGCTCATCATAGGTAGTAATAATGACATGATTAAAACTAACAAAAAAAATGTTAAATAAATATTTTGATATGAAGGACATGAGGATTGCTAATGTAATACTTGGTATAAACATTATCAAAACATCAGAAGGTTATGCTTTGTCACAATCTCATTACATTGAGAAAATACTTGACAAATTTAGCAAAGATGATGATCATCTTGCTAGAACACCTATGGATGTTAATTTGTCTCTTTCTAAAAATGTATAGGAAAATATTTCTCAATTAAAGTATGCCCAAATTATTGGAAGCTTAATGTACTTAATGAATTGTAATGCAAATTGGATATCGGATACTCGAGACTCAAAATCCACTAGTGGGTATATCTTTACTCTTGGTGGGGCGGCTGTATTTTGGAAATCTTCCAAACAAACTTGCATTGCTAGGTCTACTATGGAATCAGAGTTTATAGCTTTAGATAAACCTGGAGAAGAAGTAGAATGGTTTCGTCACTTCCTTGAAGATATTCCAATGTGGCCAAAACCCGTGCCTGCTATATGAATACATTGTGATAGTGAATCAACAATAGGTAGAGCACATAGTCATATGTATAACGGTAAGTCACGAAACATTCGTCGTTGACACAACATTGTGATACAACTACTCTCTAATAGAATTATTTCCATTGAATATGTGAAGTCTAAAGTCAACATAGTGGATCCACTAACCAAAGGATTAGCAAGAGAGTTAGTTGAAAATTCAACGAGGGGAATGAGACTTAAGCCTATTAAATAAGAGTTACCACAACGGCAAAGGTAGAAGTTCCTGTTCCGAAAAAGACTAAGATAGGACCAAAAACAGTGGATTGTGTGTTTATTGGTTATGCTCAGAATAGTAGTGCATATCGGTTTCTGACTTATAAATCAGAAATACCTGATATAAATGTGAACACTATTATAGAGTCAAGGAATGCTATGTTTTTTGAACATGTTTTTCCTTACAAGAAAGAATAGGAATTAAGTTCACATAAAAGAACTTATGATTGTACATAAAGTCAAGAGATTAATGACAATCAAATGCAAGAGATTAGTAATGGTCTCGACTAACAGGATTTAACTGATGATGAACCAAGACAAAGTAAGAGAACGAGAATACCAAAATCTTTTAGTCTAGATTTTCTGACACACTTGTTAGAAAATGAACTTCAAAGCTTTAAGGAAGCAATGACAGGTCCTAAAGCACCTTTGTGGAAAGAGGTTGTGAATAATGAAATTGAATTAATTATGCAAAATCATACTTGGGAATTGGTGGATCTTTCACCTGGTTCTAAACCTCTTGGATATAAATGGATATTCAAGAGAAAAATGAAATGGTTCAATAAACAAGTATAAAGCAAGACTTGTGGTAAAAGGTTACAGACAAAAAGAAGGTCTGGACTATTTTGACACATATTCCCTTGTGACAAGAATAAAGTCCATCCGCATGCTTATTACTATAGCAGCGTTGTATAGTCTAGAGATATATCAAATGGATGTTAAGACAGCTTTCTTAAACGGTGATATAAATAAAGAGATCTATATGGAGCAACTCGAAGCGGTTATAGTGCCAGGGTAAGAAAATAAAGTTTGTCGACTTATAAAATCTCTTTATAGATTAAAATAAGCTCCTAAGCAATGGTATGAAAAATTTGATCATGCTATGTTTACTAATGAGTTTAAGATAAACGAATGTAACAAGTGTATCTATGTTAAAAATACTGACAAAGGTTATGCCATTGTTTGTCTTTATATGGATGACATGCTTATCATTGGAAGCAGTCAAAACATGATCAAATCAACTAAGCAAATGCTAAACAAAAAATTTGATATGAAAGATATGGGGGTCACAGATGTTATATTAGGAATGAAAATTACTAAAACATTTGATAGATATGCATTATCTCAATCTTATTATATTGAAAAAATTCTTGGTAAATATATCAAGAATGATATGAATGTAGCAAGAACACCTGTAAACATCAATCTTTATTTATCGAAAAATAAAGGTGATGTGGTGTCTCAGCTAAAGTACTCCCAAATCATTAGAAGCCTAATGTACTTAATGAATTGCACATGTCCTGATATAGCTTATGCTGTCAGTAAATTAAGTAGGTACACTGGTAACCCCAGAGAAGACCATTGGAAAGTAATCATTCAGGTTCTTAGATATCTAAGATTTACCCGTGATCATGGTTTGAACTTTACTCGATATCCTGTAGTACTAAAAGGTTATTGTGATGCCAATTGGTTATCAGATACTAAAAATTCAAAATTCACTAGTAGATATGTCTTTACTCTAGGAGGCGCTGCTGTTTTTTGGAAATTCACGAAACAAACATGCATCGCAGGATCCACAATAGAATTTGAGTTCATTGCTTTAGACAAGGCAAGAGAAGAAGCAGAATGACTTCGCCATTTCTTAGAAGATATTCTAATGTGGCCAAAACCTGTGCCAGCTATTTGCATTCATTTTGATAGTCAATTTGCAATAAGCAGGGCACAGAGTCATATGTATAATAATAAGGCACGACACATTCGTCATTGACATAATACTGCAAGGCAATTGCTCTCAAATGGAATAATCTCAATAGATTATATAAAATCTAAAGAGAATATTGCGGATTCGTTAATAAAAGGTTTGATAAAAAAATAAGTGTATAGCTCATCGAAGGGGATGAGATTAAAGCCTATTATATTATAGTCATCATAATGGTAACCCTACTTAAATGATTGGAGATCCTAAGAGCTAAGTTCAAAGGGACAACTAAGTTATGCGTAGCTTGTCAAAAATACTAAAGGGTTAAAATTCCCTACCTATTCTTATGGTGAGAGTGATATTTGCAACATGTGTTACATGCAGGGGTTTAAGGATAAGCTTTGCTTTTAATGATTAATTATATCTTGATTTAGGCATAAAAATCAAGATGAGTATAAGAGATATTCACAATAAGAATCACCTATATGAGTGTTGAACTGGGAACTGGGAACTGGGACCAGTTTTATAAGAATAAAGAGGCTAAATTCTCTAGAAGCACTCATGAACAACCAGGATCGTTCAAGGCCAAAATGAACACAACCGTGAGAACCACAATGTGTCAGAAGATATTTTGTGTGAAATCCATTGTCTTGGCTTACACAAACGGCTGAACAATTCAAGGCATTGCGTCCATTGGTTAGCTAGTAAGTCCGATAGGTTATCACTAGGGAAGGTTCAAGGCCAAAAGCTACATATCTTGATGCAAGATATTTTCAAACTCTTTCAACAAATTTTGCATATTGTTGCATTGTCATCAAATTCCATTCATGTAGGGGAATGTTAGAAATGGTTTTGAAAAAATTAGTTTTTCCTCAACTTTGGTCTAATTTTTAGGTAAGACCCATGTGCCAAAGTTGGCGGGTCTAAGTGGTAACGCGTTCTATGCCACGTTGTGATTTACGTAGTATATATAGTTGCTCAAAACCATTATCAAGTGAATGAAAAATTGAAGCCAAAGTGAACTCCATGAAAATGGTATTTTGGTGGAATTTCGATAAAGGCTTAAGTTAAAGCTTGTCCCACATTGGTTTGGTGGCAAACTTTGTGTGGGTTTATAAGGTTTGGGATTAGAACTTGGGGTAGACGCCAAGGCGCACTCAAGTTTTGTAGAGGGGAAGGTTATGATCAAAGTGAGTTAGACCCATTGGACCCAAAATAAACACACACGCACGCGGCACCGCCGTAGTCCAAGCGTGCCGAGCTAGGCTTGGGTGCGGGTGTGTTGTGTGAGGTTGGTTGGGCTTGTCCGGCCCAATACTTATCTTTTTGGGCCAAAAACTTTTTGAATTTTATTTTTCTAAAATTAAATTCTTACCATTTTTGGAATTTGAATTTCGAAATTAATTCCAAAATGGTATCCAGATTTTCCTCCACCCAAATAGATTTATATCTATTTAAATTCTGTCCGAATAGATTCAAATCTGTTAAAATTCAAAACCCAAATAGTGCCACATCTGTTCATTCAAACATAATAGGTCTTGTACCTGTTCAAACAGATTTGCTACTTGTCCATTCAAATCTAAACAGCCATCTTTCCACTTATAAATAGACAAGTCCCTCATTTGGTTTTTAATTGAATTTTCGTCCTCAATACTGCTATTACTCTTTACATTTTGCTGCATTAATTTTTCCTGTGAGAAAGAGTGTAAACACAAAGTGTGTTCGCTATGTGAATAGTTTGTAGTGCTGTTACTATTCACTATTGATCGTTTTATCCTGGGAGATAGACATCCACAATTTGAAAGCATTGTGGGGAGGAAGAATCTGTCTTAAGGATACAGTGTTAAACACTAGACTTGATCATAAAATTTGTTCGACAAATTAATAAGGTAAGTAATTAATTTGCGTTCTGGTTTATTTATTTTTATCAGATTCTGATTTTGTTTTTGTAACAAAATAAGAATTTGTTATTTTATTTTAATCCTTATATACTCCTAATAAGACTGAGATCTTCCATTACAACTTTAGAATAGCGATGATCACAATTCCCAAAATTCATATATATTTGTTTAAAGTTTTTATATCTTTTGTCATAACTCACAAATGAATGTCAAATTATTGATTTCATGCAATCCTCCCTTTCATGTCTTCATTACTATATTCCTACGACTTTTTTTTTTATTATCAACGAAGAAAACTTTGTTAATGAAAGAAAACCTTACAAGGAAAGAAAAAGACATTAACAAAGGGGTGGGGGAAGGAATGATGCAAAGGCCATCATAGCGAAACAGCCCAATCCCAACTAGGTTGGCACTAAGTAGCTTGCACAATCATATGACAGCACCAAACTAAGTACTTGTTAGTGAGAGACCAACAGATACACAGAAATACAACAACAAAGCTAGCAAAACAGCAACACAGATACATAGAGCTAGCAGCACAAAATACAGAGACAACAGAGTTAGCAACACAGATACAGAAGAACCTTATGCTAATAAAACCCATCCACCAGGGTAACAAAGCCACAACTGAAGCATCTATTACCCCATTAAGATTCCACCATAATAACAGATCAGCACAGGTCACCTAAATGCCACCCAAAACACCAAACCAGCAACCACTACAGATCAGAATGCATCAGATTACAGACCAGATAACAGAATACCAAACACACCAGATGTGGCAGGCCAGGTACCAAACCAACTAGCAGCCCTTAGATTATAGCAGACCATACTCACCAGATGTAACACTCCAGGAACCAAATCAGCTAGCAACCCTCAGATTATATTGCTACGACTTAATTAGCATGTTCTCTCGTATGTCAAATTAAATGTTAAACATTTTGTCACAAGTTTGTTGAAAATAAATTTTCTTAGCATTTAATGGAGAAATTAGGGTATATATGAAGTCCAAACATAGTTTGGCATTGGAGACGTCCCTGAACGTCCCGGGAGGAAATCCCGTTTTGTTCATTTGGGCTTACTACAGTTCAGGACTCAATGTCGCCAACCGATGAATCATCAAAGAGTCCAAATCCGGCAAATCGTTTTTAAAAAACTGATTTTTAGAAAGAAGTGCCAAATATGGACTGCTTTGCCAGATACAGAGTCGCCACCTAAATATTTATTTTGGGGGAATTTAGGAAACCCTGACTCGTTGCCTAAGGCCACGTGTCCGTCATCACCAAAGTTGCCTCGGCTCGGGAACTTGGGTACGATTGGAGAAGGTCACTTCGTGAGCACCCCCGCTCGCCCGATCAAAGATTGGCCACTACTAAACTTGATATCGAGTTCTGAAAACATTATGTGCTCTTATTCCTGTTTATTAGCCTAGAATTACTATGTGATGCACACAACATACAAGTATAGACTGGATTGCCTAAATATTTTGAAAATGGATTGAATTTTTGCTACTCGCAAGTAGGCTAAAACATGGGTTTCGACGAATTATTCCAACTCAAGTAACCCAATCTTCACCCACAGGCATTCAGGGAGTTATATCACATAAGCACGTAACCTCATGGTAAGCATGCTATCATGGCAGTCACTCACACGCATGCAAGGATGCTAAAGCATAAATACTTACCGAGTACTCCAAGCCAAAGAAAGAAGCTAATTAGAAAACATGCATGAATCCTAACTATGCTGAAATGCCTAATGCAACACATGTAAAAATGCAATTAAGATGGCTCGGCTATTCTAAACATGGCATATGAAATGCAACAGATAACATGTATTCAACTTTGAAGTTGAAATACAATGCAGTTAATATGATGCGCCAAGCCCGGTGCATGTAATACAGATGAATGAATGCAAACATGCGAACATAAATATGCTAATTGAAACATGCCCTAAACTAACCATCATAAGCTGGTAAATAAAAGGGAGAAAGACGTGGGGTTGGAAGACATACATTGCACATACACACACTTATTACAACATTGCCCTCCTCAGAGGGTCTGAATAAATAATAATACATAACCGAATGAATAACGAATTACGGCTAATTATTACACAACCCTAATTAATTAACAAATTAACTAAGATAAATGAACTAGCATGCAAATTTAAATAAAACGAACTGCCTCAGCTCTGTTCCGAATGATAGAGATATATGCATGCTCGGGCTGCCTTGTCGGGAAATCCATTGCGATGCCCCGATTCGCCTCTGTTTGCGACTGGTCTCGGAATATTATACAAAGCTCCAGAAGACTGCTTGACCAGTTTTTGCTGCTGGTTTTCGGTTTGCTGCAACAGAGAGCAAGAAAGGGGCATGGCAAGGTATCTTCAACATATGTATGCACGACTACTCTCCCCATCATTGCACAAGCTCTAGAGAGTGTAGTCCTTGATCCTCGTGCCACCAATCATGCAAATCGATGCATGATGGCCGAGGAGTCGGATTGCACGACTCGATGGAAAATGAATGCACACATAAACACAACGAGGCCTAAACTCCATCATGGGTAATCCGGAGTGTCGGCGACCGGGAATCGAGGCACGTTTCGTCACTTGGAGTACGAAACGTCCCTCGTTTCCCGTGTTTGGACTAAACCCCACTCCAAACACAATGCAATACACAAAGCATGCATGAATGCAACTCTAACATGCAACTAAAACATAATGCCACTACATGATGCAAACATGCAAATGATGATATGCAAACATGCTGCTAGCATACGCAATGCTATGAAATAATCAATGGCATACTTAATGCACATGAAAACTATATGGCATACGCAATGCACACATGGAGACTAACAATGGAATGATCAAGGCATGCACAATGCAATGGTCAAGCATGCAACAACATGGACTAAATGGCATATACAATGCAAGATGGCCTTAAACTAATATGAGTGGGCCTCAGCCTCACTCAAATCAGTGGCCAAACATGACGGAATTAGGCAACAAAACACATATAAATATGTACCAATGCAAGGGACCGATCCTAAGGCATCAAATGCCACTCTACCAAAGCATGGCAAGGGATGAAATATGACATGCAATCATACATTTTCCAACTCTGAAACATGATGCATAATGGTCCCGAATCATGCAAACAACTCACACGATGCATGCTAGACGGTCCGGATACCGAAACTAGTGAAACAGATTACACTAGAGGTACACAAAACAATGCACAAATGGCCAAACCACCCCTAAATAGTCCCCATGCAGACCAAAACAGTAGTGAATATGGTCTAAAATGATGGCTCAACATGCGAAGAAATGAGGCTCATGCAATGGTCTGAAAACGAGGCATTTATGCACAACTCTCAAATGCACTTAAAGAGTGGAAAACATGGGAACATGGCACAAGTATGAGGTCTGAAATGACATGCACAATGACCCTAAATCATGGAAACACCTCAACACAAGCATGCAATATGCTCCAAAACTCGAAGCTAGGCAAGGGTATTGAACTACAGCCATGCATAGCAAGCATTATTTGACCATGAGACATAAAAACAGAGCTAAGGTAGTCCAAAACATGCACAAAATCAGTTTAAAATATGGCCAAAAAGTGCTAGAATCAATGGCCAAAATGGCACGCAACACAAGCTAGTAAAGAGGATTTGCACTACAAGTATATGAGGCAATCAAATGGCCACCAAACCAGCAACATTCAAAGGTATGACATGCCAAGTAAACCCCAAAAACCTACTGAAACATGGTCCATGCATGCAAGAATGATCGGCTCTTTTGATATGCCATGAAGAGGGTTGTTCTACATATGCATGATGGACACCAAAAATGGAAAAACCACCTCTGGACAGAGGTTATGTAGGTCCTAAAACTCACCAAAAAGGGCCTGAAACATGGCTTTGAAACATGCAAATAAGGACTCCTTTGTAAGGCCAACAAGGCTAGTAAACAAGACAAGGGGTAAGAGGGTCACCCCTCTCTGATTTTGATGCTCAAAAACACATAATAACCACTGAAAATCCACTGGATTTCAGTGGTCAAAAGGGCCAACAAAGGCCAATGCAAAGGCTTAAGTGCATGGCTCAAAACAAGGTGAAAACAAGCATGCAAGGGGGTAGATGACCCCCAACAGAAAAATGACCTGAAACAAACATGTAATGCACCTCAAAATAAGACTTTTTTCAGTTTATGACAAAGCTTGAAAATGCTTGCAAGTAAAGCTAAAATATGAAGCAAAATAATGCCAAAAGAGGGAAGAATGTGTTACCCTTGTAGCCAAGAAGCACCAGCAGCTTATGGACCAACCTCTGAAAATCAGCTCCAAGAACCTTAGGGTGATGGAGGAAGTGTGTGGTTGTGAGGTGGTGTGTAAAGGGGGCAAGAACAAGGGTCTTTTGAAGCAAAAATAGAGAGAAAGAGAGAGATACAACTTGTATGCCTCTAAACAAATTCTGAACCTTTGCAAGTGAGGGAGAGGTCCTCTCTTATAGCCAAGAGGGTTTAAAGCTTCTACAAGAAGCTAAAAACCAACTTTAAACATCCTCCATACATTATGGAGGATGCAATCTGAGGCTTCCAGTTGGCACAGCTGGCATCAACTCAGTGAGACAGAAAAGGAGAAGGCTGGCCGACCAGTTCAGGTGGTCGGCCGACCAGGGTCAAAAGGTTCAGCTGGTCGGTGGCCTCCTAAGGTGGTCTCCCAAGTGAATGCAAGCTAGTGGTGTGGTGGGAGACCAGTAATTGTGGCCCAAAAGTGAGAGAGACCACTTACCTGTCAAGAAAACTGGCTGGCGGGAGAAAAGTGGTCTCCAAGGAGAAAAGGTGGTCTCCCACCCTTGTACCACCTCCCAAACAATGAAAACAAGGTCCATGCCAAAAATGAATCAAGACGAATGCAAAACGAGGGTTCAAGGGTCAAAACGCGCAACCGGGTGTCCCGAAAACAGGCTGTTAAGCATCGAAAGTGGCGTGCGACCACGAAGGTAGTCTCTCGGGCCACAGTGTCCCTCTAGAGAGAGGAAACAAGGTGTGTGCCAAAAACTGGAGCAAACGGAGAAAGTTAAGCGGTCCCGAACTGAGGCGCACGACCGACGGCTCCGAAAATCGGAAACTGGTCTCCAAACGGGAACAGTAGTCTACGACCACGAAACGTAGCCTACGGCCATTGAGAGATGGTCTACGAGACCTCTCCCTCCCTTCGGGAAAAGAAAATAGAACCTGATTCGCAAACCAAGACAAAGCACAAAAGAGTCTCGAAGTCCGGAGGCAAGGCTCTCAGTCGAGACTCTGTAACCTCAGAACGAGCACAACATGTGTCATTACCGAGCGCTCAATCGATGACGTCTGAGTCTTAGGGTTGGTCAAAAATGAGGTGTCTACAAGCATATACTTTTTTGATGGATAGTTTGCATACTTGTATGGTGATAAAATTTAGTCATCATTTAGGTACACCATTAAACATAGAGCTTTAGCCAGCATTTTATCTCTAGCAATTAGCAATTAGCAATGAGAAAATTACTTTCAATACGACAATCCGATCTATTAAACAAACCATTATACAATAATAAGTTTCACTTACATATCCCCCATGACTAATTTAAGTTTTACAGCAAACATAATAATTAAATAAGATCTGCAAGTGCATGTCCTTTCCTGTGACCCTCTCTATTCAGCAGCGTAAACCTGCTTGGTTACACTCCATTTGTGTAAAACATTGCCAATAATATCATAAAATACAACATCAATTTCGTTTAGAGTAATTTGGAGAGTCATAAAGCCTTGTCCATCATAGTACAACTTCATTTCCTTCGGATCCCACCAACTGACATCACCCCTCCATGCCTTCGAGCCACCACCACTTGTTAAAAATTGAAGTGGACTGCAAACAATCATAGTATAAGATTATGAATTTGAGCCAATTTAGTAACTTTTAATCAAGCCAATTCTCTTGTTTTCAAAAGTTCAACTATATCTTATAATAGTTTGACTAGTATAAATGTTACCTGTCAGGACTACTGATGTGTTGCAAACAATGGTCGTGTCCATTAATGTAAAGATCAACATTGTTTGCCTGAGAAATTAATATGGGATCACTTAGGTAACTAAATATTGGAGCTTGAAGCATAATTTTCAAAGGCAAAAAGTTGAAACTTCATTGCTTGTAATATTACCTGAAGTATTGGGAGAAGTTTGGCTACGAGCTCTACTGTGTCACCATGTTTTCCAGCGCTTCTCATAGTATGGTGACCAACTACAATTTTCCATCTTGCGCTTGATTCACTTAAGGCTGAATCCACATCCTATAACAAATCAATGGTCAAAAAAATGTTCATTTATTTCACATTAGAGTACCCATCTCAATTCTTTAGCATATGTACTTGGCATTTGATTTTTCCAACCTAATTTTTTGTTTCATAAACATTTCAGAAACAAAAGAAAAAAAAAAGTTTTCTTAGGCCAAGTAATATAATGTGCGTAGGAACCAACTATTCATGTTAGTATCAATTCACCTTCAAGAGATTTGAGAGGTATTCCTTCCTAGGAAGCACGCCTCGCCAGTCGTAAGTATGGTCTGTCTCAGTAAAGTATTTATCTCGGAATGGAGTTGTATCCACGAAGAAGAATTCCACGATTTCTGTTCAACATGTAAAAGAAAGTGAATATATATATGCCAAATGTAATTCGATAAAGTATTTAATCTTTTGTATAAATAAATAAGAGATTTCAAAATTAAAAGGGTCTTATTTACTTCACCTGCATTGAGAATATAAGATCTGAGGCAAAGCCATCTCCTATCCTTTTTTGTAAGGATGGGATTTATTTGTGCCAAAACATCTCCCCTATAGTCATGGTTGCCCAAAACTACAGCAAAACAAAAAAAAAAAAACGAAAAGATTTTAAAGATTTAAGTATTTATTTAATGCTAAAGAAAAATAAAGTTTTGCAACAATAATCTTAATTTGAAGCTTGAATTCACCTGTGTACCACTGTTTTTGTAAACTTGGGGCAGTGTAAATATTGCTAAATGACTCTTCAAATGCTGGATCATCTACTCCAGTCAATCCGTCTTCGTAAAAGTTATCACCGGTGGAAATGATGAAATCTATGTCCGACTTTTCTCCTGTTTTGCCCATCTGCAAAATATTTATTTAAATATTTTTAATTATTCAGAAAAATAACTCATTAAAATGGTTATTTGTTTTTTTCTCAGAAAAATTCTACGCGAGGTTGATCAACTAGCCAAAGCCACAAACCAAAATTTGATAATATTAAAAGTCAACCAATTGATCAAAGTATAAGTGTTACATTGTTTCTTATTATTATTTAATGCCAATTTAAAACATGGGCATCAAATGCCAAAGAAAAATAAAACAAGTAAAAAAAATGTGAAAAATTTATAATATTTTATTCAATTCACAGAGAGCAAATCAAAAAAGAAAAAAAAAAAAAAAAAAAGTTAGTAACGTAATGTTGATTTGGACTGAAAGGCAATAAATGTGGCCCCATAATGTGACTCCATCTTCCCCCACAAATTACAAAAAAGTACAAACTTGTCCTATAATATGAAGAGAGAGCACACAGAATCTAAATGGAATTATACCACCTTCTTCACTAGCTTTCATACCTATCTTATATTTTGTCATGCTTTCACTTGAAGCTAAAGTTTTCTACCTTCACCAGTTGTGAGCTTATTATTTTTTTTTTGAAACTGAGGTGTCCGGCTTCTACCGCTAGGCTGCGTCCACCGACTAATCCTTAGGGGAGCAATCACAGCATCCCACCGCCGCGGCTCCCCGCTTAAATCGAACTCATGACCGTGCGCCTAACCCACAGTTGTGAGCTTATTATAGCTAGTAATTGAGCTAGGTCATATATTAACAACTATAATATATATATATACAGCAATGCTAGGTATCATGAAAAGTCTTTCATGAAAATAGTCATGAAAGATTTGTGACCTTTGGATTACACTTACAATAAAACACCACACACTAATCAAGATAATCTAAGGGTCACAAAATTTTCATGATCATTTTCATGACAAAATTTTCATGATCTCTAACATTTCTCATATATATATATTCATCATCGTGTTTTGCACATCTGTGAATTATTTTATTAAAATATTAAATTATATAATCCTAGATTGTTCTCAGCAAAATCTAGATGAGATTGATTCAATATTGATAATAATACCCCTGAAAAAGTCAGTCAATAGTTTAACACTAATTCAAAGCATCGACATAATATGCAAAGAAAAAAAAAAAAAAAACAAAGTTAGAAAAGTTTTAAAAGTACAATTTTTCCCATAATAAAGTGAATATTTTCCCAAACTATTACCCTAGTCTCTATGTGAATATTTTCCCAAACTATTACCCTAGTCTCTATAGCCGTTTACAGAAGTAATAATAATTTGAGAGATTTTTTTTTTTTTTTGGTTGACAACGCATCCACTCACAAACGTCACCAAATAAGATTTATGATTCATTATTATGAGAGAAAATAATTTCATTGCGACACTTTAGGATATCAACGCTATAGTGTCACAACTTATCTATAATAAGTATCTTTTTGAGGGATGTATTATAATAAGTATCTTTTTGAGGCGATGTATTATAGCCTTTTTAATTGTTAGATAAATAATCAACAAGTCATATTTTTTAGACTCATTACTTATTAAATTCTATTGATAAATTTATCAATTTATTTTATTTTTATTAATAAATTTATAATAATAAATTTATTAATTAAAAAATAATTTAATTAATAGAACTGATTAGTCAATGGTCATTGGATTTGTTGATTTGGAGTGAAAGACATAAAATTGTCCTATAGTAAGTGAAGTCGTTAAGATTATGATGCCATGTAATGTAACCATGTTCCACAATCCACATGGCCCACAAGTTGCAATGACATCCAATCAACTTGTCCTCTAATTCAAATAGAATATGGAATCTAATTGGAATTATACCCCCTTAATATCCACAACAATGCTCTGCGTTGTCATGTTTTCACTGGAAGCTAAGAAATGTACATTCACCACTTAAAAGCTTCAAAGCAATTACTAGAATAATAAAGTTCATCTAGGTAAGTATTCACTACAATGACATTTAAAAAAATATATAATTATTTTAATCTTAGTCCACCATCTAACCTCGTTGGAAAATACTTTTAAATTAGTTCCTTTGTCTTTCCTTTTTTTTTTTGGTTTTAAATTTTATGCTCTTTTAGAGTAGATTTTTTTAATTTTTTTTTTTTGTAAGAAAGATCAAATTTGGACAGAGTTCACTCAAAGAAAAATGTCACAATATATATCTTTTTTGAAAAATTAAAAATTAAGATTTTTTTGTGTGTTATAGTTGATCATTTTCCTTTTTTAAAGTAGGATTTCTAGTATAGAATAACTTAGCCTTCGTTTCGTTTGGGATATTGGTTTGCTTTTTGATTTTTTAATTTTTTAGTTTTTTTAGTTTGGAATTAAAAAATTTCATTTAGAATGAGTTTTTTTTTATTTATTTTTTATTTTTTAACTTTTATGAGGAAAAAAATAAAATAACTATGATTAAATATGACATTTTATCTTATTAAATTTTTAATTTATTTTGTCTTTTTAGGGTTAAAATAGCCAAAAGTCTATGCTAAACATAGCTTTAAAAATAAAATATTTTGGATAAATTACAAACATGTCCTATTTTAAATTCATCAAGTGCACTCTTACTTTTATGAATAAATTTATAATGATAAATTTATCAATTATTTATTTAATAGAATTGATCAATAAGTACTCATTTAAAATATATGTAGAATAAATAAATCTAAAAAGAAAATTTGTTTTTTTTTGGATTAAGATGTTAAAAAAATTAATGAAAAAAAGAGAGGAAGTGTTTGAGTGTGCTAAGGACATATCATATGTACTTGCGTAAATTGTCATAAATATACAGAAATTACTTCACAAAATTGCTTAACTTTTCACAAATATTAATAAGTTGTGATTTTTTAAAATTTTATAAATTAATTTATATATATTTATAAAAATTTATATAATTTTATGAGATAACATACGTATAAACATATATTTATGAAAACTTGTGGAAGTGCATGTTTATGCAATTGTACACTTAGGCCATGTTTGATTCACAACACTAAGGCCATGTTTGTTTGGGCGGACTGGATTAGCATTCCCATGACTAATAATCCTAGGACAACCAATCCGTTGGATTATGTATCCTATCTTAACTAATAGTAAGTGTAAAATAATTAATCCGTACTTGAATTGTTTAACCAAATATCGGATTAATAATTTTATTGGACTATTAGTCCAATCCCATACTCATGTCCACCCAAACAAACATGGCCTAATAGTGAGGTATTAATAATCCTATTAAATTAGTGTGGTATTAGTTATCCCACCCCTACCCCATTACTAATAATCCTACAAATTTGTTGGATTAATTATCCATTGGATTAATAATCCTAAACTAAAATGTCAAAACAAACATGGGATGATTGGGCCCACGGATTAATAATCCCAATCCTATGCTTTAATCCTTCCAATCAAACATGCCATTAAAGAATTGCCCATAAGAAAAAACAAATTAAAAATTAATTTTTTTTTTTTTGAAAACTCCGGAAAGCAAACGAAGTAAATAATGTTTATGACTTAAAAAGAATTTTTCATTGATAATTGTTAAATATAATAATAGCACTATCTATCAAACACAAAAACCACAAAAAAAAAAAAAAAGGATCAATCTTTCTTTGTTATGAAATGAATACGTTTTAGCAAAAATGTTTGACAATTACTTTGAAGATGATAATTTTGAAATTATATTAAGACCTCTAATATTTAAGAAGGAAGTGTGATCAAGAGAGAAAGAGAGAGATGTTGACCTGAAGAGCAACTTGAGATTGGTTGTAATTTCCTTTTCTTCCCCAGTCACCAACCACCAAAACGCTAAGAGACCCATCAGCTTTTGCAGGGTGTTCGAACCTCTCAAGCTCAGCTATGGAGACACTGAAACACAGCCCTATTAGAATAGCAGTGAAGAGCTTGAGTTTAAGAGAGAGATTCATATTCTTGTTTCCGATCAACAATTCAACCACGGCGTTGGATGTGAGAGAGAGAGAGAGAGAGAGAGCGCTTGTAAAAAGAGGAAGCTTCCTCCTTTACTAATGGAGCCTATAGTCTTTTATAGCATCCATCCCCTAAACCCCAATGGCCAATAAGCTTTATACATTGGCCTCTTTTGCCATCTAATTGATTTTTTGGTTTTTGGTTTTTCCCGTCATCTCTCTGTCAATCTATTTATTTATTTATTTTTTAAGAAAAGGGCATAATACACATACCATCCATTTGTAATAACTGTAAATGGACAAAAAAGCACCCACCAACTCTGTCCTCCCACGTTGTCACATCCTCTTCATCTTGTTCATTATTATTTGGGCAAAGTATAAACACCCATTCGAGCTTTGGTTAAGATTTAAATTTTTTTTTAAAATTTGAGAAATTATAAATTATTTTTTAAGATTTATATTTTCATAATAAATTATTTCTTGAGATTTTTATTTTCATACAAATTCTTTCCTAATTTATTATGCAAATTTAACCTTCAAAAATAATTTCGAAATTATAATTTTGAAATTATAATTTCTCAAACTTCTCTCCTAAATTATAATTTCTCAAACTTCAAAAATAAATTTATATTCTCATCAAATTTCGAGGATGTTTGTAATTTGCCCTTATTATTTATACCTTCACCTTTCGGAAGTATTGTTTATTTCTCCACTTACTCTTAATTTTAGGATCACATGTCTCGCTCGCATAGTCCAGTGATACACGTGTGTGGAAGACCACATCTGGGCTAGGTCCCCCTTTTTACAAAAATTAAGTGCCCCATTAGAATCCAAACCCAAGTGCAAATTTAGAATATATAAATAGTAAACTGGTTCTTTCTTTAATCAATGTGAGATAAGGTTTTTAAGTTTTATTATCATGTTGCTACTATGTTCAAATGGAACACTTTGGACTCTCATGCACCTATTCATAATTTTGCTACTTATAATCACCTCATTGAGATGACTACAAACCCATTTTAATTGTGAGTCCTATTCAAAATTTAACTCAAAAATTTCAAATTTTTTTTTTATAATAACAAAACAATTTTCTGACACTTGAATACTTAATTTTTTAAAAAAAAAACATAAATAAATTCTTCCATTTTGATTCTTCAACTATCATACTTTCTTCGATTTGATAATTTGCAATAGACTTGATAATTTGCAATAGACTTGACGGGGAAGGTAAGTTTTAGTGGCCTCACTTTGTTCCAATTTACTATTACTGCACTTATTCCTTGAGCTATATGACAAGATTCGAACAACTTCATTTTCTGTACAATCAATTTGCATTCACTACTTCTCTCTCTCCCCTCTCTTTACAAGCTAATTAAAATTCAGGTACCAAATAGATACAAAACACAAAGCACAAAACATACTGATGTAATTTCTTGTATTTTTTAAGAAAAATAACTATCAAGTTCGGAAAAAATAAAATAAAATCAGTAGTGAACTTTTCAAATTTTAATAATTAAAAGGGCTGGCTTCCTTCCAATCCGTGATAGGACTGGAGAGTACTGTTGGGTCCGTGAGAGCCCATCACGGGTCTTGTTTCGATAATTCGATCCGTTTGATGTGTAAAACTTGTCGAGGACTATATATCTGTAAGAACTTACGTTAATCGGATATTGATAGTTACGTGACCAAATCAATTTTGTATAATAAAAGGTGAAAAAATAAATGGTTGATAGAAATCTGATTTGATAAGATAACTGTCGATATCCAATTAATGTGATGTTTTACAGCCTATAGTAGTCGTTGAGTTCTACATATTGAATGATTCAGATTATCGAAATGGGACTCATGTGAACTCTCACGGATGCAACATCATCTCTTAATTCGATTACGAATTGAAGGAAGTCCAACCCTAATTAAAATTATAAATTTATAATTATTTTGAGAAGATATCACTTACGCCTCGTTTGGGAACATGCTAATTTAGTAACTTTTTGACTATTTGACTAAAATATGAGCTAAAAAAAATTAGTATGTTTGGGATGATTTTTTGACTTTTTACAAAAAGATATACAAAAAGTAAAAAAAAAAAAGAATCTTTGACTTTTTAATATGAATTATTAATTTTTTAATTTTTTTAATAATTTTTTGACTTTTTAACTAACCGGACTGCTTTCCAAACAAGGCCTTATTTGTACTTTTAGCCACAACTTAGGATTAGTATAATCGTTGAAGTATGGGACCAGACAAACTTTATTCTTGCATTATTATTTGCTTCAAAATTCAACCCCATGTAGTATCTGTCTCAGCTAGCACCTTGTCAGAGTAGTCAACTTCTTGCAATAAAGTTAAAACGAGGGTAAAAAAATATCAATTAATAAGTCTTATTTTTATTAACTCAATGTAGAGGATTACAATGACTTAATAAGGATTAAGAAGAAATTTTCACAAAAGAAAGGCAGATTTAGAAGTTAGGGGTCTTTTGAAAAGTGAGTTAAATTCACTTCTCAGATTATAATTCACTTATCTTTTTCACAAAAAGTTAATTATAATCAACTTTTAATTAAAAAGTTGATTATAATCATCTTTCTAAAATAGTCCTTAATTAGATTCAATGAGAAATTAATGAAAAAATAAGACATTAAAAATTTTGGGAGGATTTCATTTACTTAGAAACAACTAAAAATAATTATAGTTTTATGATGATGGAAGTGGAAGCAAGTTGTCCTAATGTACTTATGACTACATAAAAATATAATTATTTTTTTATTATTCTATTTAAATGATTTTTATTTTAAAACAAAAATCATTAAAATATGTGCCAGAGCCTCGAGGATGCGTGGTAAACTCACCTTCACTTCTGTCATTTTTGTCCTATTTCAGTCCACTATAGGGCAATTTGGAAAGTCAGTAAAAGGTCAATTTTTTTGATTTTTTATTAATTTTTCTTAGAAAAAGTCACAAAAAATAAATCAAAACAGTCAACTTTTTTGTCAAAAAAATCACTAAAAAAATTAAAAAGTCAAAAAATTAACTTTTTATCAATTTTTCAAAACAATCTTATGTTATATATTTGATTGATCTAAATACTAGTACTTTCCCAAAAAAATATGTTAGCTTACCCTGGCATTTTTTAATATGTTCTTGACCATTAGCCTGTAATTTGTGCACAGTTTGATAAATTGTTAAGAAGTTGGACTTGTTTAATAGAGGACAAATATGATATATGTCTCACACATCTTATTTTTATTTTTATCAATGCTTATGTAGATAGTCATATTTAACTCCTTATTTGAAAATACATTACAAAAATAATAAAAACGAATAATATCTTGAGTTAGTTGGTGAAAAGTCCTGGGCCATACGTTATTTGATCAAAATCTTATTTTATTTTATTTTTTTGTGCTAAGGACGTGGTTGACAAAGGGTCAAAAAATTATTGTAGGCTAGTGGGCAAATAGGCATCTCTTTTGAACAAATAATATCATTTTAATAAAAATATATTTAACCTTGAGTCTATTAGTTCAAAATTTTTAGAAACAAATCTATAACTTAAATACCCTAATATCTTGTCATGGAATGGAATCTAATAATATAAATTAGTAAAAATAATAAATAAATCAATGATCTATAATAATCCTCGTAATAATAAAGTATCACAAGTTAGGTCGTTGTACCTGATCTAGCAATCTGGGCATATTCTTACCCATCCAAAAAAACATGGGGCATATTCCCACATAATGAAAAGTACTCACCAAAAAGAGAAGTAAAAATTGATAGATTTTACCCTTTTCAAACTGTGTGTATTGTTTTTTGATTGATCACACTGTTAAACGGGTACTTAGGTAGAGAATACTGATAGAATAGATTGCACCCGAACAACATGTCACAGAAAGATAAGACTCTGGCAGTGGTTCGTCCACCCGGGAGTACTCCGACGATCAAGTCAGTACTCAATTATCTTTTAAAGATAGCAAATAGTGCTTTAACTCACTAGCTAGGAAACAAAAAACGTACCTTAGACCCATGAGGATGCCTTACTTTTATAGTCAGCACTGTAGAAACCTAGCTTCCCTTGGACTCCAGCCCAATGCTCATCCTGGACTGTTTAATAGATAAAGATAAACTCCCTAAGAGATTTATCCTTATCCAGGCTGAAGTCCTCCCCCATTCTAGGACTCTTATCCCTTATCCGGTCATCTCGGATTCTGGTATCTTCGCAGGTAACCTCGGCCTAGCTAAGATCATTTAGGCGTCATGACTAGGACACGTGGCACCTCGGTTGGCACTTCGGTACCACCTTGGCCACGTGTTGTTATTCAAAAAATATGCTCCCACAACTATCTCCTAGGTTCTATTACCTCGGCATACTGAAGTGATGGAACTTATATCATTCGTTTATATAGCATGTCGGCTAAAGCTTGCTCTATTCTTCATTACCGAGGTTATCACACATCGGCTCCATATGACCAAGACTTTAGTGTGTTTTGTCAATGCTTTAGAACTAAGAGCCAAGTTTTCCAAGTTCCTTAATCGAGATCGTTCCCCTAGCCGAGGTCTTTGCTTCACTAAATCAAGAGCTCTAAGAGTTTCTACACGTGTATGAGCTGTCACGCACAGTAACTCAACCATTTTCACCACGTGTCTTTTCCCTATTGAACCGTACCTGACACGCGTCATCAGGTCGCGTTGCTTCTGCGCGCGTCGCCTGACAAACACGTCGTCCTAGGCACACTAATTGCGATTTTACCGCTTTTTTGTGTTTTGATAAAAAACACTTCTCTCTCTACGCTTTTTCACTTCTGCATCTTCGTCTTTTCCCAAGCTTTCTCTCTCTAACACCTATCTCCCAAATCCTTCATTGTTTCCTTCTTCGAGCTTTCTACAACCACTCCGTTCACCTCTTCCGGCGAAGCATTTGCTGCTTTTCTCTGCTCACTGTCACCGTCTGACTCCGGCGTACTTCATACCGGCCTCATTTTCTTTGGTAAGTCACTGTTCCCCCCATTTTTTCAGTTTTTGACTTACTTCGAAATTTGTTATGCTTATACACTGCTACTGTGATTCCATCTATTTGAATGATTGCTTGTGTTTCAAATTTCATCATTCATGCATCAAACATGTCTGTTCTATGATTTCTAGTTGCTCAATCTTTTTCTGGGTAGACATTTTGTTCATATACTTGCTATCTTGCTATTGCCTTCGACTTGTGCACATCTATATTTTATTCAACGTTCTTTGAATTCTTGTTTGCCTTCTTGAGTCTGAAGCATTGTTATTTGCCCTGTTTTCTTGTTGTCTTTTCCAGATTCTTGCCTTTAATCCTCAATTTCCACATAGATTGAGTTTGGGTTTTGGTAGAGAAATCTCAATTGTTTAGGAAAATTCAAACAAATTTCCCTAGATCTTGAAAACCCTTGCCCCAGTTTCTGTTTTGAGTTAAGCCGAAGTCCACTCAAACCTAGACAAAACACTTCATTCTGCAATCCAACACCTTGTCCCCCTTAGCCAACATTATGGGTATGTTTAGGTGGAGGGTAGACACCCCTGCTAAGCTAGAGCACTTTAGGCAAGAGTTCTCCATCCCTGCAGACGTTCATCTTAGGTTGGTTGGGGAGGAGGACTCCATCATGCCCAAAGACGATTCCATGCCCTTCCCAGAAGTAGCCTTCATTGAGTGTGGGCTTAGGTCCCCCATTGACATCCTCTTCCGCCAAGTCCTTCACTACTATAAACTTAACCCGATGCAATTAGCCATTAACTTTTACAGAGTCATCAATGGTATCATTGCCTTAGCTAGCCGAGAAAACGCTAGGATAACCCTAGCCGATATCCAATACTGTTATACAATGTGTGGCCTGAAGTCAGAAAAAGGGTTACATCCATTACTTTAAGCCGAGATCCACAGAATACAAACTTATCACCGACCTCCCAGACTCCAACAAGGGTGCTGGAGACAATTATTTCATCGTCTCGAGCAACTGGGAGTTCCCACCAAATGATGACCTTCACCTCTACCCCTTAAGCTGAATTGTGTTCAGAGAGGGAAATGGTAAGAGCCAAGCGTCACTTTACTTGCTTTCAAGTCTTTATATCTTGATATTTTTGTATGTTCTAATATTTGTTTCTTACTTGCAGTCCTTCCTTAGCCTCCCAAAGACTCTCGCAAGACATTCGTCCCTACCAAAGACTTTAAGAGGCTGCTGGACTTGCCTGTTAATCAGCGCAAGACTCTTCTGCTTTTGAACTACATCCTAACTTACAAATCCATCATTCCCAACGTCTCCAAGAAGAGTAAGTCTTCACCGTCAGCAACAACTTCCCCAACTACCTTATCACGAAGGCCTGACCAAGCCTCAACATCCGACCTAGCAGAACAACCATCAACTTCTGCCCCACAACTGATTCCACCCTCTCAGTGTCAACGCCGATATCGAGCTCCATTGCTTGCCCCCGCAGGCATAACTCGCAGCTGAAAACACCGAAGTTCTGAGGCGTCGACTTACGATCTAGCCAACCCACCGACTGCACTTCCAGTGATCCACTTTAGAACCAAGGTTACAGTCACCGCCACCGCCACCGCCACCGCCGATGATATGGGACGCAAGAAGGCCATAGCCGAAGACCTTTTGGCCGACATCTCGGACGTTGTGACAGTCCGATCTTCCCCATCACAGTCCCAACCAAAGCCAAAGCCAAAGAGGCTGAAGAAAGCCTAAGTAAAGGCAATGGTGACTCAGATCGATTCTGAGGACACCTTGCCAATTTCAAAAATGGCTGAGGCAGAAAAGAGTGCCTCCGCCGCGAAAAAGAGGCCCGCCGAAGTTGACCCCTCCGAATTCACTAAGTCAATGAAGCCGAGGTCGGACTCAGCAGCCACCTCGGGTTCCCTCAAATTTGATGACCCCTAGGCCCCCTCCATCACAATCGAGGACAAGCCAGTTAGAGCCAGTGACAGCGCTACTAACATCGAGGTCGACGTTGCCCTCTCTACTGCCTTGCGCCTTCCCAACGACCTCAACCACAACGCCTCAGTCAGTGAATACGAGTATTTTGCTCTAATGTTGCAGCACTCTGTACTGGTAAATCCTTAACACTTGTTTATCTGTATTCTCTATTTTCACACTTAATGAAAATACTAACTTTGTTCTCTGCACTTCTTCTAGGCGATCCAGCATGCCTACTTCTTTGCGATGCAAGCAGAGGAAATGAAGAAGAAGCTGGTCCAAAAGACCAAGGAGGCTGCTACTTTGCTCAAGTCCATAAATAAAGTCGAGGCCAAGATGAAATCATTGATGGATCAGGCCAAGGCAGCCAAACAAGCCCAAAACGAGGATGAGGAAAGGGCGGGGGCTACAGAGGCTGTCGCTGAGGTCTTCAAGGTCGAGAAGAAAAAGGCCGAGGCAAAAATGATCGAAGCCCAAGCCAAACTTTGAAATGCCTTGGCCACAAAAGTCGCCGAGATCAAAGCGGCAGTCGAGAAGGCCTATGTTGAGGGGGCAGCCGACGTCCGCGAGGACTACAAAAAACAAGTCAGAGAGGCATGCAACAAGGGTTACACCCTTGGTTGGATGGCTGCTCTGAAGGAGTTGGCTGTCCCCGAGGACTCTCCTCTTAGAGATATAGGCCGACTTGTGCTGCCGTTGCTTCCCGCTTCAAGCTAATTCGAGGCTAAGGCTGGGGAGGAAGAAGAAGAAGAAAAAGGAGCGGAAGCGGAAGCGGAAGCCGAAGACGAAGAGGCCGAGGTGGTTGATGCTGAAGTTCCTGCTGGGGCCAAGTCCCCAACTCTGAATGAGCAAGTCCTGGACTTGACTCAAGATGAGAAAGACGAGGTTTCAAAAGGTGCCTCCTCCTAGAAGACAACATCCGAGGCGCCAATCACCGAGAAGGGCATCGATCAGACTCTACAAGAGATCGATGCCGAGCTCGAGGCTGAGCAGGCTTCCGAGAAGATTCCCCAGTTGTTTTCTGAGGCCGAGACACACCCCGCCACCAATGTCGAATAGTCTGATTACAAGCTTTTCTTTGTACTTAGTACTTTTCTGAACAATGTTTTTTAGTTTTCATATTTGGACGACGTGCCACTTTTATAATTTGAACAAGTAATCCCTTTGTAGGCTGAAGTGCCCTTTTTTCTTCTTTGAATGCAAGTACAATTTCTTCTTTCAAGTATTTGTGTGTTTGTCTTCTTTACTATCTTGTATGATTCCATACTTAGAATAATTTGCATGTCTTCAGAGTACCTCTTAACTGTGCAATCTTTTCGAGGTAAAATACCTTGGATATACTCGCTGACTATTTATCTCGGCCTTGTCTTAACTCTTGAAAACATTTTGTAAAAAATATTTTCACAAGTGTTTATTTAAAACTTGCCACCTTCTTATTGTCTTCTATTAAGACTTCAGTCTTCCATACTTCAAGTTTTGGCAACTTGGTAATCTCGGCAACTACGTAGATACTTCTTGCAATATAACCTCTGCTTAACTTCAACTTGTAAATTTTTTTAAAAATTTCAACAAGTGTTAAGCCAACTTTTAGCTTATGAATTCTAACTCCCAAGCATCATTCTCTAGCTTTCTGCCCCTTATTGTGAACTTAAGTTTCACTTAGGTTCTCATTAAGCATGTGGCTATGACCTTGTTGCCGAAGTTATACTCAAACAGAAACTAGCCGAGGTTCTCAACCTTGATTCCTCTATTAATCTTACTCAAATGCTCTTAATTTCAATCTATGTTTGACTCTGCCAATATGGAAAATCTAGGTTAATCCAACTTAGTTCAACTCCATCATATGCAAATATAATTTATTCTCTGCCATATAATGAGTCTAAGTTATTCGTCATGTTTCAATCAGAAATATTACCAACTTAGTTCAACTCTATTATATGCAAGTATAATTCAACTCTGCCATATAATAAGTCTAAGTTATTCGTCATGTTTCAATCAGAAACATCGTCAACTTAGTTCAACTCTATTATATGCAAGTATAATTCAATTCTGCCATATAAGAAGTCTAAGTTATTCGTCTTGTTTCAATTAGAAACACCGCCAACTTATTTCAACTCTATTATATGCAAGTATAATTCAACTCTGCCATATAATAAGTCTAAGTTATTCGTCATGTTTCAATCAAAAACATCGCCAAAGGATTGGTCAATCATTTTTCATAAGTTTGAAATTAAAAATTGAGCTAAAATTTTATTATTACTTCGGCTAATAACAAAAAACTTAAAAAAACAAAAAGAAATCTAATGATAGAAAAATTTCAGGTTGCAAGTATTCCAGGGTCTTAGCAATTCTTTCCCTTCACTGTCTTCAAACGGATATGCCCCATTTCCCAGGACCGAGATGATTCTATAAGGTCCCTCCCAATTTGGGCCAAGCTTGTCCTCTCTAGGATCCTTCTTGTTGCCGACGACCTTTCTCAGGACGAGGTCACCAACTTGAAACTCTCGTGGGTTGACATTCTTATTGTATGCCCTAGCAAGCTGCAGCTGGTATGCCCCTAGCTGAATTGCTGCTTTTTTCATTTTTTCTTCCAGTAGGTCCAGATCTCGGGCTAAAAATGCATCATTAGTCCCATTCTCCACCCCCTAGGTTCTGATCCCTAGGATGCCGACCTCCAGTGAAATAACTGCTTCTGTGCCATAACCCATGGCGAATGGGGACTCTCCAGTTAATCTTCTCGGCGTAGTCCGATATGCCCAGAGTACATTAGGCAACTCATCCACCCACTTTTTCTTTGCTGCTTTCAGCCTCTTCTTGATTCCATCCAAGATAACCTTATTGGATGCTTCTGCTTGACCATTACTCTAAGGGAAGCTTGGAGTAGAGTAATAATTCTTGATTTTGTACTTTGCACAGAAGCTTTTGATCAGCTTGCTATCAAACTGTGTTCCATTATCTGCTATTATTGCCCTTACGATCCCAAACCTGGTGATAATGTTCTTCTATATGAAGCACTTCATATCAATATCTCGAATCTTTGCAAGCGATTCAGTTTCCACCCACTTGGTGAAGTAATCTGTTGCCACTAGCAGGAACTTCTTTTGTCTAATTGCTTGAGGCAGTTGTCCAACAAGATCCATGCCCCATTGGGCAAATGGCTAAGGGCTGGACACTGGGTTCAAATCTGTTGCTGGTTGTTGTATCAAAGGTGTAAACTTCTGACACTTCTCACATTTTCTGACACAAGCTTCAGCATCTTTCTGCATGTAGGCCCACCAGTACTCTTGAGTAATGGCCCTATGAGCAAGTGACTGGCCCCCAGTGTGGCTTCCACATACTTCTTCATGTATTTCATACAAGAAGTCTTCAACTTGTGAAGGATGCACATTTCTTAAAAGGGGTCCAATAAAAGATCTTTTGTAGAGATGTCCTTTTGCTGTTCAATCTGATCTTGTGTGTTTTTTAGTGATCATCTGGCAGTTTCCCATCTCTTAGCAATACTATTATCTCATCTATCCAACTTGGTCCCATCTCTACACACATTACTTTATACTCTATGTTCAGTGGTTCTACACTTGGACCTAACAGATAGTCAAATATTATTGTCCTTGCCTCTCCAGGTTTCATTGCACTAGCTAGGTTGGCCAAGGCATCAACATGGCTGTTGTCATCTCAGCTCACTTGTTGTAGTCGGCAATTTTAGAATAAGGCTACCAGTCTGCCTACCTCCTTTACATAGGCCATCATCTTTTTATCTCGGGCTGCGTATTCGCCTATTGCCTAGTTAGCGATAAGCTGGTAGTCACAGAAGACCACCACCTCGTCGGCTTCCATTGCTACTGCCAACTTCAACCCTGCGATCAGTGCTTATATTTTGCTTCGTTGTTTGAGGCCTTAAACCCTAACTGAATGGATTGCTCCCGCTTCCGCCCATCTGGCGATACTAGCACTACTCTTGCCCCCGCTCCTTGTCGGTTTGAACTCTCATCAACAAATAGGTGGAAGGAGTCGCCGACATAAATACCGTAGGGCCTGAGTTTCTCTTTTTTCTTTTGTTTTGCTATCCCCCATTGGGTTTCTTTTTGTTCATCTGGACACCCTAAACCGTGACTCAACGGAGTCTGATGTACCTTGGCGCCTGGTGTGAACTCGGCCATGAAGTCGGCCAAAACCTAGCCTTTGATTGCTGTTCTTGGTCTAAATTCCAAGTCATATTGGCCCAACACCACTGCCCGTCTAGCTATCCTGTTTGTCAGATCTCCTTGTTGCAACAAGGACTTCAAAGGATGCTCAGTTAATACCACAATCTTGTGGGCTTGAAAATAATGACTCAGCTTCTTGAAGGCCATTACTAAAGTTAGTGTCAGTTTTTCTAAGGGTAAGTATCTGGTCTCTGCATCTGCTAGGTTTTGCTCACGTAGTAAACTGTCATCTATTTTTCATTTTCTTCTCCGATTACCACTGCACTCACTGCGTGCTCTGAAATTGCCAAGTATAAGAACAACTTTTCTCCTGGTACTGGATTTGAGAGAACTGGAGCGGTGGTCAAGTATTTCTTCAAGTTGGCCAAGGCGACTTCGCACTGCTCTGTTCATAAGAAGTCTATGGCTTTCTTTACTAAACTAAAGAAAGGTTTGTATTTGTCAAAACTTTTGCTTATGAATCTATTTAGGGCTGCAGCCCTTCCAGTCAACATCTGTACTTGTTTTGCCAATGTTGGGCTCTTCAACTCCAAGATGGCCTTGATCTGATCCGGGTTAGCCTCAATGCCCTTTTTGGTGACCAAGTATCCCAGGAACTTTCCTGACCCAACTCCAAATACGCACTTTGACGCATTGAGTCGGAGCCAAAATGTCCTCAGGATATCGAAGACTGCTTTTAAGTCGGCCGGATGATCCTTAGGTTCCTTGGTCTTCATGAAATGTATACTTCTACTGTTTTGCCTATTAGATGTCTGAACATTTTAGTCACCAATCTCTGGTAAGTTGCTCCTGCATTTTTCAACCCGAACGACATCACTCTGTAGCAATACAACCCTTTTGGGGTGATAAATGTAATCTTCTCATCATCTGGGGGGTACATGGCTATCTGATAGTACCCTCTGTAAGCGTCCAGGAAGCTCATCCTTCCATGTCCTGAGGTGGCATCCACTAATTGGTCAATTTTGGAGAGTGAGAAACTGTTTTTGGGACAAGCTTTGTTAAGGCTGGTGAAGTCCACACAGACCTTCCACTTCCTATTCTTTTTCTTTACAACAACCGTGTTCGATAACCATGTTGGGTAATTTACCTCTCGAATGGCTCTGGCCTCTAAAAGTTTATCCACTTCCTCTTCTACTGCCTCAACATGTATCAACGTAGGCCTCCTTGCTCACTAGATGACAGGTTTGGCTGACCTGTCCACATTCAGTCTATGGCAAGTGACCTCAGGGTCAATGCTAGACATCTCGTATGGTGTCCAGGCAAACACGTCAAGGTTTGCTCTCAAGAATGCCTCTAATTTTTTTTTCCTTTTCCTCGGCCATGCCTGAATTGAGAAGGAAGAAGCGCTCTTCATCCCTTTGCTGGACTAAGATCTTCTTTAGTGCTTCCTCACTTTTCTCGACTGGTTCTTTACCGACGTCCTCAAGGACTTCCATGTCCTCATCCTCAATCTCTACTATTTCTGCTTCTCATATGCTGTAGGTGAATTTCATTGCTGCCATGGAGCAATTCTTTGCCTGTACCTGATCCTCTCTGACTTCTTCAATTCTTTGTTCTATTGGGAACCGCAACAGCTGGTGCAATGTTGAGGGAACAACCCCCATTGCATGCAGCCATGGCCTTTCCAGGATAGCATTGTAAGGAGAGGGGTTGTCAATTATTGTGAACTTCGTTTTTACCTTCTTGGTGCCAGTCTGCACTTCTAAACTTATTGCTCCCAGGGGCCACGTCTGCACTCCGTTAAACCCAACCATTAGACCATTGGATTGTTCCAGATCATCTTGGTGAAGGCCAAGCTCCTTGTAACACCTGACATACATGATGTCACAAGAGCTGCCCTGGTCGACTAGAATTCGCTTTACCTGGCACTTTCCAACCTAGAGGGATATTACCAAGGCATTGTTGTGTAGATGCTGCACCATCTCTAGGTCATCTTCAGTAATGGACACCAATGGTCCCTGGCACTCGTCTGTCCTTGGTCATTTCTGCCGGACCTGATACACATGTTGCAAGTGTTTTAGCTTTTGAGTTTCCCTACATATCTCGTTCTCATTCACCTTCGAGTGAATCACATTGATCACTCGAGGTACGCCTGCTTGTGGTTGTGGTGCTGGCAGAGGTGGTGCTGCTGGAGCCTGAGGCAGTCTCGCTTGTTCCTCCCTTGTCCTGGCCTCATCTACTAGGTCTCTTAAATGACCTTTTCTTACCAGGTCTTCCAGATGTGTTTTTAGGGCTTTGCACCCCTAAGTTAGATGCTCATCCTAATTATGGTAGGTGCAGTGCTTCCCCAGACTTCTTCCCATAAATTCACCAGGAATTTTCTCTGGTGCTCTATAATAGGGTTGATTCCGGATTCTTTCCAAGGCTTTGTAAACTAGAATTCGGAATACGGTTGTGACTTCCTGTGTAGCCCTCAGTCCTATCTCTTGCTTGTTGTATCCAGTGTTACCCCAGCCTCGCTTCGGTGAGCCGTTTCTCTTCTCTTGTTTTGACGGTGTGTCTTCCTCGGCTCTCGCATACTTCTCTATCTTGGCCATAAGTTCCTCCATACTTTTTGGTAGTATCTTTGCCAGTGATTTTTGAAGCAGACAATCATCGTTCAGGCCGTTCTTAAAAGACACGACCGCCACCTCTTGGTTGTATCCTGGTATTCGGTTGAATACCTCATAATACCTCTTGGCATAAGCCCTGAGGCTTTTATCCTCGCCAATTCTCAGAGCCATCAGGGAGTCCACCCTCAACGACTGTAGTTTGTTTGTCACAAACCTGGCCACGAACATCTCGGCCAGGCCTTCCCAGCTTTTCACAGTTCCTTTCGGCAACTTGTGAAACTAGTCTGATGCGATTTCTCCAAAGGATGGGGGAGAACACCTTACAGAGCAACGGCTTGTTCCTGATGTATAATGCCACTGAGTTCAGGTACAAGCCGACGTGAAAGCTAGGGTTAGACTTACCGTCGTATATTTGGAATCTCGACATGTGGAACCTCTTTAGGGCCTTAAATTTGTCTAATTCTACTGAGAACAGCGTTCACGGCTTGACCGGAGAGGTTACCTCGGCATCTTGTCGCTTTTTCTAGAGGTAATCTCTCAGATCCTCTTTGGTCCGTCCAGGAGATCGGCTATCAATGGATTTTAGCCTCTTTGGTGCGCTACTCCCGGTGTCATTATAGGTCCTCTTGGACCTTCTTCCATTAGTCGTGTCAAAACAAAGATCTTTCCCTTGAACATGCCGATGTTCTTTGGTATAGGCTTCTTTGGTACGATGTGTTTTTTGAGACTCTCTCTTCATTGACTCTCCTCGCTTGACCTCTTGTGAAGGCCGGTGAGAGTGTTCCTTGGTCCTGTCATGTTAAGGGACTAGAGGAACTATTTTCTGTCCCCCTTTCTGGGCATCTTTTTTGGTCGCTGGAATCAACATATCTTATAACGGAAACAGTGGCTGCATGACATTGTTCTGCATCATGAAATTGACTACCGATTGCAGGTCTGCCAACTTGTTCATCATTCCCTTGATCTCGCCATCCCTCTGCAGGCATCTATCTTTCCATACCTGGAGGTCGTCCTCGTTATAATACCCGCCTCAGTCTACCTTCTTTGGTACGTCTTCCTCCTAGCCGACGTCTTTCTCTCCGGGATTCTGATCCCAAGTTTCTTCGTTGCAGTTATCCTCCTCTACATTAGGATCAAAGTGTTTACCACTTCCAGTAGGGATGTCGTCCTCAATCTTCTCTTTCTGTCCGTTGTTGGCCATCTATTCTCCTTTCTTTACCACAGACGGCGTCAAATTGTGTGTGCTATTTTTTGACCACACTACCAAACAGGTACTCAGCTGGAGAACACCAGCAGAATAGATTGCGCCCAAATGACCTGTCACAGAAAGATAAGACTCCGACGATGGTTTATCCACCCGGGGGTACTCCGACGATCAAGTCAGTACTCAATTATCTCTCAAAGATAGCAAATAGTGCTTTAACTCACTAGCCAGGAAACAAAAAACGCACCTTAGACCCATGAGGATGCCTTACTTTTATAGTCAGCACTGACCTGATCCTTGTAGAAGCCTAGCTTCCCTTAGACTCTGGCCCAATGCTCATCTTGGACTGTTTAATAGATCAAGATAAACTCCCAAAGAGCTTTATCCTTATCCAGGCTGAAGTCGTCCTCCATTCTAGGACTCTTATCCCTTATCCGTTCATCTCGGATTCCGGCATCTTCGCAGGTAACCTCGGCCTAGCTGAGATTATCTCGGCGTCATGACCAGGACACGTGGCACCTCGGCTGGCACTTCGGTGCCACCTTGGCCACGTGTTGTTATTCAAAAAATATGCCCCCACACCAAACAATAATTTAGAAAATGTCTCATGCACTGCATTGCGCAATTTTATTCACATGTTCATTTCATTAGCCATGACATGAGTAATATATTGGAAAAAGATGAGAAATGAAAGAATACATATGGTCATTATATTAAGAATACAAATACAATGTAGCAACCAATTTTACATCAGAAATCAGCACCTACCAATCCAAAACACAAACACACAAAAAACACAACACAAAGATCAAATATATAGTAACAGAAATTACAAAATAACATTCACACATGTAGAGTCCACAAGAAACTTCAGGGAACCTTCACAAAAATTCACAGGACAGACTAGCGGGGTGTAGCCAAGAATCTTCAATCAGCAAATCGATAAGTTCGCTATTTCCTGTGACTTACACAGTACACAGACCTATTCTCTGGCCGAATCGTAAGATAGTCAAGAACCACAGGGAGGGAAATCCCCCCCCCGGCGCTTTGTTCATTGGGCTCACTACAGTTTAGGACTCAATGTCACTGTCCTGTATCTAATCTCGCAGAGTGCAATGCAAGACCGATGAATCATCAAAGAGTCCAAATCCGGCAAATCGTTTTTGAAAACAGATTTTTTTGAAAGAAGTGCCAAACATGGACTGCTTTGCCAGATACAGAGTCGCCACCTAAATATTTTATTTTAGAAAATTTAGGAAACCCTGACTCGTTGCCTAAGGCCACGTGTCCGTCATCACCAAAGTTGCCTTGGCTCGGGAACTTGGGTACGATTGGAGAAGGTCACTTCGTGAGTACCTCCGCTCGCCCGATCAAAGATCGGCCTCTACTAACCATGATATCTAGTTTTGAAAACGTTATGTGCTCTTATTCCGGTTATTAGCCTAGATTTACTATGTGATGCACACAGCATACAAATATAGACCGGATCGCCTGAATTGGAGCAACACATCTCATGTTTGTTTTGAAGATGGTTTGATACTCGCAAGTAGGCTTAAAATGCCTATTTTGCTACCCTCGGGTGGGCTTAGGAATCAAGATGATTTGCCACTCTCAAGTGGGCTTAAAACTCACAATTGATGAATTGTTCCAATCCAAATAACCCAACCTTCACCCACAGGCATTCAGGCAGGTATACCACGTAAGCACGTAGCCTCATGGCAAGCATGCTATCATGGCAGTCACTCACACACATGCAAGGATGCTAAAGCATAAACACTTACCGAGTACTCCAAGCCAAAACAGAAGCTATGTTAGAAATCCATGCATGATCCAAACTATACAGAAATGCCTAATGCAACACATGCAGGAATGCAATTACAGTAGGCTCGGCTATTCTAAAGATGGCATGTGATGATGTTACAACTAACACGTATTCAATTTGGAATTGAAATAGAAATGCAATTAGTATGATGCGCCAAGCCCGGTGTATGGAAGACAGATGAATGATGCAAATATGCAAGCATAAGTATGCTAATTGAAACATGCCCTAATCTAACCATTATAAGCTGGTAAATAAAAGGGAGAAAGATGTGGGGTTGGAAGACATACATCACACGCACGCACACTTATTACAATTGTGCCCTCGCTCGGAGGGTCCGAATAAATAATACAGTCGAATAATAATTACAGTCCGAATAAGTACAAAACCCTAATTAATTAACAATTTACTAGGAAAGCAAGTAAATTAGCATGCAAATCCATGGACCGCCTCAGCTCTGTTCCGAATGATGAAAGATGCATGCTCGAGTTGCCTTGCGCGGAAATCCATTGCGATGCCCCGATTCGCCTCTGTTTGCAATTAATGCCAGAATGCTGTGCAAGGCTTTAGAAAGCTGCTGATTTTTGATTTGCTACAACAGAGAGCAAGAAAGGGGCACAACAAAGTATTTTCACATATATATGCATGACTACTCTTCAAGGAGTGTAGTCCTCGATCCCCGTGCCACCAATCACGCATCTCGATGCATGATGGCTGAGGAGTCGAATTGCACGACTCGATGTGAAATGAATGCACGTATAAACACAACAAGACCTAAACTCTATCATGGGTAATCTGGAGTGTCGGCAACCGGGAATTGAGACACATTCCGTCACTCGGAGTACGAAACGTCCCTCGTTTCCCGTGCTTGGGCTAACTCTTATCCCAAACACAATGCAAATGAGATGGCATACACAATGCGACTAACATACAACCTAGCATACATAATGCTATGAAATGGCATACACAATGCTTGATGTAACATGGCATACACAATGCTCTAACATGCAACTCAGCATACACAATGCTATGGACCGAAATGGCATACACAATGCACGATGGACTTACACCAACATGAGTGGACCTCAGCCACACTCACATCAGTGGCCATTAGATGAAAATGAGACAACCGAAATGCGTGCACACATGCACAAATACCAAGAACCGAACCTAAGGCATCAAATGCCACTCTACCAAAGCATGGCAAGGGATGAAAGATGGCATACAAACATGCAATTTCCAGCACTGAAATATGATGCGCAATGGTCCCGAATCATGGAAATATGGCACCCAATGCATGAAAGAGGCCCCGAAACTCAAAACTAGGCAAATACATTGAGCTATAATCATGCAAAGCAAGCATTATTTGATCACGAAGTATAAAAACAGAGCTAAGGCAGTCCCAAAATATGTGCAATATTAGTTCAAAGCATGGCCAAAAAGTGCTAACATGAGGGGCTAAAACAACACGTAAACTAGGCTAGTAAGCATGGTTTACATGGCATGTACATGAAGCATAAGAGAGGTCACCAAACCAACCAAAAATAGGAACATGATATGCTAAAATATGCCCAAATAACCGCTGAAATGCATCTAATGCATGCAAAAATGATGAGCTCATTTGGAGGGCCATGCAAGGGGTTACTCGACACATGCATCAAGGACACTTAGCATAGCAAAACCAGCTCTGGAACTCAATTATGACAGCTCTAAAACTCACCAAAAAGGGCCTGAAATGGCTCAAGAAAGTATGCAATGAAAGGTCTCCTTGAAAGGCCTTAAGGAGGATTGCTCCACACATGCATGATAGACATAAAATATGGCCAAAAGGGCTCTGGTCTAAGCTAAAGTAGGCCTCAAAACTCACATAATAGGGCCTGAAGCAAGACTTCAAAGCATGCAAAATAGGGGTCCTTTGGAAGGCCAATAAAGCTAGTAAAGAGAATGAGGGGTGAGAGGGTCACCCCTCTATGATTTTGAAGTTTAAAGATGCATCTAAGCCACTGAAAATCCGCTGGATTTCAGTGACTAAAAGGCCAAACCAAGGCCAATGCAAATGCTCACATGCATAGCTCAAAACATGAGGAAATAAAGCATGAAAGGGGGTAGATGACCCCCAACAGGGAAATTACCTTAAGAAAACATGTTTATAAGCTCAAAATAAAACTCTTTTTAGTTCATGACAAATCTCAAAAATGCTCACAAGTGGGACTAAGATATGATGCAAAACAAGCCTACAAAGAGGGATAGAGCATACAAGGAGGTAGATGGCCTCAAACAGAAAAGTGTCCTCAATCAAACTTCAAGAGGATCTCAAAATAAGACACTTTTCAGTTTATGAAAAAGTCCATAAATTCTTACAAATAAGGATAATCAATGGAGCAAAATAATGCAAGAAAATAGGAAATAGAGACTCACCCTTGAAGAGCAGATTTCTAGCAACTTCTGGACCAAGATGGGAGTTCTTTAACCTCTGAAAATCAGCTCCAAGATGCTTGGATGGATGGGGGAGGTGTTGTACTAAGGGTTGGTGTGCAAATGGCCAAGACTATTAGGGTTTTTGGAGCTCAAGTGTAAAGATATAGGGAGAGAGAGGTGTATAAGCCTTCAAAATTGTTGAACCCTTGCAAATGAAGACAAGCCTCTCCTTTATAGAGGAGAGGCTCTAAAGCTTCTCTTGGAAGCTTCAAATATCCTCCATACACGTGTATGGAGGATGGTCCAAATGCCTCCCAGCTGGCACAGCTGTGATGCATTCAGAGAGAGCAAAAAACAAGAAGCAGGCCGACCAGTTCAAGTGGTCGATCGACCGGCCACTCCCTCTGGTCGGCCGACCAGGGGTCAAAAGGTTCAAGGAGAAATGCTGGTCGGCCACCCCAGAAAGGTGGCCTCCCAGATGAGTGCAACACAGCTATATAGTGGAAAACCAGAAAATGTGACCTAGGAGAGAGAAAAACCAGCTTTTTAGCAAGATTCAAAAGGGTCAAGAAGAATTACTGGTCGGCCAACCCATATTGGTGGCCTCCCAGATGAGCACAACACAATGGTGGTATGAAAAACCAGAAATTGTGGCTCAAAAGTGAGAAAAACTAGTTTTCTGTCAGAAAAATTGGCTGGAGGAGAGAGAAAAAGAGAAAGCTGGTTTCCAAGGAGAAAAGGTGGCCTCCCACCATACCACCACCTCCCTAGCAATGAAAATAGGGTCCCTACCAAAAATGGACCAAGACGGATGCAAAACAAAGGTTCGGGGGCCAAAACGCGCAGTCCGGGGCCCCGAAAACAGGTTGTTAGGCACCAAAAGTGGCGTATGACCACGAAGGTGGTGTCCTGGGCCACAGTGTCCCTCTAAAGGGAGGAAACAAGGTGTGTGCTAAAAACCGGAGCAAACAGAGGTAGTTAAACGGTCCCGAACCGAGGCACACGGCCGATGGCTCCGAAAACCGAAAACTGGGCTCCAAACGGAAAAAATGGCCTACGACCACGAAACGTAGCCTACGGCCACTGAGAGATGGTATACGAGACCTCTCCCTTCCTTCGGGAAGAGAAAACAGAGAAAACAGGACCTGGTTCGCAAACCATTGCAAAGCACAAAAGAGCCCCGAAGTCCGGAGGCAAGGCTCGCAGCCGAGACTCCGTAACCTCAGAACGAGCACAATATGAAACATCACCGAGCGCTCAGTTGGTGACGTCTGAGCCTTAAGGTCGGTCAAAAATGGGGTGTCTACACAGGGGTTTAAAGATAAGTTTTGCTTTTAATGATTACTTATATCTTGATTTAGGCATAAAAATTAGGACGAGTATAAGAGATACTCACAATAAGAATCACCTATATGAGTGTCGAACTGGAGCCGGTTCTATAAGAATGAAGAGACTAAATTCTCTAGAAGCACTCATGAGCAACCAGGATCGTTCAAGGCCAAAATGAACACAACCGTGAGAACCACAATGTGTCAGAAGATATTTTGTGTGAAATCTATTGTCTTAGCTTACACAAACGGCTGAACAATTCAAGGCATCCCGTCCATTGGTTAGCTAGTAGTCTGATATGTTATCACTAGGGAAGGTTCAAGGCCAAAAGATACCTATCCTGATGTAAGATATTTTTAACTTATACCCTTTCAACAAATTCTGCATATTGTTGCATTGTCATCAAATTCCATTCATGTGGGGGATTATTAGAAATGGTTTTGAAAAAATTAGATTTTTTCCAACTTTGGTCTAATTTTTAAGTGGGACCCATGTGCCCAAGTTGTTGGGTCTAAGTGGTAACGCGTTCTATGCCGCGTTGTGATTTACGTAGTATATTTGGTTGCTCAAAATCATTATCGGGTGAATGAAAAATTGAAGCCAAATTGAACTCCATGAAAATGGTGTTTTGGTGGAATTTCGATAAAAGTTTGAGTTAAAGCTTGTCCCACATTGGTTTGGTGGGCAAACTTTGTGTGGGTATATAAGGCTTAGGATTAGAACTTGGGGTAGGCTCCAAGAGGCATTCAAGTTTTGTAGAGGGGGAGGTTATGGGCAAAGTGGGCTAGACCCATTGGACCCAAAATAAACACATGCGCGCGGCACTACTGTAGTCCGGGTGGGCTGGGCTGGGCTGGGCTTGGGTGTGGGTGCGTGGTGTGAGGTTGGTTGGGCTTGTTCGACCCAATGCTTATCTTTTTGGGCCAAAAACTTTTTGAGTTTTATTTTTCTAAAACTAAATTCTTATCACTTTTGGAATTTGAATTTCGAAATTAATTCCAAAATGGTGTCCAGATTTTCTCCACCCAAACAGATTTATATCTATTAAATTTTGTCTGCATAGATTCAAATCTGTTCAAATTCAAAACCCAAATAGTGCCATATCTGTTCATTCAAATTGAATAGGTCTTGTACCTGTACAAATAGATTTGCTACCTGTTCATTCAAATCTGAACAGCCACATTTGCACCTATAAATAAGCAAGTCCCTAATTTGGTTTTTAATTGAATTTACATCATCAATACTACTATTACTCTCTATATTTTGCTACATTAATTTTTCTTGTGAGAAAGAGTGTAAACACAAAGTGTGTTCGCTGTGTGAATAGTTTGTAGTGCTGTTACTATTCACTGTTGATCATTTTATCTTGGGAGATAGATGTCCACAATCTGAAAGCACTGTGGAGAGGACGGATTTGTCTTAAGGATACAGTATTAAATACTGGACTTGATCATAAAAAATTTTCGACAAATTAATAAGGTAAGTAATTAATTTGCTTTTTGGTTTATTTATTTTTATCAGATTCTGATTTTGTTTTTGTAACAAAATAAGAATTTGTTATTTTATTATATTTTATATACTGTTTTGATTTTTGTAATCAAACAATTTCTCTTATTTCTTTAATTCTTCGAATATAGTGAAAATTGTCCAACAATTTTTAGGATCACATGTTTCGCTCGCCAATCCAGTGATACACATCTGTGGTAGATCGCATCTGGGCTAGGTCCTCCCTTTTAGAAAAATTAAGTTGCCCCTTTTAGAATCCAAACCCAAGTGCAAATTTAGAGTATATAAATACTAAACTAGTTCTTTCTTTAATCAATGTGAGATAAGTTTTTTAAGTTTTATTACCATGTTACTACTACGTTCAAATGGAGCACTTTGGACTCTCATTCACCTATTAATAATTGGGGAACTGACCCAAAGGTCCAAGCCCAACATATCATGCCCCATTTAGACCCAAAACAAATTTAATACTCCATTAAGTCCTCAAATTATCAATCAGACGAAAATATCCACAATATATCATCCAATTTACACGCGCGCAACCGTCACCCATGATCATCTCAGTCTGATCAGTACACTATCACATCTCCGCCGCTCGAAATCACATTCTCAGTCCTCCATCTCTCCTCCGTTCGACTCCATTCCCTCTGAAACCCTACCCTAACCACAAAACGAAACCGTTCATCTTCAACACAACACCAAGCCGTTCATATTCTCCAATCGGCGACTCTCAACAACACGAAGAACCATCACCACTTTGAAGAAATTTCATAGTTCTTGACTTCCGATTCACAAAAATGGGGAAAAAAAGTAACATCTCTCTTCACCTATCCATTATTTTTCATTCAAATTTGTACATTATTCTTTCATATTTTGTATATACACATTTTACATACTTCAAAATGTATAAACCCTCTTTTATATATAATCCTCTGTTTTAAGACATTCTAGTCCCCTGTTTTTAAACATTCTACTGTTTTTACACATAAATCCCTGTTTTTACACATTCAACACCTTATTCTTATTCTTGTTGTTCAATATTGGCTTTTCTTATTGTTATTGTTGAATACTTAATCTTCTCGTTGTTATTGTTGCTGTTTACAAAATACAATGGGCTGTTCTTATTGTTGATACTGTTTATAAAAAAATGCAACATCATACAGTTTCATTTCATCACTTTACAAGTAACATATCTAAATTTATTCAAACTGCAAATGAAACTGCAAAATTACACAGTTTAATCACTACTAAAAACAAATAGGTAACTTATTATAAAGTGCAAATCAAACTGTCAAATTATACAATTTCGTAACTATTACCAATAAATACATATAACTTCATATTAAACTGCAAAACTATACAGTTTTGTCACTATATTACTCATACCCTGCTGTCGCTTTCATTTTTTCAGAAATAGCTGTTGGAAGATATTGGAAGAAACAAACCCATATGCCCAAAAATCCAATCAGGGATTTAAGTATCCCCTCTTTTGAAAGTCCTTCTCCTGTATCCACTGAAATGCCACCAACATCTCCCTTTCCACAAAAAACCCAACCACCACAACCAAAAACAACCAAACACCACAGACCCCACCCACACAACAAACACTAACCACACCTCCAACCACAACAAAAACAAACAAAAGAAAGCCAACAAAAAAAAAGAAGCTCCTCCAACCAAAAAAAGAAAGCTCCAAGAAAGCCAATCAACTCCCAAAACAAAAATCAAGGCATGAAAAGGGAAAAAACAGCAGTCCCTACAAAGAGAGTCCAACAGTTTAACTACCGTTCCAACATCGGAACAGTAATCAAACTGTTGAAGGGGGTCAAATTTACAAAAGCCCAACAGACAGAGCTGGAAAAAACCCTATTTTGGCCTATTATAATGCTCTCTCCTCAACACAACTGAAGGCCTCTTGGTGCAGATGCTACAATTCCATTGTAGCAGAAATGACAACACTCTACAATAAAAGAAAAGGAGCATTTATACTTGGCAAAAAGGAAATGAAACTCAGAAACAGTGATGTCAAGCTCATTTTTGGTATCGACTGTGGAGAAGACAGCATCACCACCAAATCCTATGCAAGACCAAAGGATTTTGAGCTTCCATTTTACAAACAAAGATGCAAATCAGTAAAGAGATTGGATGGCAAGTCTTGGACTAAAATGTTTCAACAAACAAAAAAAGGAAAATCAACCAATGATTGTCAAGATCTTGCAAGGGTCATCACCCTTTACTTATGCTTGAAACTTCTCATGCCTACAACAGACCATACACTCAGTTGGAGTTTCCTCAACTATGTTGACAATCTCAACAACATCAAGAAGTACAATTGGGTTGAGGCAATAAAAGACACACTGATGAATTCAATGGAAAATGCAAATAACAACCCAAGGCATGTCACTGGATACGCCATGTTACTCTTGGTAAGCACATTACTCAACTACTTCACACAAAAATATCAGACATCCACCTATTTCTAACTATCTAACATATTTCAATTTTTTTTTTACAATACTCGTACTATGAGCACAGTAAACTCCTCTAACCATCTAACAAAGAAGGCTTCCCAAGGTTTATGAAATAAAATCTTGGCAAAATGTACTCCAAATGGAAACACATCAGCCTTGCTCACTTTGAAAAGGTATTCAAACTCTTCTATACTATCATAGTACAAATCTATTCAACACTCCTTTCACAGTCATTATAGTAAAAATCATGTTATGAAACTGTCAAATTCATCAGTTTCAAACAACATATATTCAACACTTGACTCACATTATTCACAGTACAAATCATATTATGAAACTATAAAAGTTTGCAGTTTCAAAGCACACACTTATTTAACATCACTCATGTTATGAAACTGCAAAAGTTTACAGTTTAAAAGCACAAATCTATTTCACATCACTCATATTATGAAACTGTAAAATTTTTCAGTTTCAAGCAACATATTTCGACACTTAACCCACATTACTCACAGTACAACTCATCTTATGAAACTGACTAATTTTACAGTATTACTGATATATGCCACATTGTTCCAATGCAGGTTGACCAAAGTGCTTTAACCCCGACTGAACAAGAAATACAGTTATTGCATGCAATCAAAGCACATCAATAGACTCTTCAGCAAAGAAACATGACCACAAAAAGGACAACAAACGAAAAAAAAAAAAAAAATTCTAGACAGTGATGATGATGACTTTCTCGAAGAAGAATATCAATCAGAATCAGAATCAAAATCAGAATCAGAACAAGAAGAACAAAAAAAAAAAAAAAAGAAAGCAAAAATCACAAGAAGAACCAGAAAGTGATGAACAAGAAGAAGAGAGTGATGATGAAAAAAAACAAGTGATTGATGAAGAAGAAACTGAAGAAGAAGAAGAAGAAGAAGAAAAACCTGATGAACAACAAGACAGTGATGAAGCAGAAGAAAGACAAGAAGCAAAATGTGATCAACAAGAAGACATTGATGAAGAAGAAGACCAACAACAAGAATAAGAAGAACAACAAACAAACCAACAACAAGAAGTCAATGAACAAGAACTGACAGACCATCAAGAAGAACTCCAAGAGAAATCTGACATATTTCATGTACAAGGTAAACTCTTGTCTAATACTAAAGCAAACTGCAAAATTTAATTAAATTAACCAAAACACAATCCAACATTTTTATAGGTAATTACCAAGCACAAACATCAACCAAAGAGGACGACAAGGACAAGCTCATATCAGCCATGAGAGCACAAATGCAGGATATGGAACAAAAATTCATGGTTGAATTGCGTAAAAAAGAAGATCAATTGAAGGAAATGTCCGCCAAAAAAACTGGCAGTCCCCAACAAAGATCATTGGTCAAGAGAATCAAACAAAAGTCAAGAAAACAAGCACATGACCCAGATTTTGAATACCAACCAATGACAAAAGCCAAAGAAGATACAAGGAACAAGACACAAACTGCTGCTGATGTACCCAAACCAACAGAGGGTACCGATGAAGAAAAAGAGAAGAAGAATGAAAAGAAAAAAGAAGAAATCGAAACAGAGACAGAACCTGCTACTGAACCCGAGCAAAAAGAGGGTGGTTATGAAGCAAAACAACAACAGAAAGAAAAGATGCAAGAAGATATTGGCCAAGAAAAAGAAGTTGCTGCTGAAACCAGCCCAAAAGAGGATGCCAATCAAGAGAAGACACAACTTCAAGTATTGGAAAGTGATGATGATTTCAAGGAAGAATCAATCCAAAACAAGCCACTCGTCATTTCATGCTGCAAAACAAACAAGGTTTGGCATAGCCTATCCAAAAAAGACCAAGACCAAATTCAACTCATCAATAACACACAATCAAGTGCTTGTGTCTGGTCTAGCAGCGAAGATGAAAATTGCGTATACTTTTCAGTTATATGCAGATTGACCAACAGGGAACCCTTATATGGGAATGTAGGTCTCCAACTGCACAATTTTACAGTTTCTGTTCATATTCAATAACCTATTCTACAAACCTAACAAATTCTCATATAAAACATCTTTCTGGTCATTGATGCCTTCTCAGAAATGAAATTGGTACTCCAACCAACCGTTGAAGAATTTGAGAAACACGATCTAGCCTTTGCAAGAAATCCATACACGGGATGATCTTACGCTTTCTCAACACTCATCAATGTAAGCAAAACTTAACATACCTTTCAATATTATTCAAACTGTAAAATTTTCTACTTTCTTAACATGTCTTACTACATAGTTTTATAACATATTTCAAACATATATATAACTTACAGACTCCATTACAAAACCAAGATTAAGCACTGAGAGAAAAAAGATGGACAACCATTTTCCAGAAGCAATGAAAAACAGATAAATCCATTTCCCAATCAACCACGACAACCATTGGACAATTATGGTCTTTGACAATGCTGATGGGATATGGAGGCACTATGATTCTTTGAGACCAGCAAAAGATTGCCACAACAAGCACTTTGAAATTGCAAAGGAAATTGTAATTTAAATAAAATTTCCTACTTACTTTCATTCCTTTAAAAACATCTCAACTCATCACTATAATTAACAAAAACACCCACTAACTATTTTGTAGCAACAACATCAACTGAGATGGAATAAAGCATTACTCAGCAGTCAAGGAAACATGTTATCATCTTAAGAGTGCCAGACAGTAATTGCATCAATTGAGGAATGCCCACAACAAACCCCACAATTGTAAGATACAAAATCAATAAACTAATCTTCCAATATGCTAAATTTTGCAGTTTTACCTAACTAATTAACGTCATCTAAAACTTTGTAGGAATGATTGTGCAATCGCCGTCTGCAATGCTATCAACCAATATATCAACTGACAACTTGTGCAGAAATCACTTCGACCAACCGAGTGGGTCAAATTTCGAGTAGAAATCATCAGTCAATTCCTCAATGATGAGAATCGATCTTGGAAACTCGAGCACTACCAAATGTTGACAAAACATACCAAACCATAGAAACAATGAACAAACTTCTTGACAATTCAAATATTCAAGTGAACATAGTTTTGTACTTTTTTTTTAACATGTGACAAGAACTTTACATGCTTTTGGAAATGATTTTCTTCTGGTTATTATGGTGAAAATGATTGTTGTCATTGATGTTGTTGTTGCTCTTCTGCTTGTTATTATTATTGTGGTTGTTCTTCTGATGTTTGTGTACTTGTTTGTGGTTGCATATATTTTCATACAGTAAAGGTTGTTTCCAATAATTCTTCAAACTGCAAAATTATGCAGTTTCATCAGGTTGTTTCTAATAATTCTTAAAACTGTAAAATTATGCAGTTTTTTCATAATTCTTAAAACTGCAAAATTATGCAGTTTCATTGCTTAAACAAAAATTATGCTACACAATTATGCATCCAATTTCATGACTCAACAAATAGATGAACTGCATTTCAAAATTTAAAATAAAACTGCAAAATTTTACAGTTTTGTCGCTATGAAATATGAAATAAATGAATCATGTAGTAAAACTGCATTTCAATATTATACAATTTTAATAAGAAATTTTCAACAACCTTCTCAGCATTCCATAAAAATAAAACCAATCAAACCCACAAAAAAAATAAAAATAAAAAACAAAACGAAACTGTTACAAAACAACTTCAATAACTAAAGAACACATCAAAAAATAAAAAACAATTCAACCAACTTTATTCATTACTTCCATAATACCAAGTATCACATTTTGTATTATCATAATTCCTCAAATTCAAATACAAATCCAAAAGAATAGACTGTGGCCTCAAATAACAGCCTTGCATGTCTTCTTATTGTGATTCCCATATTTCAAGCACCTCCCACACTTGATTTGCTTCACATTCTCACCCCTAGAAGGTATTATCTTCTTCTTGTTCCGCCCAGGCTGCTTCTTCATTATAGGAGGTTTGATAATCGAACTACCGGTACCATCAAAGTCAAATCTCTCACTTGAAGGCACTAGATAAACAGATTCCTTGTATGACTCTCTAAAACAATCTACATGAAAAAAGGGATTAATGAAATCATACACATCTCTACCACTACTACGCAAAGCATGCACCGCATGACAACAAGAAAACCATTCAATTGTCATTCATGGCAAGAACAAGTTTGTCTACCAATATCAACATAAAAAGAATTAGAAGAATGAACCTCAAGCACAGTATCACTAGCAACAATCACATCCCAAGACTTAGCTAGCTTCAAAGAGTCCACCAACTTCTTTTTCATAACTGGACACAATTTCGTAGTCCATCTTTTAGATTCAGCTCTTCTATTAGACAATTGAGTCATGATTTGAACCCTAATCATATCAACCATACAAATAATAGGCAACTCACGGGCCCCACCAATCTAATTATTGTAAGACTTGGCAGCATTAGATGACATCTCACCATATCGTTTCCCTCTAAAAAATGCATTCACCCACTTATCATTTTGCAAACCATCGAACATACTATCAACTCTACCATTCTCAACAATACGCCTCAATTTCTCCATATAATGTTGGAAAGAAGCAACCGTTGGCGCATAAGCACATTTAACTAATATTTTCATCAAACTCAACTTATAGTTAGTATGAAGTCCCACCAATTTGTAAATCAAATTTCTTTTCAAATGATTCAAGCAATTTGCATGATGTGCATTGAGAAAAACCACTGAAAGAGCGTCTAGCAATCCATGTTGACGGTCAGACACAAAGGTCAATCTTCGGCCTGAACCAACAGCCTTTAACAACTGACTTAAGAACCACATCCAATTATCTTGATTTTCAGCGTCAACAATCGCAAAAGCCAAAGGAAACAGACCTGCAAATAAAATAACATCAAACTGCAAAAATTAGCAGACTTACAATACAATAACACACTAACAAACCAAACCTATACTAACTGCAAATAAATACATACCTTGATTACCATCATTTGATGTTGCTGCAAGCAAATGCCCCTTATAACGCCCCTTCAAGAATCTACCATCAACAAACAACAACGGACGACAAAATTGCCATACAAGCATCCATGAAATACCACAAACAACCTCCGAAAACACCTACTACTTTCATCCACATCTAATTCAAACACACTTCCCGGATTCATTCTCATAGTCGTCTCAAGATACCATCGAAGTTGGTCAAAAGAAGTTGCAAAATCACCAAGCAACCCACCTCTTGCCTTATCAACTCCTAACCATGCAACCCGATAAGAAACATCTATACCATATTACTTCTTCAACTTTTTTTTAACTTCAATAGAATGAGTCAACGGATTATCACTAATATCATTATGCACAATATCAGACACAAGTCTAAAACCAACTATTTTGCTACAAGATCTACGAGCGACAACCCCACAAGTATGCACATTATCTAACTTCATTATATAAAAAAAACGGGAATTCATCAACACCCTTCCATGCACAAACCATTTACAACCCGTAGACGACTTCATCATACATTCAGCAGTTACTCTTGTTGCATCGTTCTTCAAATAATTCACTGCAAAGCCATACTCAACTGCATACTTAGCCAATGCAATGCGGAACGCTGGCACTCCACCTTAAAATTCTTGACCAACACTATGTATAATCTCCTTCCAACTAGCAGACAACAAAACTCTCTCTGGTTCTGGATAAAAACTAGGCAACAAACCACCAAAATCATCACAATCGTTAACCAAAGAACTCTCACAAATTACAGAATCAATCCTACGAGAATTATCATCATCAACCTCCATAATTCTCTTATTACCTATAACAACATTAACAACATGAGAACCACTACAACCTACCATTGACAGCATATTCTCCAAATCATCATCACATTCAACAATACAGTTAGAATATCTAGGAATAGAGAAAAACAAACAAAAGTTACCAACACTCAACTCCTTGAACTTCGCAGATATTTTCTTAACAACTTCATGATAACTACATCCCTCACTAATCTTAATAGCAGCACAAGAATTATTGTATTTGCATATTAACATGAAACACCCCTCCATACTACAAAATCACAAACCAGCAAATAATTGTTCACAGATTCCAAACTGCAAAATTATATAGTTACAACATATCAGTACCAACAGTGCACAATTCACAATTCCAAACTGCAAAATTATACACTTACAACATATCAGTATCAAAACACCAGAATTCACAGTTCCAAACTACAACTTTAAAACACATTACACTATACAACAAACAAAATCAACAAAATCAAAATCATTACACTATATCACATACAAAAATCAATAAATAAGTATCAAACAAACAAAATTTATCACAAAACAAAGAACTAAAACAATATTGCCAAACACAAACCAGATATCATGCAAATTTGCTTATCTATATATACATACATATATGTATCGACAGATACAAACCAGATACACACACAGAGAGAGATATATATATATATATATATATGTATATGTATGCATCAACAAATACATACATACACATACATATTTGTATCGACAGATACAAACTAGATACACAGAGAGAGAGAGAGAGACAACATACACAGAGATCGCCTGTACACAGAGATTCAGATCGCACAACCAGATCCAACTCACAGGACAATGAGATCGACCACACAGCACAATGAGATCGACCACACAGCACAATGAGATCGCCATAACGAAGAGAAATCGAGATCGCAAAGGCGAAGATTTGATTTTCTTTTTTGAACGGAGCAAATATTTGATTTTTTACGTATATATAGATCTCAAAACAAAGGGTAATACAGTCATTTACAAAATATGAAAATAAAAAACGGGACCACTAGGTATAAAACTTAAAAAACTGTGGACCTATTAATCTATTAAAAATATATTGGGATTAGAAGGGAAGTAGATCCCCTACACAGGACTACATAGTAATTTTTCCTTAATAATTTTGCTACTTATAATCACTTCATGGAGATGACTACAAGCCCATTTTGATTATGAGTCCTATTCAAAATTTAACTCAAAAGTTTCGAAAAAAAATTATAATAACAAAACAATTTTCTAACACTTTAATCCTTAAATTAAAAAAAAAACATAAATAAATTCTTCCATTTTTTTTTTGTTACAGGAAAATCCTCCCTGCCCTCCCGTAGGTCTAAGGCAGCGCCCCTTGCAGAGATCACCAAGGTGTCCTGTTAGCCGTTTCGAGCGATGAGACTATAACCTGGAAACTTGCCCCAACCTCCCAAAACAAGCTCCGTTTAAGTCAGGACTCGCACAGCGGGGGAGCATTGAACCCACACCAAGTACTGATTAGACAACTTGAGGTCCAACCTCCTAACGAACTGTGCTTCGCCCAGGAGATTGGTCCAAGGGAGCATAAACCCCAAACCTTAACCACAATGCCCAGGAAATTCTTCTATTTTGATTCTTCAACTATCATACTTTCTTCGATTTGATAATTTGCAACAGACTTGATGGGGAAAGTTCGTTTTAGTGGTCTAACTTTGTTCCAATAACAATCAAGTTTGGAAAAAATAAAATAAAATCAGTAGTAAACTTTTCAAATTTTAATAATTACTGTTGAACCCGTGGGAGCCCACCACGGGTCCCGTTTCGATAATTTGAACCAATTAATGTGTAGAACTTGTCGAATATTATATGTTTATAAAAAATTACGTTAATCAGATATCGATTGTTACATGATCAAATCAGTTTTGTATAAAAAAATAGAAGATGAAAAAATAAACGGTTAACAGAAATTTGATCTGATGAGATAGCTATCGATATTCCATCAATGTGATTTTTTACAGGCATATAGTACTCGACAAGTTCTACATATTGAATGGTTCAGATTATTGAAACGGGACCCGTAGTGATTCCCCACGGGTCTAACATCACCCTCTAATCCGATCATAAACAGAAGAGAAGCTTAACCCTAATTAAAATTATAAATTTATAATTATTTTGAGAAGGTATCACTTATTTGTACTTTCAACCACAACTTGAGACTAGTGTAATTGTTGAAGTTTGGGACGACAAACTTTATTCTTGCATTATTATTTGCTTCAAAATTCTACCCATGTAGTATCTGTCTCAGCTAGCACCTTCTCAGAGTAATCAACTTCTTGCAATAAGTTAAAACAAGGGGAAAAAAATATCAATTAATAAGTCTTATTTTTCTTATTAATTTTTTATTAAGTCCTATTATTGTTATCTTGAGAAGGCTGATTCAGAATTTTTTTTATTTTTTATTTTTTTGGATTATTAAAAGAAATTTTTTATTAACTCAATGTAAAGGATTGCAATGAGTTAATAAGGATTAAGAAGAAAATTTCACAAAAGAAAGGCTGATTCAGAAGTTAATGAAATTCAATGGGAAATTAACGAAAAAATAAGAGATTAAAATTTTTGGGACAATTTCATTTAATATAAACAACTAAAAATAATTATAGTTTTAAGAAGATAGAAGTGGAAGCAAGTTGTCCTGATTTACTTATGACTACGTAAAATACAATTATTTTATCATTAAAATATGTGCTAGAGCCTCGAGGATACGTGGTAAACTCACCTTCACTTCTGTCATTTTTGTCCTATTTTAGTCCATTGTATATATATATATATATATATATATATATTTTTGATTGATCTAAATACTAGTACTTTATGCTTTCCCAAGAAAATATGTTAGTTTAACCTGACGTTTTTTAATATGTTCTTGACGGATCAGCCTGAAATTTGTGCACAGTTTGAGAAATTGTTAAGAAGTTGGAATTGTTTAATAGTGGAAAAATACGATATATGTCTCACACTCTTTATTTTTATTTTTATCAATGCTTATGTAGATAGTCATAATTAACTCTTCGTTTAAAAATATATTACAGAAACATTAAAAATGAATAATATCTTGAGTTAATTGGTGAAAAGTCTTGGGTATACGTTATTTGATCAATAGTTTATTTTATTTTATTTTTTGTGCAAAGGACATGGTTAACAAATCGTCAAAAAATTGTTGTCGGCCGGTGGACAAATAGGCATATCTTTTGAACAAATAATGTCATTTTAATAAAAGTATACTTAACCTTGAGTCTATTGGTTCAAAATTTTTAGAAACAAATCTATGACCTAAATACCCTAAGGCCATGTTTGTTTGGATGGACATGAGCTTAGGATCGGACTAATAGTCCAATAAAATTATTAATCCAATGTTTGGTTAAACAATTGAAGTACGGATTAATTATTTTAAACTTGACTATTAGTTAAGATAGGATACATAATCCAACAGATTGGTAGTCCTAAGACTATTAGTCATGGGAATACTAATCCAGTCCGCCCAAACAAACATGGCCTAATATCTTGTCATGGAATGGAATCTAACAATATAAATTAGTAAAAAAATAAATCAATCAATGATCTATAATAATCTTGGTAATAATAAAGTATAACAAGTTAGGTCGCGTACTTGATTTAGCAATCTGGGCATATTCTTACCCATTCAAAAAAACATGGGCATATTCCCACAAAATGAAAAATACTCTCCAAGAAATAAAAATTGATAGATTTTAACCTTTCCAAACACCACTTTAGCAAATGTCTCAGGCATTGCATTGCGCAATTGTATTCACATGCTCATTTCATTAACCATGACATGAGTAACATATTGGAAAAAGATGAGAAATGAAAGAATACATATGGTCATTATATTAAGAATACAAATACAATGTAGCAACGAATTTTACATCAGAAATCAGCACCTACCAACCCAAAACACAAACACACAAAAAACACAACACAAAGATCAAACATATAGTAACAGAAATTACAAAATAACATGTACACATGCAGGGTCCACAAGAAACTTCAGGGAACCTTCACAAAAATTCGCAGGACAGACCAGCGGGGTGTAGCCAAGAATCTTCAATCAAGCAAATCGACAAGTTCGCTATTTCTTGTGACTTACACAGTACACAGCATTCTTGAAAAAACTGTCGAACAAATGTCCAAATTCTAGCTGCTAACCAAACAACACACAAATGTGGCCGAATCGTAAGATAATCAAGATCCACACCTTATGTTATTATTCACTTCTGGGATATAACAATATCTTCTCTCTCATTTTCTCTTCTAACGATTGGGGCCTATGAGAGAGAGAAGAAAGGCCTTGTAGGGTCCAGATGTCTCTGATTGAACAGCATCATTCAATGATTTCCCATATTTCTGGTGGTACTCTGCCTTTATATACTACATATCAATTTCAGCCCTTGTCACTGTTATCCTTGTTAGTGATGTTTCATCAGTTCCCATGCCTTTCATTGCCTTGTGCAATCCCTGCCAATGTTTGTTTTATAATTGCACAAAGCTTGATTCGATTAAAAAGTACGAAAAGTTGTTTGGTTTAGTTTTTTTCAAAAAGATGTTTTGAAAAATTATTTTGAGAGAGAGTTTTGGAAAAAGTGATTGATTTGATGTGTGCGAGAGAGAGATTTGTTTGAAAAACTTGTTTGGTTTACAAGTTTTGAGAAATTTTTTTGGAAAAATTTGTTTGGTTTCATTACTTTTAAAAACTTATTTGTAGAAAAAATTTCCCAAAATTTTTTCCGAAATTCAAACCAAACAAACCCGGCCTTGTTTGGTTTGTATTTGAAAAACATGTTTTGAGATAAAAAGTACGAAAATTTGTTTGGTTTGGTTTTTTTTCAAAAGATGTTTTGGAAAATTATTTTGAGAGAGAGTTTTGGAAAAAGTGATTGATTTGATGTGTATGAGAGAGAGATTTGTTTGGAAAATTTGTAAACCAAACAAGTTTTGGAAAAAAATTTTGAAAAAATTTGTTTGGTTTGATTACTTTTGAAAACTTATTTGTAGAGAATTTTTCCCAAAATTTTTTGAGAAACACAAACCAAACAAAGCCTAAATTTCTCATAAAAATAGCACCGTATTTTGTTTCTTTTTTTTTTTTTTTTTGAGATTTAGGTGCTAATTACATGTGCATCATTGTCTTCTTTTTTTCCTTTTTTTTTTTTTTGTTTGGAATAGCTTAAATTTGGTAAAAGAAAAAGCAAGTGAGAGATATTTTCTTGTGATTATTGAATGAATTTTGAAATATTGCATGCATGATATTTTCGAAGGAAGGGAGTTATGGATGCTTCAAGGATGGGTTTGGGCCAAGACTATGGTCCAAGTTGGTTATGGAAAAATTGCCATGCGCGCGCGCACCGACCTCCCACCCGCTTGGACCGGGCCTGGTCCTTGGATCTTGTGCTTGAGTTAGGTTTGGGCTAAACCAAATTGGTGGTCTACCAACCTAATCTTTTTGGGCCAAGTCTGCTGCAGATATGTATATTATAGTGTGTGTAACTCACACGTTGAATCCCCATCAATTCGTCCATTACTCTAGGAGTAATGAGCATTGGTTGCTAGCCTTCATGGGCATTAGTTGCCAGCCTTTATGGCTGGAAGGTTTCTCTTCTCCCCAATTGTGTATAAAAGGAGGCCCATCTTCCTTCGGTTAAAAAAAAAAAATTTGCTCTCAGATTAGAGTCAGTCTCCTCCTATAATTTTCTTTATGTGTGAGAGAGTGCTGCCATTGTCGGTTCGCCAAAGCTAACAGAAGGTGCTTTTGCTTTAGCCGGTCTAAACTGTCGTATCCTGAGAGACAGAAGTCGACGTTTCTCTAGCACCCACGGTGAGGCAGCTAATCTGTTTTAAGGACACTGTGGTATCACACAGGCTTCGGTTTGCTTCATTTTTCTAGTTTTATTTTATTATGAATTTCTATAAATTTCAGTATGTTATTGTTCTGAAATTCAAAGTAGTTGTTCAATACGAATCTATTTATTTTATTTAAGTACACAATTTATGCAACAATCTTAAAACAAATTATTTGTGTTTATCATGGAATTAGATAATTAGATTTATATGAAATTTGAAAGGGAAAAAAAAAAAAGACTATTAGCCATGTTATGAAGTTCCGAATAGTTGACTACTGAACACTGGATTTGTGTTTCCTAATAGTAAGACTATTGGCTTTAGAGTGATAGGTTAGACCAAATATGTTTGGATGCCTAATTCGATTGATAACATTCTGGGAATGTATTTACTGTGATATGATTTTGAGAGTTTCATAATCATTGTGACACAAGGAATTATTTAAAGACCATGTATGGATTTTTGGAAAAGACCAAAAGCCTTTGTATAAATCCTACCTAAACCCAAGAGGGTTAGGATATGCCTAAAAATCCGTTGACTTTGTATTCAACGGTTATGCACAATATAGCAGTGCATATCGATTTCTTGTGTCTGCTATTCTAGATATACACAAGAATACTATCATAGAATCCAGAAATTCATCTTTTTTTGAAAATGTATTTTCTTGTCGTATTTAGGAAGGGGTTCCAAGTTCCATGAAAGAGGTTGAATGTGACAATGATCATATAGATGATCAAGTAGATGATTAAGCTAAGGAAATAGATGAGCCAAGAAGGGGTAAAAGGGATAGGACCGCAAGTTCTTTGGCCCAGACTTCTTGATTTATTTGTTAGAAGAAGAACCTTGAACTTTCCATGAAGATTTGACTTCACCGGAAAGTCCTTTGTGAAAAGAAGCAATTAAGAGTGAGTTTGACTCCATCTTACAGAACCATACTTGAGAGTTAGTTGATCTATGCCCAAGCAGTAAGGCCTTGGGGAGAAGTGGATCTTTAGAAGAAAGATGAAAGCTGATGAGTCAATTGATAAGTATAAAACAAGGCTAGTTATCAAAGGATACAGGTAACGAGAAGGTTTGGATTACTTTGATACATATTCACTTATGACAATGATTACATCCATTCACATGGTGATTGCGATAGCTGCTTTACGTGGTCTGGAAATACATTAGATGAATGTAAAGACAGCTTTCTTAAATGGAGATTTAGATGAAAAAATCTATATGAAGAAGCCCGAGGGGTTTTCAGCTCCAGGACAAAATAAGAAAGTCTGTAAGCTTGTCAAATCATTGTATGGTTTGAAGCAAGCTCCTAAGCAATGGCATGAGAAGTTTGACAACGCTATGTTGTCAAATGGGTTCAAAATCAATGAGTATGGCAAGTGCGTATATGTCAAAAGACGTTGACAGAGGTTATGTCATTTTGTGTCTATAAGTTTATGACATACTCATTGTTGGTAGTAATGATGAGATGATTAGAACTACCAAGAGATTGTTAAACTCTAAGTTTGACATGATAGATATGGGCCTTGCAGATGGAATTTTGGGTGTTAAGATTACTAGAACATCTGATGGTATTGTACTTTCTCAACCTCACTATGTTGAGAAAATATTTGAAAAATTTGGTAAATCAGATACAAGTGTATCTAGGACACCAGTAGACTTGAGTCTAAACTTGACCAAGAATAATGGTGAGAGTGTCTCTCAGCTAGAATATTCTCGAGTCATTAGAAGTTTGATGTATCTGATAAGTTGTACAAGGCCGGATATAGCCTACTTGGTTAGTAGGCTTAGTTGATACACAAGTAATCCTAATATTACTCATAGGAGAGGCAGTATGCAGGTGTTAGGTTCTCTACGCTACACGCGGGGTTATGGACTGCATTATACCAGATACCCAGCGGTACTAGAAGGGTATAGTGATGTTAACTGGATATCTAGAATAAAAGACTCCAAATCCACTAGTGGTTACGTGTTTACCCTCGAAGAGGTAACCGTGTTTTGGAAATCTTCCAAGCAAACATGTATATCGAGATCAATGATGGAAACTGAGTTTATTGTTTTGGATAAAGCAACTGAAGAAGTTGAATAAATTCGCCAGTTCGTTGAGGATATTCCACGTTGGCCAAAACCTATGCCTGTTATCTGTATTCATTGTGATAGCCAATCGGCGATTGGACGGGCACAGAGTCATCTGTATAATAGAAAATCTAGACATATCCGTCGTAGACATAATTCCATACGATAACGATTCTCTAAATGGAGTTGTCTCTCTTAACATTGTGGATCCACTAACCAAAGGGTTAACTCGAGAGTTAGTAAAAACATCGTCAAGAGAAATGGGGTTAATGCCTTTAGTAATATTATCGAAACGGAAAACCTAACCTAGTTGACTGGAGATCCCAAATCTAGGTTCAAAGGGACAACCTAATTTCGTATAACTGGTGACTCACTGAAGAGGTAAATCCTCTTATCCATTCCTTTGTATAATGATACCCTGTGGGGTTGGAAGGTTAAGCCAATGTTTTTAATGACCTAAGTGATATGAATAGTCAACCGTGGTATAATGAGATACCTGATATAGGTCATCTATGTAAGTGCGAAGTGGGGCCACTTTTTTAAGAATTGGTAAGGCCGAATTCCTTAAAGCCACTCATTGAACCATACTAGTGTTCTAGGGCCATATTGGACACACAAGTGAGAACAAGAACAATGGTTGGACTAATTCCTTTGTAAGGTCTATTATCTCGGTTTACACAAACGGCAGAACATTTCAAGACATCACGTTCACTGGTCAACCAGTAAAAACCTTGTTTTAAGGCTAATAGCTACCTTTTCTGATACAGGGTTGGTCTGTGTGCTCTCTCTCTCTCAGTCTTTGTTTTAAACGTTGTTCATTTTCTTTATTTGGTTAATTTTTATTCATGTGGGGGATTGTTAGAAAAAATGGTTTTATAGTAACTTTAATGTGAAATTAAAGTAGGTCCCAACCATTGGTTGAGGTATGATTAAATGGGTTTAGATTCTTTGAAACAAGATCTTTATACTACGAAAAGAATGACCAAAAATCATTGAGAATTGAATGAGAAATTGTCTCATAAAGATTGCCTTAGGAAAGAGGTATTAGGAATTGTGTATAACTACTAGTCCCACATTGATTGTAGATGAAAACTTTGATGAGTATTTAAACCTCAAGATTTTGATAAGGGTATGAGCCCTTTGGGGCATCCAAATTTTTTGAAGGAAGGGAGTTATGGATGCTTCAAGGATGGGCTTTCACCAAGACTATGGTCCAAGTTGGTTATGGCAAAATTGTCACGCGCGCGCGCGTCGCTTCCCGCCCGCCCAGACCGGACCGAGTCCAAGTTCGTGGATCTTGGATCTTGGGCTTGAGGCTTGCTGGAATTAGTTAGGTTTGGACTGGGCCGCATTGGTGGTCCACCAACCTAATCTTTTTGGGCCAGGTTTGCTGCAGATATGTATATTATAGTGTGTGTAACTCACACATTGAATCCCTATCAATTGGTCCATTACTCTAGGAGTAATGAGCATTGGTTGCTAGCCTTCATCGGCATTAGTTGCCACCCTTCATGGCTAGAAGGTTTCTCCTCTTCTCCATTGTGTATAAAAGGAGGCCCATCTCCCTTAGGTTGAAAAAAGAATTGTGCTCTTAGATTAGTGTCAATTTCCTCTTGTAATTTTCTTCCTGTGTGAGAGAGTGCTGCTATTGTTGGTTCGCCAAAGCTAACAGAAGGTGCTTTTGCATTAGCTGGTCTAAACCGTCATATTTTGGGAGATAGAAGTCAACGTTCCTCCAACACCCACAGTGAGGCGGCTAATCTGTTTTAAGGACACTGTGGTATCACACAGGTTTCGGTTTGCTTCATTTTTCTAGTTTTATTTTATTTTGGATTTCTGTAAATTCCAGCATGTTATTGTTCTGAAATTCAAGTGGCTTTCAATATGAACCTATTTATTTTATTTAAGTACACAATTTATACAACAAAAAATAACCAATGCAGTTCTAGACTGATTGAAGAGCTCAATAAGCTGTCACGATCAAAGCAAATATAAATACAATGCAACACATATTGCACAAAGAGAGTATAAACAAATGAATCTATAGAAATTATCATATGAAGAGAAAGAAGTAAAAAAAATGAGTAAAAGAAAATTAATCTTGTAAAAATTCAATATATTAGGAGTTCTTTAAGCATTCACATCTTTGAGAAAATTGTACATTTTTATGGGAATACATGATTTTAGAAGGGGAAATATGATAAATACTAACCTTCGCAAAGAACTTCCCAGGATTCTCAACACACTGCAAGATTGTCAAAAGGGCATATGTAAATTTCCCAGATGTTTTCTTCTTTATTGCCTGCAATAAGTTTGTGCATGTTTAAGCAAAATGTTGAAGGATAACCAAAAACGAAGAATAAAACAAGAAAAAACATGTATTTTAAAGACACTGAAGTAAACATATGGCTGCATAATAAAGATGCACCTTTTCCAATGAATGTCCGTACATCTTGTGGTAAGCAAAATTAACAGCAGCCAAATGTGCCCTACTTTTTTCACTGAAAATGCATATGAAAGTCTTGTCATTTGTTCCTATCCTCTTCTCCCTAGCTTTATATAGAGCTTTGGCATCATTCTCTACAATCATTGTATCAATTTGTGGGCCTTCATAGCGTGGCATAGCTACATATGCAAGCAGCATTTGCAAAAGCAATTTAAGTTAATAAACTAATTCTAAGATATTGGTGAATCATGTTTATCTCTAAATGTCAAAATATAAATATTTCAATTTGGATTGAACAGTTTGAGCATGTTCACAAGTTCTAGTGAGGAAGTTGTGGGAATTTATGGTTTTATAGGCTTATTTTGGGCCGACTTTGAGCCCAAATTTGAGTGGGTTTCACACGTCTTTTGGGATAGGTCCAAAAAGGTGACGTGTTCCTTTCCGCATGGCAAGTCACACGGTGAAGACGATTCTTCAAAACTATTTATGAGTGAATGGGAAGTTGACGTCGTTTTTGGGTTCGTGGAATGAACAATTAGAGAGTTAATAGTGGGTTTCCTTGAAATGTTAGTCCCACGTTGAAACTTGAAGAGAACTTATGTGTGTATATAAGTTCTAGGTGGCAACACTTGGGTTGGGCCCCAAGGGGCACCCCAAGTTTGTAGATGGGAGGAGTTATGGACAAAGTGACCTTTAGCTCAAACCACCAAATGCACGTGCGCTGCTACGGTCGTGTATGGGTCAGGTCAATTCTAATATTAATTTATTTGAATTTTTAAAAAAATTCTTTGCGGGAAAAATTTATATTTTCTGAACGAATATAATTCAAACTTTGTGCCAAATTTGAATTCAAATTTTCTGTCCAACTTTATACCTCTTCCAGTCCAAAATTCCTAGTAGTATCTGTTCAAATAGATACAAACTGCCAGCAGTTATCTGTTCAAAACAGTTTCTATACCTGTTCATTTCGAAACAGATCTATTCATTTGAATTTCATACCTATTCGGATAGATCTGAATGGTCACCAATCTGCCTATAAAAGCAGACCATTTCTAGCATTTATAACATCCAGAAAATTTATTTGTCTTTACGGTTTTGCTCTCTCTTTGTATTATTCTTCATTCTAGTTTTTAGAGAAATTTTTGAGAATATAGAACAAGGTTCTAGTTCGCCGAAACAGATTGTTTTTAGTGCTAATACAATCTATCAAAGATCATTGTATCCTGGGAGATAAACACCATTTATCCGTAAGTACCGAAGCAGGGTGAATCTGTCTTAAGGACAGAGTGTCACACATTCGACTTGATCTCTTTTTGTACTTATTCATTTCGGTAAAATAAATTATGTAAGTAATTTATTTTTATTTGTTTGATTTGTTTCAAATTATTTATTTTACACTGAAGATTGTTCCAGCAATCTTAAGACATATACGGATTATTTTGTTTAACCATAATTTTCGTTTGTTTCCTTTCTTCTTTTTTTCTTCTTACAGAAATTATTTTATATGGTTTTACAAAATAATATTCTAGTTGGAAAAATAAATAGTAGTAATATACTGTTTGAAAAATAGTAGTAATATACTGTTTATTTTCTTTTACAACTAGTAGTAATATACTGATAGTCATTAACAATTCAGAATATTTATTTGTGAAATTAGTCAGAAATTAATTTTGGTTTTCAGAAATAATTTTTGAGATTTCGTTAATTAAAATTTTGTTTTCAGTATTTTAATTTTTGAATTGTTACAAAAATATTTTTCTGTGTGGAATTAATTTATTTAAATAAATTTTATTTTATTTTCAAATTAATTGGAAATAGAAGTTACAATTTTTTTTTTTTATTTTTACAGAATTTAATTATGTGGTTTTTGTTTAATTTTCTGTGTAGTATAAAACTCTAATTATGATTTTATTTTATAATTTAAAATCCATGGCTACTGAAACTAATGTTCAAGCTAGTACTGGTATGGTGGCTACAATTGCTCTAACCCCCTCTCCTGTTGTGACTGTGCCAGTTAATCACGGTGAAAAGACAGAGAAGTTCTTAGGAACTGATTTTAAAAGATGGCAGCAGAAAATGTTATTCCATCTTACTACTCTCAACCTGGCATGCTTTCTCCGTGAAGATGCTTCTATTTTGAAAGAGGATGAAACCGACCGGAAAGTAATTGTTATTGTCGATGCTTGGAAATATGCTGATTTCCTTCGCTGGAACTACATTTTGAACGGGCTTGATAACACATTGCACAACATCTATAGCCCTATCAAGACGGCAAAAAAACTTTGGGAGTCTTTGGAGAAAAAGTACAAGACAAAAGATGTTGGCTCGAAGAAATTCATAGTAGGCAAATTTCTAGACTTTGTGATGGTTGATTCTAAGACTGTGATCAACCAAGTTCAAGATCTCCAACTCATTTTGCATGACATTCATGTAGAAGGCATGTCTTTCAGTGAATCCTTCCTAGTTGCTGCCTTAATTGAAAAATTACCACAAGGTTTGAAGGAATTCAAGAACTACCTCAAACACAAGCACAAAGAAATGACTTTAGAAGAATTAATTGTGCGTTTGAGGATTGAGGAGGGCAACCGCAATTCTGAGAAGTGTGTTGGTAAGCATCCAATGGAGTCTAAGGCAAATGTGGTGGAACATGCTCCAAAAGCAAAGAAACGGAAGTTTTCTGGAGAAGGTTCCTCACAAGGCTCTAAATGAGGGGATAAAATTGCAGTAGCAAACGCAAAGACAAAGGAAGATCAAGCGAGAAGCCTGCTCAAGGCAATATGACCGAAGTGGATAAAATTTCCAATGGTGTTGAGGATATAACTCTTTCTGCAGTTGTTTCCGAGGCAACCCTTGTCAGAAATCCTAAAGAATGGTGGGTGGACACTAGTGCTACTCGCCACATCTGTGCCCGACAAAAAGATGTTCACATCTTATTCTATAGTGGACAATGGTGAACAACTTTTCATGGGCAACTTCTCGACTTCTAAAGTTGAAGGACAAGGAAAGATTATTCTAAAGATGACATCTGGAAAGGAACTCACTTTCAACAATGTGCTGCATGTACCGGACATTCGCAAAAATCTAGTCTCCAGATCTCTGTTGAGTAAAAATGGGTTTAGGCTAGTATTTGAAAGTGATAAGTTTGTACTTACTAAGAATGGAATGTATGTAGGAAAATGTTATATGTCTGATGGCCTTTTAAAAATGAATGTAATGACTGTTGTGTGACACCCGAATCCTTTTAAATTTAATATTGAGAATTCCTTGTTATATCAAAAAAAAAAAAAAAAAAAAAGAAAAAAGAAAAAAGAAAAAAAAAGAAAAAGAGAGAGAAGGTATAATATTTTAGTAAGCGGTAAATGATATTTTATAGTTGGGTGGTGAGGTTTTTCAGACGTGAATCTAACGTATAATCATATGTGATTTTAAGAAATCATAGCCTTTAGAATTGGAACAAAATAATAAAAATTAATTAAACATTTGATTCTATAATTATACGTGCCAAAATGAATTCCAAATTAAGAGTATGATTGCTACCAAAACATAACAAGATAGTAAATATATTATTAGGGGCTAATTCAAAACAATTATAAACATATATGTGTTAAAATGTTGGACCATTAAAATTTATCAAAAATTAATATATGATTAGGCCAAGTAGGTGGCACAACAAAGGAGTTCAAACCATTAGTAAGGCCACGTGTAGGAAAAGTAGGGCTTAAGGCACAAAACAATGCCACCTGAGAGCTTGATGTTGTAACACCTGTACAGTAATCAAGTAAGGGGAAAATTTGCTTGTTAAGCAAGCATGTGAACCAAGTATAAAAGGGGAAGGGGGGAAAGCATAGGAGGCAGGGGAAAAAAAAATATATATATATATAAAGACAAATAGGAGAGACAATATAAGCACGGTGTGTGACTCGGTGCATCAAGTGGGATAAATAGTAAAGAATTAACATTAAGATGAGTTATATTATACCTTGAGTTACCATAATATGTTTTCTATATGTCTTGAGTTACCATAATATATTTTATGAATGTTTTGGGTTATCACAAATTATTTTATATAATTTATTTTTTATGGTTATGCTAATTTTCAATTACGTGGATTATTTTCTGAACTTTATTGGCTTAAATTGAAACCCATGGATATGTTTGTTTAAATTTTAGAAATTATTTGACAAAGATTTTATAAACAATTATGTTCTGTAAGTACCACCACGGGAGTCCCACGTCTTGGGGGACTTAAATAAACCAATAGCCCTTGTTTGGCTACCTTGTGGTCCTCTGTTTGTCATGGATCCATTGACCCATGTTCTGATTGTTACTCCAGTGACCCCTGTTCTATTCCGTTTTGTACTGTGATTATATTTATTTACGTAATTTATGTATTTCAGTTTTTGTCACTTAATTAATTTGTTTATTCAACTTAAATTATGTTAATGTTTTAGCTTAAATAACTATCTATGGCTTTTTTGTGCCCCTATACTCACAGTATAATATTTCTCACTCTGCTATGTACTTATAGTTGTTACCCTTTTCAGGTGACAAGATTTAGCAGGATCAAGATGGGGGATAAACCACAATGTTTTTTTTTTTTTTTTTGTACTATCTGTGTTTCTAATTGGACACCTGGAATAAAATAAAGGCCCAAATGACTCTGTTTGTTTCTTTTTAAATTAGCATTTGGTTCCCAATTATTTTATTTTAATTTATTTAATTTATCCGATTGCGCTATGACTACAAAATTATTAGAATTATTTTATTTTTATCTTGTTGCGATGTTGAGCCTTTGGATACCGAGTTTGGGTCATGACAAAAGTAGTATCAGAACTTTTACAAAAAAAAAAAAAAAAAAAAAAAAACCAAAACCCTGAGTGTTTATTAATAAATATATATATAGTCATAAAATAAAAATAAATAAAATACTATATTTTGTCCAACACCATAATTGTTTAATTATATATATATATATATATATATATATATATATATATATATATATTGTCATAATAAAATAAATAAACCAAGAAAATATTGTGTCCAACATGATTTAAATAAATATTAGGTAAGCTAAGTTTTCTTGTGTTGTAGGACATGGCACACCAGGAAGAATTGTTTTGGTTCGAGCCCTAGGGAGCGCATCTGGCCCCTAACTTATTGGAGGGATAAGGAGACTTAAAAAACACTATCACGCAGACCCACTCCGACCTTGACCGACACATGGGGAAGTCTGTATACTTGCAGGTCGACCTTGACGAGGACTACCTGTTTTGGAGACTTAGTCGGGCCAGCACCAGTGAGAGATACATTAGGTCGACGCACGTTGTCGGAATGGTATATCAGCATTTCTTGGTTACTCCCTTACCCCTAGGCTTTGCCGAGAGGAAAGGGAATATATACCCTAGTAGCCATATTAACACTATGACACCTCCTCCACAGCACATTGTCTAGACCCCAGTTGTGGACTACACTGACAGTACCACATACTTGGAGATACCTGTGCAGCTTACTAGGCAACAGTTTTGGGGATATGACTACGGTGTACCGATCTACATGGTCCAGGTAGTTTGGCGCTGTTTTGGGATTGAGCTCAGTGGATGGAAATTTGACTCCCTCGTGCAGCAGGAGTTCCTATGGCTGTTCCACGACCCAGTCTTCTAGAGCCAGTTTTCGTGGGGGCTCAGTGAGCTATTAAAGAATCATGATCGAGAGATGTCGCTGATCTTTTTTTTTTGGAGCGGACAATGACTAGTCTAATCCTTATATTTTTGTATCAGTAGGATTGGACATTAACTCTTGACAAATGGACTAACGCCTTATGTATAGTAATGATGATGCATATATGATGTTTTATGTAGTATTAATGTGGTAATATTAATGTGATAGTAAAACTAATAAAACTAATACGTATATATGATGTTGTATCAATGTGATGTCATGCTTATGTCATTTTACTTTGTAGTAATGGCTAACGATGGAAATGAAACCGGATCATCAGTCAGCGGTACCATCCCAATGGTGCAAATCATGGAAAGAGCAGTCACCAACTTTTTACAGGCCTTTCAAACCAGCATAACCAATGGGACACCAGAGAGACGAGAAGAATCGACTACAATTAAACAATTTCAGGATCTAAAACCCACCATGTTTATCGGCAGTCCAAACCCACTAGTGGCAGAAGCTTGGGTTAGGGACATGGAGAAAATCTTCCGCGCGCTACCTTGCACAGAAAGGCAGAAGGTGACTTTTGCCGCATTCACCTTCAAATGGTGGCTTCTTACCCTGGAGAAAGAAGAAATTGTGACTTGGGCAAGATTTTTGGAGGTATTCTATGAAAAATACCTTCCAAATTCGCTGTTGGAACAAAAGGCGGCAAAATTCATACATTTAAGGTGAGAAACCATGACGGTGGCCGAATACGAGAGCAAGTTCACACAACTGGCTCGATTTGCGACATATGTCATCCCCATCGAAGCTCGAAAAGGTAAGAAATTTGAAGTAGGATTGGATGCTGAAATCAAGGACAGGCTGGAGGTTTTGAAACTACCAACCTATTCGGAGGTCGTGGATCGAGTATACATTGCAGAAAAAGGGATTAAGGCCTTGCGCTCCGGGGAACCAAGCCAGAAGAAGCAATTTTGGAAAAGATATAACAGAAGACCTGGTGGCACGCCTCCCAAAAGGGTAAATACGAGCACAACCAGTTCAAGCAATCAAGGTCCTACAAATCCCAGAGGTGGCACCATTCCAGCTTGCTCTACCTGTGGAAGGACTCATTGGGGACAATGCCGTTGAGATACTGGAGCATGCTTTAGATGTGGCCAAGTTGGCCACTTACTAAGAGATTGTCCAAAACTTGCTAGTCTTACAGCCGGCCCCTCTGAACCAGTCCGAAAACCTGTGGTACCTGGAGGAGTGAGGAAGGACCAAAAACGCCAAAAGAAAAGCTTTTGCCCTAGTGCCTGGAAACCCAGAAGTTACTGAGAATGTTATGTCAAGTACACTTTCTATTTGTGGTCACTTAACTCGTGTTCTCTTTGACTCTGGTTCAACCCATTCTTTTGTTGCACCACACTTTGCTATCAAGTTAACATCAACACCTGAGCCCTTAGGATATATATTATCTATGTCTTTTCCTTCTGGTAATTCTCCCCTTAGAGCTGATGTGTACAAATCTTGTACTGTATCCTTAAAAGGTGAAGCCTTACATGTAGACTTGATTCCCCTCTGGATTAATACCTTTGATGTGATCTTAGTAATGAATTGGTTAGCTGCTAACCATGTCTCTATTGATTGTGAAGCCAAGAAGGTCTTCCTTCGATCACCAAACGAACTCGAGCTTGTCTTCGATGGAATTGGAGTCTCTTCCACTCCATGTGTTATATCCTTCATGATAGCCCAAGGACTTTTAAGAAAAGGTTGTTGTAGTTATATCTGTTATGTGATCGATACTTAACAAGAGGCCCCCACACTTGATGCAATCCCTGTGGTTTGAGAATTCCCGGATGTATTTTCTAAAGACCTACTTGGCACCTCGGTTGATCGAGAAATCGAATTCACCATTAAAACCCAACCTGAAGCACAATCAATCTCAAAAGCCCCTTACCGCATGTCCACGACAGAATTAAAAGAGCTGAAGACTTAACTCTAAGAACTATTGGACAAAGGTTTCATTCGACCAAATACCTCACCATGGGGAGCTCTAGTACTATTCGTAAAGAAAAATGATGGCACGATGAGGTTATGCATCAATTATCGGGAGCTGAACAAAGTCACCATAAAAAATCAGTGCCCTCTGCCACGAATCGATGACTTGTTCGACCAATTAAAAGGCGCCGAAGTATTCTAAAAAATTGACTTGCATTTTGGCTACCATAAACTAAAAGTCAAAATGGAAAGCATCGGAAAGACTGCCTTCAAAACCCGTTACGGGCACTACGAGTTTCTCATCATGCCATTTGGTGTTACAAATGCTCCAGCGGCCTTCATGGACCTCATGAATCGAGTGTTCAAACCCTATCTTGACGAGTTCGTCATTATCTTCATTGACAACATTCTCATATACTCCAAATCGCCAAAAGATCACGAACACTACTTGCGAAGAGTTCTACAGACACTACGTGATCATAAGGTTTATGCCAAGTTGAAGAAATGCGAATTTTGGATCACTAGTGTACACTTCCTCGGTTACATCATTAAAAAAGACGGTATCTTAGTTGACCCCCAAAAGGTTGCAGCAATCGTGGATTAGCCACGACCTACGAACGTGTCTAAGATTTGAAGCTTCTTAGGTCTAGCTAGCTATTACCGGCGCTTCGTGCAAGATTTCTTCAAGATAGCATCACCCTTGACCAAGCTAACTTAGAAGAATACACCCTTTGAATGGACAAACAAGCAGGAACGTTGCTTCCAAGAATTGAAGAAGACTCGTGACAGCTCCTATACTTGCACTCCTCGCGAAAACAGAAGGATTCGTAATTTATAATGATGCCTTATACAATGGTTTGGGTTGTGTTTTTATGCAAAATGGGAAGGTCATTGCATATGCCTCATGTCAACTAAAGACCCATGAGAAGAACTACCCAACCCACGATCACAGATCACAGATCACAAAATTTGGCGTCATTATCTCTATGGAGTAACCTGCGAAATTTACACAGATCACAAGAGTCGCAAATATCTGTTTATACAGAAGGAACTAAATATGAGGCAACGACGGTGGCTAGAAATTATGAAGGACTACGATATAGAGATCCATCACTATCCTCGTAAAGCTAATGTGGTAGTAGATGCATTAAGTCGAAAGAGGACTAGAAGTTTGGCATGTACCCTCGCTCCTCGTAAGATTAATGGACTGCTCGCCAACATAATCGTGGAACCCGAGTTGATTGAAGAAATTAAAGCATGCCAATGTGAAGATAAACTTTTAAAGAAAAAATACGAGGAGCAAGGAAACATGCTCGATCCTAACTTCACGATAAGTAATGAGATGCTAAATTTTGAAATTGAATTTGAGTATCCGACCTTCCAAAACTCAAGAAAAAGATATTGGTAGAAACCCATAGCTCGAGGTTTGCGATCCACTCTGGCAATACGAAGATGTATCATCATCTGAAGGAACGCTTCTCGTGGACATGAATGAAGAAAGACATAGCAAGCCACATCTCCAAATGTCTGCATTGTCAATGGGTTAAAGCAGAACATCAGAGACCTGTAGGATTATTGCAACCACTCTTTATTCCTGAATGGAAATGGGAGTACATTACTATGGACTTCGTGGTTGAACTACCGCAATCAGTCTCGAAGAATGATGCATTATGGGTTATCGTTGATCAATTGACAAAGTCGGCACATTTTCTACCAATCAGAATCATGTATTCCTTTACTAAGTTCGCCACTCTATACATTGAGGAAATCATTCGTTTGCACGGCACCCCAATTTCAATTGTATCTGATAGAGACCCGCGTTTTATGTCTTATTTCTGGAACAAATTACAAGAAGCTTTGGGAAGCACTCTGAAGTTTAGCACGGCTTATCACCCGCAAACGGATGGACAATCTGAAAGAACAATCCAGACCTTGGAAGATATTTTACGTGTGTGTATGCGTGCGCTAAACCTCAAGGGTAATTAAGATGATCACCTACCCTTAATGGAATTCACTTATAATAATAGCTACCATGCAAGCATTGGAATGGCACCATACGAGGCACTATACGGAAGAAAATGTCGATCACCTTTGTGTTGAACTGAAGTCGGAGACAGGAAACTGTTAGGCCCCGAGATCGTGCAAATAACGAGCGATAAAATTTAACTAATCCAACAGGGAATCTGCACTACCCAGAGTTGCTAGAAAAGCTATGCAGATACACGGAGACGAGAATTAGAATTTCAAATAAGCAATCATGTGTTCCTAAAATCTCACCAACAAGAGGGTTTATCTGATTTGGAAAACGAGGAAAGTTAAACTCATGTTACATTGAACCATTCGAGATACTAGAAAGGATTAGTCTTGTGGCATATTGCCTTGCGCTTCCATCCAAACTATCCAATGTCCACAATGTGTTTCATGTTTCGATGCTTCATCGATATCTTCGAGATCCAGAGCATGTTGTCGATTATGAGAACCTGGAAGTTCAAGGAGACCTCTCTTATGAAGAGCAACCTGTGCAGATTCTCGATCATCGTGATCAGGTCCTTCGAAACAAAATCATACCCCTTGTAAAGGTCTTATGGAGAAACCATCGTGTCGAAGAAGAAACGTGGGAAATTGAAAGTCAAATGAGGACCAAGTACCCACACCTCTTTGAAAAACAAGGTATGTTAAGTTTTAGGACAAACTTCTATTTAGGAGGGGAGAAATGTGACACCCAAATCTTTTTAAATTTAATACTGCGAATTCTTTGTTATATCAAACAAAAAGAGAGAGAGAGAGAGAGAGAGAGAGAGAGAGAGAGAGAGAGAGAGAGAGAGAGAGAAGGTATAATATTTTAGTAAGCGTCAAATGATATTTTATAGTTGGGTGTTGAGGTTTTTTAGACGTGAACCTAACGTATAATCATATGTAATTTTAAGAAATCATAGCCTTTAGAATTAGAACAAAATAATAAAAATTAATTAAGCATTTGATTCTATAATTATATGTGTCAAAATAAATTCCAAATTAAGAGTATGATTGTTACCAAAACATAATAAGATAATAAATATATTATAAGGGGCTAATTCAAAACAATTATAAACATATATGTGTTAAAATAGAGGACCATTAAAATTTATCAAAAATTAATATATGATTAAGCCAAGTAGGTGGCACAACAAAGGAGTTCAAACCATTGGTAAGGCCACGTGTAGGAAAAGTAGGGCTTAAGGCACAAAACAATGCCACCTGAGAACTTGATGTTCTAACACCTGTAAAGTAATCAAGTAAGGGGAAAATTTTCTTGTTAAGCAAGCATGTGAACCAAGTATAAAAGGGAGAAGGGGGGAAGCGTAGGAGGCATGCGAAAAAATATATATATAAAGATAAATAGGAGAGACAATATAAGCACGGTGTGTGACTCGGAACATTAAGTGGGATAAATAGTAAAGAATTAGCATTAAGGTGAGTTATATTATACCTTGAGTTACCACAATATGTTTTCTATATGTCTTGAGTTACCATAATATATTTTACGAATGTTCTGGTTATCACCAATTATTTTATATAATTTATTTTTTATGGTTATGCTAATGTTTCAATTACGTGGATTATTTTTTGAACTTTATTGGCTTAAATTGAAACCCATGGATATGTTTGTTTAAATTTTAAAAATTGTTTGACAAAGGTTTTATAAACAATTATGTTATGTAAGTACCACCACGGGAGTCCCACGCCTTGAGGGACTTAAATAAACCAATGGCCCCTGTTTGGCTACCTTGTGATCCTCTATTTGTCATAGATCCATTGACCCCTGTGTTGATTGTCACTCCAGTGACCCTTGTTCTATTTCGTCCTATATCGTGGTTATAATTATTTACGTAATTTCTGTATTTCAGTTTTTGCCACTTAATTAATTTGTTTATTCAACTTAAATTATGTTAATGTTTTATCTTAAATAACTATCCATGGCTTTTTTGTGCCCCTATACTCACAGTATAATATTTCTCACTTTGCTATGTACTTATAGCTGTTACCCTTTTCAGGTGACAAAATTTAGCAAGATCAAGATGGGAGATGAACCGTAATGTTTTTTTTTTTTTGTAGTATCTGTATTTCTAATTGGACACCTGGAATAAAATAAAATCCCAGATGACTATGTTTGTTTCTTTTAAATAAACATTTGGTACTCAATTATTTTATTTTAATTTATTTAATTTATCCGCTTGCGCTACGACTACAAAATTATTAGAATTATTTTATTTTTATCTTATTACGACCTTGAGCATTTGGGTACCGGGTTTAGGTTGTGACGTACCTTCTGTTATTAATATAAATACATCTTTTTCTTACTTTCTTGAGTCTTCAAATTTGTGGCATGGTAGACTAGGACATGTTAATTATGAATCTTTGCGTAGATTAATTAATATGTAATATTTACTTAAATTTGACATTGATTTAAATCATAAATGTGAAATAAATGTGAAATTTGTATTGAGGCAAAATTAACTAAAACTCCTTTTCATTCAATTGAATGAAATATGGTGCCACTTGAATTAATTCATAGTGACATTTGTGATTTTAAATCAATTCAAACTAGAGGTGGGAAGAAATATTTTATCACTTTCATCGATAACTATACTAAATATAGTTATGTTTATTTAATTCGAATTAAGGATGATATTTTGGAAACTTTCATTCAATACAAGAATGAAATTGAAAATCAACTTGGTAAAAAAAATTAAAAACTTAGAAGTGATAGAGACGGTAAATATGAATCACCTTTTGGTGAGTTTTGTAAAGAACATGGAATAATTCATCAAACCATCGCTCCTTACTCATCTCAGTAAAATAGAATTGCTGGAAGAAAAAATAGGACTTTAAAAGAAATAATGAATGCCATGTTAATCAGTTCTGGATTATCTCAAAACTTGTGGGGGAAGTAATACTTTCTGCTAATTATATTGTTAATAAAGTACCCCTAAAGAAAGTGAATCAAACACCTTATCAAATGTGGCATGGGAGAGTATCATCCTACAAATACTTAAAAGCGTGGGGGTGTTTGGCTAAAGTGGCTATTCTTAGTCCTAAAAAGACAAAGATAGGTCCTAAAACTGTCGATTGTATTTTCATTGGTTATGTCAAGAATAGTAGTGCATATCAGTTTTTGATTCATAAGTTAGAACATTCCGAAATGCATGTAAATATTATTATTGAATCTTGGAATACATCGTTCTTTGAACATATATTTCCAAACAAGACTGGACAAGAGACTAGTACTAATAAAAGATCTTATGATGCTATTACTAGTCATGATCAAGAACAAGATCAAGAATAAGAGCCAGAGATAGATCAAAATGAGGAAGAGGAACCTAGGCATAGTAAACGTGCTAGAATCTTTTAGTCCAGATTTTCTAACATTTTTGTTAGAAAATGAGACTTTAACTTTTAAAGAAACTATGTCTAGTCTTGAAGCTCCTTTATGGAAAGAAGCTGTAAACAGCGAAACTGAATCCATCCTGCAAAATCATACTTGGGAATTGGTGGATTTGCCACCAAGTTGCAAACCTCTTGAGTACAAGTGGATTTTCAAAAGAAAATGAAAGTGGATGGATCAATTGACAAATACAAGGCAAGACTTGTGGTCAAAAGATATAGACAAAAAGAAGGTCATGATTACTTTGATACATACTCACCAGTTACGAGAATAACATCTATTAGAATGCTAATTGCCATTGTATCATTGTATAATCTAGAAATTCATCAAATGGATGTGAATACCGCTTTCTTAAATGGTGAGTTAAATGAAGAAATTTACATGGAACAACCAGAATGATTTTCTGTTCTAGGAAAAGAAAAGAAAGTGTGTAAACTGGTTAAATCATTATATGGTTTAAAACAAGCGCTAAAGCAATTACATGAGAAATTTGAAAAAGCAATGATGACAAATGGATTCAAAATTAATGAATGTGACAAATGTGCTTATATTAAAAATGCGAGCAAGGGTTATGTTATAGTATGTTTTTATATGGATGATATGTTCATCATAGGTAGTAATAATGACATGATTAAAACTATCAAGAAAATGTTAAATAAGCATTTTGACATGAAGGACATGGGGATTGCTGATGTAGTACTTTGTATGAAAATTACCAAAATATCAGAAGGTTATGCTTTGTCACAATCTCAATGCATTGAGAAAATACTTGACAAATTTAGCAAAGATGATAATCATCTTGCTAGAACACCTATGGATGTTAATTTGTCTCTTTCTAAAAATGTACAGGAAAGTATTTCTCAATTAGAGTATGCCAAAATTATTGGAAGCTTAATGTACGTAATGAACTGCACTCGTCTAGATATAGCTTATGCAGTAAGTAAATTAAGTAGATATATGAGTAATCCAAGAGTAGAACACTGGAAAACAATTATAAGGTTCTAAGATATCTCTGATTTATTCGTAACATTGGACTAAATTATACTAGATATCCAGCAGTACTTGAAGGACACTGTGATGCAAATTAGATATCGGATACTAGAGACTCAAAATCCACCAGTGGGTATGTTTTTACTCTTGGTGGGGCGGCTGTATCTTGGAAATCTTCCAAACAAACCTGCATTGCTAGGTCTACTATGGAATCAGAGTTTCTAGCTTTAGATAAAGTTGGAGAAGAAGTAAAATGGCTTCGTTACTTCCTTGAAGATATTCCAATGTGGCCAAAACCGGTACCTGCTATATACATATATTGTGATAGTCAATCAGCAATAGGTAGAACACATAGTCATATGTACAACGGTAAGTCACGACACATTCGTCGTTGACATAACACCGTGAGACAGCTACTCTCTAATGGAATTATTTCCATTGAATATGTGAAGTCTAAAGTCAACATAGCAGATCTACTAACCAAAGGGTTAGCAAGTGAGCTAGTTGAAAATTCATCGAGGAGAATGGGACTTAAGCCTATTAAATAAGAGTTACCACAACGGCAAAGGTAGAAGTTCCTGTTCCGAAAAAGATTAAGATAGGACCAAAAACAGTAGATTGTGTGTTTATTAGTTATACTCAAAATAGTAGTACATATCGGTTTCTAACTTATAAATCAGAAATACCTGATACAAATGTGAACAGCATTATAGAGTCAAGGAATGCTGTGTTTTTTGAACATGTTTTTCCTTACAAGAAAGAACAGGAATTAAGTTCACATTAAAGAACTTATAACTGTACACAAAGTCAAGAGATTAATGACAATCAAATGCAAGAGACTAGTAATGGTCTCAACCAACAAGATTTAACTGATGATGAACCAAGACAAAGTAAGAGAGTGAAAACATCAAAATCCTTTGATCTAGATTTTTTGACATACCTATTAGAAAATGAACCTCAAAGCTTTAAGGAAGCAATGACAGGTCCAAAAGTACCTTTGTGGAAAGAAACTGTGAATAATGAAATTAAATCCATTATGTAAAATCATACTTGGGAATTGGTGGATCTTCCACTTGGTTCTAAACCTCTTGGATATAAATGGATATTTAAGAGAAAAATGAAAGCAGATAGTTCAATAGACAAGTATAAAGCAAAACTTGTGGTAAAAGGTTACAGACAAAAGGAAGGTCTGAACTATTTTGACACATATTCCCCTGTGACAAGAATAACGTCGATCTGCATGCTTATTGCTATAGCAACGTTGTATAATCTAGAGATATATCAAATAGATGTTAAGATAACTTTCTTAAACGGTGATCTAAATGAAGAGATCTATATGGAGCAACCCGAAGGGGTTGTAGTGCTAAGGCAAGAAAAGAAAGTTTGTCGGCTTGTAAAATCTCTTTATGGATTAAAATAAGCTCCTAAACAATGGCATGAAAAATTTGATAATGCTATTCTTAGTAATGGGTTTAAGATAAACGAATATGACAAGTGCATCTATGTTAAAAACATTGACAAAATTTAGGTCATCGTTTGTCTTTATGTGGATGGTATGCTTATTGAAAGCAGTCAAAACATAATCAAATCAACTTAGCAAATGCTGAATAAAAGATTTAATATGAAAGATATGGGGGTCGAAAATGTTATATTAGAATGAAAATTAGTAAAACATCTGATGGATATGCAATAGCTCAATCTCATTATATTGAAAAAATTCTTGGTAAATATATCAAGGATGATATGAATGTAGCAAGAACACCTGTAGGCATCAATCTTTATTTATCGAAAAATAAAGGTGATGTGGTGTACCAGTTAAAATGTTCCAAAATCATTGGAAGCCTAATGTACCTAATGAATTGCACGCGTCCTGATATAGCTTATGCTGTTAGTAAATTAAGTAGGTACACTAGTTACTCTGGAGAAGACCATTGGAAAGTGATCATTCGGGTTCTTAGATATCTAAGATTTACCCGTGATCATAGTTTGAACTTTACTCGATATCCTGTAGTATTAAAAGGTTATTGTGATACTAATTGGATATCGGATACTAAAGATTCAATATCCACTAGTGGATATGTCTTTACTTTGGGAGGCGTTGCTGTTTCTTAGAAATCCACTAAACAAACATGCATCGCAAGATCCACAATGGAATCTGAGTTCATTGCTTTAGACAAAGTAGGAGAAGAAGCAGAATGACTTCGCCACTTCCTAGAAGATATTCCAATGTGGCCAAAACCTGTGTCAGCTATTTGCAGTCATTCTGATAGTCAATCTGCAATAGGCAGGGCACAGAGTCATATGTATAATGGTAAGTCACGACACATTCGTCGTCGATATAATACCGCAAGGCAATTGCTTTCAAATGGAATAATCTCAATAGATTATATAAAATCTAAAGAGAATATTGCGGATCCGTTAACAAAATATTTGATAAAAAAGTAAGTGTATAGTTCATCGAAGGGGATGGGGTTAAAGCTTATTATATAAGAGTCATCATAATGGTAACCCTACTTAAATGATTGGAGATCCCAAGAACTAAATTCAAAAGGACAACTAAGTTATGTGTGGCTCACCAGAAATCACCAAAGGATTAAAATTTCCTACCCATTCCTATGGTGAGAGTGATATCAGCAACATGTGTTGCATGCAAGGGTTTAAGAATAAGCTTTGCTTTTAATGATTACTTATATCTTGATTTAGGCATAAAAATCAAGACGAGTATAAGAGATACTCACAATAAGAATTACCTATATGAGTGTCGAACTGAAGCCGGTTCTATAAGAATGAAGAAGCTAAATTCGCTAGAAGCACTCATGAACAACCATGATCGTTCAAGGCCAAAATGAACACAACTGTGAAAACCACAATGTGTCAGAAGATATTTTGTGTGAAATCTATTGTCTTGGCTTACACAAACAGTTGAATAATTCAAGGCATCGCGCCCATTGATTAGCTAGTAAGTCCGATAGGTACCTATTGTCTTGGCTTACACAAATAGTTGAACAATTCAAGGAAGGTTCAAGGCCAAAAGCTACCTATCTTGATGCAAGATATTTTTGACTCATACTCTTTCAACAAATTTTGCATATTGTTGCATTTTCGTTGTTATCAAATTCCATTCATGTGGGGGATTGTTAGAAATGGTTTTGAAAAAATCAGATTTTTCCTTAACTTTAGTCTAATTTTTAGGTGGGACCCATGCGCCAAAGTTGGCGGGTATAAGTGGTAACGCATTCTATGCCGCGTTATGATTCACGTAGTATATTTCGTTGCTCAAAACCATTATCGGGTGAATGAAAAATTGAAACTAAAGTGAGCTCCATGAAAATGGTGTTTTGGTGGAATTTCCATAAAGGTTTGAGTTAAAACTTGTCCCACATTGGTTTGGTGAGCAAACTTTGTATGGGTTTATAAGGCTTGGGATTGGAACTTGAGGTAGGCTCAAAGGGGCATCCAAGTTTTGTAGAGGGGGAGATTATGGGCAAAGTGGGCTAAATCCATTGGACCCAAAATAAACACACATGCACGCGGTGCCACCGCAGTCCGAGTGGGTTAGGCTGGGCTTGGGCATAGGTGCGTGGTGCGAGGTTGGGTTGGGCTTGTTCGACCCAATGCTTATCTTTTTGGACCAAAACTTTTTGAATTTTATTTTTCTAAAATTAAATTCTTACCATTTTTTGAATTTGAATTTCGAAATTAATTCCAAAATGGTGTCCAGATTTTCCTCCACCCAAACAGATTTATATCTGTTTAAATTCTGTCCTCACAGATTCAAATCTGTTCAAATTCAAAACCTAAATAGTGTCATATCTATTCATTTAAACTGAACTGGTCTTGTACTTGTTGAAATAGATTTGCTACCTGTTCATTCAAATCTGAACAGCCACCTTTGCACCTATAAATAGACAAGTCCATCATTTGATTTTTAATTGAATTTCCGTCCTCAATACTGCTATTACTCTTTACATTTTGCTGCATTAATTTTTCTTGTGAGAAAGAGTGTAACCACAAAGTGTGTTTGCTGTGTGAATAGTTTGTAGTGCTATTACTATTCACCGTTGACTGTTTTATCATGGGAGATAGACGTCTATAATCTGAAAGCACCGTAGAGAGGATGAATCGGTCTTAAGGATATAGTGTTAAACACTGGACTTGATCATAAAATTTGTTCAACAAATTAATAAGGTAAGTAATTAATTTACTTTCTGTTTTACTTATTTTTATCAGATTCTGATTTTGTTTTTGTAACAAAATAAGAATGTTATTTTATTTTATTTTATTTTATATACTGTTTTGATTTTTGTAATCAAATAATTTCTTCAATTTCTTTAATTTTTTGAATACAGTGAAGATTGTCTAACAATTCTTAGGATCACATATATCGCTCGTCCATCGAGTGATACACGTTTGTGGTAGACCGCATCTAGCCTAGGTCCTCCCTTTTACAAAAATTACGTGCCCCTTTTAGAATCCAAACCCAAGTGCAAATTTAGAATATATAAATACTAATGTGAGACAAGTTTTTTAAGTTTTATTACCATGTTGCTACTACGTTCAAATGGAACAGTTTGGACTCTCATTCACCTATTAATAATTTTGCTACTTATAATCACCTCATGGAGATGACTACAAGCCCATTTTAATTATGAGTCCTATTCAAAATTTAACTCAAAAGTTTCAAAAAAAAAAATTAATAACAAAACAATTTTCTAACACTTTAATCCTAAATTAAAAATAAAAATAAAAAAATTCTTCCATTTTTATTCTTCAACTATCATACTTTCTTCGATTTGATAATTTGCAACAGACTTGATGGGGGAAAGTGGTCTCACTTTGTTCCAATTTACTACTACTGCACTTATTCCTTGAGCTATATAACAAGATTCGAACAACTTCATTTTCTGTACAATCAATTTGCATTCACTACTTCTCTTTCTCTCCCCTCCCTTGACGAGCTAATTAAAATTCAGGTACCAAATAGATACAAAACACAAAGCACAAAACATGCTGATGTAATTTCTCATATATTTTTTTTAAGAAAAATAACAATCAAGTTTGGAAAAAATAAAATAAAATAAGTAGTAAACTTTTCAAATTTTAATAATTAAAAAAGGCCAGCTTTCCTCCAATCCGTGATCGGACTCGAACTGGAGAGTACTGTTGAGTCCGTGGGAGCCCACTACGGGTCCCGTTTCGATAATTCGAACAAATTAATGTGTAGAACTTCTCAAGTATTATATGCTTGTAAAAAATCAAGGTAATTAGATATCGATAGTTACATGATCAAATCAGTTTTGTATAAAAAAATGAAAGGTGAAAAATAAACAATTAACAGAAATCTGCTCTGATTAGATAGCTATTGATATCCAATCAATGTGATTTTTTACAAGTATCTAGTACTCGACGAGTTCTATATATTGAACGATTCAGATTATCGAAACGGGACCCGTGGTGAATCACCACGGGCCCAACATCACCCTCCAATTCAATCACAAATTAGAGAGAAGCCTAACCCTAATTAAAATTATAAATTTATAATTATTTTGAGAAGGTACCACTTATTTGTATTTTAACCACAACTTGAGATTAGTGTAATTGTTGAAGTTTGGGACCAGACAAACTTTGTTCTTGCATTATTATTTGCTTCAAAATTCTACCTGTGCGGGAAAGAAATAATTCTCCTCGTATAATCCTGTTGACCAAGTCCACGCTCCTCCGTACGACGTCGCTTTGTCACCTGAAAACACAAACGTGAGCTAGCCGGCGGGTGTGTGTCGGAAACCTCTCCGATGCCTAAGTCAGAAAACTTGACAAATAGACAAAGCTCTAAGTTCTCAGAAAAATTGTGTTCTGTTACCTCCTTCAGGGTGATGTTTGTGAGCTTTTATAAGTTTCCAGTGGCACAATCCTAGTAGGACTTTTATTCCTCCATGCAGAGTCCTCCTAGGATTCATACTCCTAAGGATAATGCTTATCCTTTTACACCCTCCCCCACTGCTTAAATCAAGTGGGATGGTTTTTACTTTGGCCGAACGACTATATGACCGAAATAAGCTTGGCTATGTAGAGCCACTGAGTAAACCGAACTCATCCTTAGTTCGGTTCTTGTTTTTTTCTTTCTTATCTCAGCTTTCCATGTAGAACCCATGGTACGGTCTTAGACCGAACCAACGACTTTCGGCCGGTCTAACCCCAATACCGGTATAACTCCAAGTTGCCTTTGGACCGAAGTATCTTTTACAGTCACTGTGCCGAAGTAACTTTGTCTCTCTTAGGCCGGAGTAGCCTTGCCTCTCCTGGGCCGGAGTAACATTGCGGCCTTTCCTGGGCCGGAGTAACATTGTGGCCTTCTCTGGGCCGAAGTAACATTGCGGCCTTTTCACCAAGTCTTTGGCACTTTGGGCCACAAAGCCCATCTCATAGCTCGGCCCAATTTTTACCAAAAATTACCCTCTCAATTGCCCCTTAATTCCATCTGCACAGCATGATTGGGATTACCAGTCCAACCGAGCTGAAGTTATTAAGCCTTTCCAGCCGAGCTAAAAACCCTTTAGCCTCTCCAGCCGAGCTAAATTTACTTCGGGCTTCACTTTGTCCGGTCGAAACGTCTCTTCAATCACGACTGTAACGCTTTCTTTTCCGTATACACGTGGCACGCTCCTATTCGTAGAAGGCAGCTGTCAACGCCGTCTTCGTGTTTCGCAATTTTTGAACAGTTCCCGCTTCTTTCCCCTCTCTCCTTTTTCACAAAATAACTCCTCCTGTTTTGGATCATTCACTCATTCTATTCATCTTCTCTCTTCGTGCTCTTGCTGTTCTTCCGTTGCTTCTGAAGACTGTTTTTGCTGCCACTTTTCCATCTCCAGTCTCCTTTTCTTCAATCTGGTAAGTAAACTCATTTTGTTTCTTTTGTTTTTGCTTCCATATCTGTTCTACGCATTTGGTTTACTGTATTTTTGCAAAACATGCTCTTCCATTTCTGCTTTGCTTCTGTATTTTTATGAAAAAACCAGTAGAACTTCATGTGTGTATGAACTATTATGTAGAAAATTAGTCTTAGATCCAAAATCACATAGCAACCGAACTAGAAAACTGTTTGTCCAATATTGGTAGATCACTTTACACAATAACCGAACTAGAACTTATAGAAGTCTTAACAAATCACCAACTCCTGATTCACTGTAGCCGAAATAAGATCACCGAACGAAGTCTGAATACATTAAACTAAGAACCTTAGGCCCCGTTTGTTTCCAGAGATGAAATGGAGGGGATTGATAGTGAGAGGATTAATAGTGAGGGGATTGTTAGTGAGGATCGTTTGTTTTCAGAGATAGAATGAAGGGGATTGATAGTGAGGGGATTAATAATGAAGGGATTGTTAGTGAGGGGATTGATAGTGAGGGGATTAGTAGTGAGGGGATTGATAGTGAGGGGATTAGTAGTGAGGAATTGTTAAATTATTTTTATATAAAATAATAAAACAAATAAAAAAATATAAAAATTAAAAATTATATTTTTAAAAAAATTTCCAATATATAAAAAATATAAAAAATAAAAAAATTTCTAATCCCCTCACTATTTTTCTAATACCATCTCTACCTCCTCACTATGAATCCCCTCCCCAAGGGTATTAGTAATACCAAGGTATTAGTAGTACCCTCCCTATCTCTCAAAACAAACAAGGTATTAGTAATACCAAGGTATTAGTTAGTCCCAAGGTATTAATAGTCCCTAGGCTATCTCTCAAAACAAACACCCCATATACTAATCCCAAGGTATTAGTAATCCTAATCCCCTTGTTATAACTCAAAACAAACGGGGCCTTAGTCTTCAACCGAGCTAAGCCTTTGGGGCTAAGCCAGCTTTCTTAGTTTCTAAACCAAACTCAGAAAGCTGCCCCTTGTGGCTTAACCGAAGCAAAAAATCCACTGTTCGAACCGAGATAACCAATCCCTAAAGGAAAACCGATCTTGCGCACAATAAGTTCAAACCGAACTATCGAGTGTTGTGCAGAACCGAAACAGAACCAGCCCATAAAGCCGAAATAGGGCTCATTTACCTTGTTTTTAATTTGTAGCACAGTCCAACGATCTGTGCTTAACCCCTTTGTTTTCTACTTTGCAGACTTAGGTTACCCAGGCACTCCTGCGTGCGCTCAACCGAGCTACTGGGCACAATTTTTGCACCGATATAACTTATTTGTAAATTATACAAATGGGTAAGTATAGGTACTTGGTAGAGACCCCTGGTGGTATGGCCGAATTCCGAAGGGATTATGGCATTCCCGACGATGTACACCTTACCCTAGCCGGGAAGGAAACCATTCCGTGGAATAACCAAGGCTTCGTCCCCTTTACTGTTTTATCCATTATAGAAACCGGACTAAGGTTCCCGGTCCAGCCTTTAATTTGTGAATTTCTTAGGCAAACCAGACTATGCCCAACCCATCTATCCACCAATACATACCGGATAATAATGGGTATCGCCGAGCTAAACCGCCAAACAGGCCTGAACCTCGGTTTAGCCGAAATCTTCCACCAGTACTCCATAGGTTCCAAAGATGATGGCTGGGTTTATTACCTTAGGATACGCCGACGTAGAGAAAAGATAATAAAAGATACACCGGATAAGGATGTTAATGATGATGACTTCTTCTGGGTATCGGGCAATTTTGAGGATCTCCAAGCCCAAATCCCAGGCCGAAGTATTAACTGGAAGAAAGGAGAACCTGGTAAAGTTACTTCGGTTTAATGCATGTTTTTCTTTTACTTCGATTTCAGGAGTCATGACCGATCTAACAGTTGTATATTTTTTGCAGACTCAGCTCATCTTGCATCCCATTATAGCTACCCAAATCTGAACATACTTCGAGCCGCACTACAGATTAAGGAAAGAAGTTGGTCTAAGCTTCTAAGCTTTGAGCCGACCTACACATATAGCGGTCATCGAAAAGCCCGAGTGACCGATTTCCTTCTAGAGGAAGCACCTGAACCGGACCCAAACTTGCCCGAAATACGACTTGTCCCACTAACAGTTGAAGAAGAGATGGCGAAGAAAAGCAGAGTGAGGGCCCTTCTGACCGCAACAACCAGGGCTGAAGTGCAACCATCCTTAGAAACGCAGCCTGCCGTTGTGGCCCTCCCTTCTCAGCAGCCTTCTTCATCTCGCCCTTCCAAACGCGCCCGATCTACATCGACCGAACAGCAACTTGTCGATGAGGTTGAATCCATCCCCCAAAGTCCTCAACCTACCCTCCAACCGGAGCAAACTGACCGAGCAGAATCTTCGAAATGGGCTCCGCAGCTAACCTTCAACGACCGAGACATCAAAGCTTCTGATTCGGTTATTGCTGAAAAAGATCGTCTATTGGCTTTTAATCTGGCCAAAAGTGTGTGCCTCCCCAAGGACATGGAGCACCACCTCAAGCAATTGAACACCGAGATGAAGTCCATCCGGTCTACATCGAAATCCATGATATTGGTAAGTAGCTCTGTCCGTTTCTTCTTTCTAAATTTTCAAACTTTTACTTCGGCTTAAGGAAAGTCTTCGTTCTGTCAGGCCTTACAAAAAAATAACATTACGTACAAGAAGGTCCAAGAGCTTAGAAAAACCACAAGGCAGGCAATGGCGGAAGTCGAGGCAAAGGTGGCCGAGCTAGAAAAGGCTGAAAAGAAACTGGCCGAGATGCAAGCAGAGAACGGCCGACTTGCCGATCTGGTTAATTCGGCTGAAGCGGAGAAGTAGAAAGTCGCCATCGTCATGAAAGACAAGTATCTGCGGGAGTTGGTGAAGCTTGAGAAGAGAAAAGACACCAAAATAACTTAACTAAAGAAGAGCGCGGAGGAAGCCGAAAAGGAGGGGTACAAGCAGGGTTACAAGAAGGCAGAAGATGCCTATGTCAAACAGTGCGACGCTGCCAAGGAGCTGTTCTTCAAGTGCGGCTGGAGGGCGGCTGTTGAGAAGCTCGGTCATGATCAACAGACTGAGGTCTTTGACCCTCCAGCTTACTTTATACCGAAGTCCCTTGCGGAGTATGCGGATGCCTTGCAACAAGAGTTTCTGGAAGACTCTGATTCTGATGACTCCTCTGCCCCTGAAGACATTCCGGTTGTTAGTGCAGACCCATCGCTTCGGTTGGAGCCCATGGTAGAGGACCCACCTATTGATCAGCCAAGTGACATCGTGGCTCCAGCCGAAACCATCCTGGCAACCGAGAGCGAACTTCCTCTTGAAACCGGTCTCCAAGTTGATGGTGATGCGGCTTTTGACGCCGAAATTGAAGAGCTTTTTTCCTGATTTTTTCTCCTTTTTTGTTACCTTTTGTGTAACCGGGCTATGTTCCTCTTGTACTTGCTCTTCAATGAATGAAAATTTTGTTGGGCTCTTACTCCGGTTCTGATATGTATGCCTGTACTTCGTAATGCCTTCTAATACTCCAACTTCTATTTCGGTTTTTATTTGTTAAACTATGCTTTATCAGCCAACCACTCCTTAGCCGACATAATTACTTCGGCTGAGGAGTACACAGAGTTGGTTTAATCCAGCCAACCGCTCTTCAGCCATACCCTTACTTCGGCTGAAGAGTAACAAGAGTTTGTTTAATCCAGCCAACCACTCTTCAGTCAAACCCTTACTTCGGCTGAAGAGTAACAAGAGTTGGTTTATTCCAGCCAACCACTCTTCAGCCAAACCCTTACTTCGGCTGAAGAGTAACAAGTGTTGGTATATTCCAGCCAACCACTCTTCAGCCAAACCCTTACTTCAGCTGAAGAGTAACAAGTGTTGGTTTAATCCAGCCAACCACTCTTCAGCCATAACCTTACTTCGGTTGAAGAGTAACAAGAGTTGGTTTAATCCAGCCAACCACTCTTCAGCCAAACCCTTACTTCGGCTGAAGAGTAACAAGAGTTGGTTTATTCCAGCCAACCACTCTTTAGCCAAACCCTTACTTCGGCTGAAGAGTAACAAGTGTTGGTTTATTCCAGCCAACCACTCTTCAGCCAAACCCTTACTTCGGCTGAAGAGTAACAAGTGTTGGTTTAATCCAGCCAACCACTCTTCAGCCATAACCTTACTTCGGTTGAAGAGTAACAAGAGTTGGTTTAATCCAGCCAACCCCTCTTCAGCCATACCCTTACTTCGGTTGAAGAGTAACAAGAGTTGGTTTATTCCAGCCAACCACTCTTCAGCCAATCCCTTACTTCGGCTGAAGAGTAACAAGAGTTGGTTTATTCCAGCCAACCACTCTTCAGCCATACCCTTACTTTGGCTGAAGAGTAACAAGTGTTGGTTTATTCCAGCCAACCTCTAAGTTTGTTTTTCCAGCTAACTTAGAACAATGTTTGGTTATTCCGACCAACCACTCTTCAGCCATAACCTTACTTTGGCTGAAGAGTAACAAGTGTTGGTTTATTCCAGCCAACCTCTAAGTTAGTTTTTCCAGCTAACTTAGAACAATGTTTGGTTATTCCAACCAAAACGTCCTGCAGCCTGGATCCTTATCCTGGGCTTAGGAAGGGTGTTGGTTTAATCCAACCAACCTCTAAGTTAGTTTTTCCAGCTAACTCTGAATAGAATGCCTGCAATATACCTAATCTTTACTAAAGCTAACTTTTACAAAGGATAACTTGTGCTAAAAAGAATTGCTTGTTTTATTGAAGAAAGAAAGAAAAAATTACATATATTTGAAAAAGTAAAGTTAAAAGTAAAATAACTTAAGATTGGCCGTATTCCATGGCCTAGGGATTGCCTTGCCATCCTTGTCTTCTAGGTGGTATGCCCCTTTGCCTGCTAACCCAACCACCTTGTAAGGACCTTCCCAGTTTGGCCCTAACTTTCCATCTCCTGGGATCAAAGTGTTTCCCATTACTTTGCGCAGTACCCAATCGCCGATCTTGAATTGTCTTGGGTGCACCTTTTTGTTGTATTTTCTGATTAACTCTCGTTGGTATGTGGCGATGTGAACCAGTGATCTTTCTCTTCTTTCTTCTGCGAGATCGAGTTCTAAAACTATGGCTTCTCCATTTAAATCTGGATCAAAATTTTCTCTTCGAATTGTGGGGAGGCCAACTTCTAGTGGGATTACTGCCTCCATTCCGTAAGCTAAGGAGAATGGTGTTTCTCCTGTCGATCGCCGAGGTGTGGTGCGGTATGCCCATAAAACATGAGGAAGTTCATCCGCCCACTTGCCTTTTGCCTTTTCTAGCCTTTTCTTTAGTCCATCCAAGACGACTTTGTTTGATGTTTCTGCTTGCCCATTTGCTTGTGGATATGCTGGTGTAGAATTGTAGAATTCTATCTTGTACTCCTCACAAAAGCTTCTGAATATCCTGCCGTCGAACTGAGTACCATTGTCTGAGATTAGGGCTTTTGGTATGCCAAACCGAGTAATGATATTCTGCCAAACGAACTTTTTCACATCTTTTTCTTTGATTGATGCTAATGCTTCTGCTTCCACCCACTTTGTGAAGTAGTCTGTTGCTGCGAGGAAGAACTTCCTGCTGCCGGGCGCTGTTGGAAGTGGTCCTACTATGTCCAAGCCCCATATTGCGAAAGGCCATGGGCTAGTTAATGGTAGGAGTTCTCTTGTTGGCTGATGTATTTGGTGCGCGAATTTTTGGCATTTCTTACACTTTTTCACATATTTCTCTGAGTCTGCTTGCATATATGGCCACCAATATCCTTGCGAAATAGCCCTGTAAGCTAGCGACCTTCCCCCTTGATGACTTCCACACACCCCTTCGTGTATTTCGAACAAGAATGCTTCTACTTTGCTGGGATGAACGCACTTGAGGTAAGGGCCAGAGAATGACTTCTTGTATAATGTCAAAGATGGAGATAGCCAAAATCGCTGCGACTTTGCCCTTATTTTGTTGGCTTCTTTTTTCTCTTCTGGTAGGATGCCGTCTTTTAGGAATAGGACGATGGGATCCATCCATGAGGGGCCTAATTCTGTGCAACATACTTCTTCTGCTTCGGGGTCTTCTATGCTTGGTCTTGGTAAGTAGTCGATGAGCAATGGATGAGGGATGGATGTATCAACCATTGAGGCAAAGCCTGCTAGTTCATCCGCTCTGCTGTTCTCCTCCCTGCCAATTTGTTCTATCCTTACTACATCGAACTTTTTGATCTCTGTTCTGACCAGCTCTTGGTATTTGGCCATTCTGTCATCCTTTGCTTCGTAATCGCCAGAAATTTGGTTTACCACCAGTTGTGAGTCGCTGTAAACCATTAGTTCGGTGGCCTTTATGTAGTGTGCTGACTTGAGTCCTGCGAGAAGCGCCTCATACTCCGCTTCATTGTTGGATGCTGGGAAGCCAAGGTTGATTGCTTGCTCTATAACCAGGCCGTCAGGGGAGATGAGGACTATGCCAAGTCCTGCACCATGCCGGTTGGATGCTCCATCTACAAAGAGCTTCCACATCTCTCCAACGAATAACTTCCAGCAAGTGGAGGGGTCAGATGATGTCGTGGGGTCAAGGATGGTGTTTTCTTCAAGGTCCATGTTTGCTGTCTGCCCTTCGTCCTCTGATTGAACTGTTGGTGAGCTTTTGTCTGTCTCTTCCTTGTTGTCCTTAGTATGGTCTGTCTTGGTGCTTGATTGACTACCCTCTACTAGGGATTGCGCTATTCCGGCGTCAACTTCCGTCCCTAGTTCGGTTGTGTCAGTTAGGTCGACTGGGCAGATATGATGACTTCCAGGAGTAAACTCTGCGACGAAGTCTGCCAAAGATTGGGCTTTTATTGCGGTCTTGGGTTGGAATTTGATGTCGAATTGTCCCAACTCTACTGCCCACTTCAAAATTCGCCCACTAAAGTTTGCCATTTCAAACAGAGCTTTTAGTGGAAAAGCTGTGAGGACGACTATGGTGTGGGCATGAAAGTAGTGCGCCAATTTCCTGGATGCCATCATTAATGCTAATGCTAGTTTCTCCAAGGGCAAGTACCTTGTTTCGGCTCCCAACAATGTCTTGCTGACATAAAACATGGGCAAGTATTGTATTCCTTCTGCACGAACCAACACTGCGCTAACTGCGTGCTGAGAGACTGCCAGGTACAAAAAGAGTTCTTCACCAGGTACTGGGGTAACAAGTAGTGGTAGGGAAGACATGTACTCCTTCAAGCTTTCCAGAGCTTGGTCGCATTCTTCATCCCACTCAAACTTGGCTTTTAAGGCTTGGAAGAATGGTCGTAGTCTGTCTGATGACCTGCTTATGAACCGGTTGAGCGCAGCCGCCATACCAGTGAGATGCTGCACTTCTTTGACTGAGTTTGGTCTCTCCAGTTCCTGGATTGCTTTAATCTGAGAAGGGTCTGCTTCTATACCCCGGTTGGTCACAAGGAAGCCCAAGAATTTGCCAGATCCAACTCCGAATGCGCATTTGGACGCATTAAGGCGCAACTTGTGTTTCTTCAGGATCTGGAACATCTCGCCTAGGTCTTTAAGATGGTCATTCTCATCCTTGATTTTGACCACCATGTCGTCGATGTAAGCCTCCATTGTTTTGCCTAACAATGGTTCGAACATCTTGGTGACCATCCGTTGGAATGTCGCCCCTGCGTTCTTTAGGCCAAAGGGCATGACCTTGTAGCAATATAATCCCCTTGGTGTTGTGAAGGATGTGACCTCCTGGTCTGGTTCATGCATGGCAATCTGGTGGTAGCCTCTGTATGCATCCAGAAAGCTAAGTCGGTTATGCCCTGCCGTTAGGTCCACCAGTTGATCTATCCTTGGTAGAGGAAAGCTATCTTTTGGGCACGCCTTGTTGACCGTTTTGTAGTCGACGCAGACACGCCATTTACCATTCTTTTTTGGTACTACGACTGTGTTGGAGATCCATCTTGGGTAGTGCACTTCTCTTATCGCTCCTGCCTCCAGCAGGTTGCCTACCTCTTCTGCCACTATTTCGGCGTGGTGGAGTGCCGATCTGCGTGTGCGTTGAATGACTGGTCTGGCAGATGGGTGGACATTGAGTTGGTGACTGATGAAGTTTGGGTCAATACCTGGCATGTCGTATGGCGTCCAGGCAAACACTTCGATGTTAGAGGTTAAGAATTCCAAGACCTCTAATCTCTCAGTGCTGGACAACGATGAGCCAAGCAAGAAGAATTTATCCGGGTTCTTCTCATCTATTTTTACCTCCACCAAGTCCTCCACCGCTTTCTGATCAGCCTCTTTACCGACGTCCGCGAATAGTTCATTACTTTCTGGTTCTTCCACCGAATGAACATATCCTTTGGCAGCGCGGCTGCCATTCACCGTGGCAAAACATTGCTTTGACATGATCTGATCTCCATAGACTTCTTCAATTATACCGGTGTCGTTGGGAAACCTCATTACTTGGTGGTAAGATGATGCCACCGATCGCATGGCATGCAGCCATGTTCTGTCCAGGATGATGTTGTAAGTAGAGGGGACCTTCAATACCCAGAACTCTACTTGTTTTGTTACGCTTCCTGCTCTGACCGGAAGAATTATTTTGCCGACAGGCCATTCTGGCATGGAGTTGAATCCAATTAGGGGAGAAACTGCAGGCGCCAAGTCTTTGTCTTGTAGCTTCAACTGTTTGAATGTTTCGTCGTACATGATCTCACATGAACTACCCTGGTCAATCAGAATCCGCTTGACGTCAAAATCTTTGACTCGGAGAGTGACAACCAGAGCATCATTGTGAGGACAGTATATTCGATCCAGGTCTTTATCTGAAAAAGACATGACGCTTGTTGCCTCTGTCTTCCCTTTCTTGGTGGCAGGTTGGGCACTTAACACTTCCCTAAAGTGCTCAGCCTTCTTGATTGATCCCCTGAGCTTGCATACACGCTCAGGTTCAAAGACTCCATGTATTACATTGATGATGCCTTGTGGCAGGGCGTCGATCGGCATTCCGTTGGGATGGTTATTATGATCTTGGAGGGCTGGTTGCGTCCCTCCTTCAATATATTTGTCCAAGTGGCCTGCTGCCACCAACTCTTCCAAGTGTTGTCTTAACGGTGTGCAATTCTCAGTTCGGTGCCCCTTTTCTTTGTGGAAGGTGCACCGTGATCTGTCGTCGTAATCTTTCTGAGCTTCCCCTAGCTTGGCTGGCCACTTGACAAAAGGCTCATCTTTTATTTCGCTCAGAATCCGATATATTGGTTTTTTGAACACCGTTGTTATGGCAGTGCGGATTCTCAACCATCTTTTGTCTGGGTCTTCTCCGTTATCTCGTCTGCCATGCCCGTTTTTATTCTGCCGATCTACTGCATTGACCTTTGCTGAGGTCTTCTTTTCTGGTACTGCGGTTGTACTAGATTTTGCTTTGGCACGTGCGCCATCGTCTTCTACCCTGATGTGCTGATGCACTCTCTCCATCAGGGCTTCCATGGTAAGGGGTGGCGTCATGGTGATCGAGTCCCTTAGTCTATTTCCGACTGGAAGGCCTCTTTTATACTGCGCAATGGCTAGATTGGTGGGGCAGTCTCCAATCTGGTTGAATGTCTCCCAGTAGCGACTGTTGTAAGATCTGAGGGTCTCTTTTTCACCCATGTCGATGGAGAGCAACTGGTCTATTTCCACCGGCGTTTTAGTGTTTGTTCCGAACCTTGTTACGAACGCTTCTGCCAATTGGGCCTAGGAGGCTATGCTTCCCTCTGGGAGTTTTTCGAACCAAGTCAAGCCTAGGTCGCCAAGGCTTGACGGGAAGAGTATACACATTAAGGCCTCGTTTCGCCTGTACACAGCCATGACTTGGCGAAAGTGGATCAAGTGTGAATACGGGTCCGTCTTCCCTTCATATGTAGTGAATTTCGGCTGAAGGAAGCCTGATGGTAGGGGCGCATTTTCAATTGCGGGAACAAACGGCGAAGTATGTAGTCTTGCTAAGGCTTTGTCCGTTGGTTCATACGCTGGGCGCGGTATTGGCATTCCAACCTCGACGCTTCCATGCATCCGAGGAGCCAACCGTTGTAAGGCAGAGACTCTGTGTGGATCGCGCGCCCTGGCATCCTCCTTGCATCGTGCTTTTTCTTCGAGCACGGTTCGTAAGTCGGATGACCTGGGTAGCTCTGTCTGTCTAGATCTGGTTTGGTGTGAGTGCGAAGGCCAATACGTGCTTCCTTCAGTGTATGATCTTTCAGATCTCGTCCTCTCAGACCTGGAGTGACGAGTTGTGGAAGATAAGGAATGAGTGTCGCCTGTCCTGAGGCTTCTGCTCTCTCCTTGGGAGGGTGTAGTATTCCTACTACGATTCTCTGAGTGGCGAGGGGGCGTCTTGTGTTTGCGTCCCTCTCCTGTCGCCACATCTTTAGTCTTCATCTGGCGTTTCAAAGCCTCCATGTCCGCTGCCATCTTCCGAATTAGTTCATCTTGCTCCTTTACGCGATCTTCCAGGGCTTGAGGATCAATCCTCCTCCTTTGCCTGTCAGGACTTTGAGAGTGACGAGGGCTGTTATTCCGCCTTCCCCTGCCACTCCTCCTGGAGTTATGTTGTTGGGGCTCCAGATCTGCCATAGGAGGGATAGAGGGTAATCCTTCTCGCCTTGCGCCCCCGTCTGGAGTTAGCCCGTCGACGGCGGACTGCGGTAGTTCTTCAATGTGTGCCATTGATTGAGAAAAGGAGAAGCTTAGTCAAGAGGTTTTTGTTCTTGTATGTTTGTTCCCACAGACGGCGCCAATTGTACGGGGAAGAAATAATTCTCCTTGTATAATCCTGTTGACCAAGTCCACGCTCCTCCGTACGACGTCGCTTTGTCACCTGAAAACACAAACGTGAGCTAGCCGGCGGGTGTGTGCCGGAAACCTCTCTGATGCCTAAGTCAGAAAACTTGACAAATAGACAAAGCTCTAAGTTCTCAGAAAAATTGTGTTCTGTTACCTCCTCCAGGGTGATGTTTGTGAGCTTTTATAAGTTTCCAGTGGCACAATCCTAGTAGGACTTTTATTCCTCCATGCAGAGTCCTCCTAGGATTCATACTCCTAAGGATAATGCTTATCCTTTTACACCCTCCTCCACTGCTTAAACCAAGTGGGATGGTTTTTACTTTGGCCGAACGACTATATGACCGAAATAAGCTTGGCTATGTAGAGCCACTGAGTAAACCGAACTCATCCTTAGTTCGGTTCTTGTTTTTTCCTTTCTTATCTCAGCTTTCCATGTAGAACCCATGGTACGGTCTTAGACCGAACCAACGACTTTCGGCCGGTCTAACCCCAATACCGGTATAACTCCAAGTTGCCTTCAGACCGAAGTATCTTTTACAGTCACTGTGCCGAAGTAACTTTGTCTCTCTTAGGCCGGAGTAGCCTTGCCTCTCCCGGGCCGGAGTAACATTGCGGCCTTTCCTGGGCCGGAGTAACATTGCGGCCTTCCCTGGGCCGGAGTAACATTGCGGCCTTTTCACCAAGTCTTTGGCACTTTGGGCCACAAAGCCCATCTCATAGCTCGGCCCAATTTTTACCAAAAATTACCCTCTCACTACCCCATGTAGTATCTGTCTCAGCTAGCACCTTCTTAGAGTAATCAACTTCGTGCAATAAAGTTAAAACAAGGGGAAAAAAATATCAATTAATAAGTCTTATTTTTCTTATTAATTTTTTATTAAGTCCTATTATTGCTATCTTGAGAAGGCTGATTCAGAATTTTTTATATTTTTTATTTTTTTGGATTGTTAAAAGAAATTTTTTATTAACTCAATGTAAAGGATTACAATGAGTTAATAAGGATTATGAAGAAAATTTCACAAAAGAAAGGATGATTTAGAAGTTAATAAGATTCAATGGGAAATTAATGAAAAAATAAGACATTAAAAATTTTGGGACGATTTCATTTACTAGAAACAACTAAAAAAATTATAGTTTTATGAAGATAGAAGTGGAAGTAAGTTGTCCTAATTCACTTACCACTACATAAAAATATAATTATTATTTTTATTTAAATGATTTTTTTTTTATTGTCGTTGTTATTGTCGCCGCCTGGGCCAAAGCCTACATGCAATTCACATGTGACCCTCCCAAAAATTGGGATATGTATACATGGGAAAGTTGTTACGAAAGAAGAATTCTTTTTGGTCCAGGCAAACCAATAAGTGCTATTATGGTCCCCATTGGACACTACTATATAATGTCCCTTTGAGCGTCCCTAATTCAAGTTTGGGGATGCTACTGCGCAGGGTGTGCAGCAGCATCTGCTGTGCGCAGAAATGGGCCCATTTTGGGGCTCATTTTGATAATCCGAACCGTTCACATTTTAGAATATATCAAGTAGAATATGCCTGTAAAAAATCAAGTTAATTGGATATCGTTTACCTATTCATCCACTCACATTTGTATTCATTTTAATACTTTAAATCACAATTATTATTTATTTTTATAGATAGAAATGTGAGTGGATGAATGGGTAAACGATATCCGATTAACTTGATTTTTTACAGACATGTTCTACTTGATGTATTCTAAAATGTGAACGGTTCGGATTATTAAAATGGGCCCATTTTCGCCGCACAACAGATGCTGCTGCGCATCCCGCACAGCAGCGTCCCCAAATCCCTCTAATTCCATAGCAAATCCAACCATGACTTCGAAGAATGAATGGTCTTCTGGCCTCTTCGACTGCTTTTCCGATGCTTCATCGTGTATGTTCAAATTTTATCCCATAGTGAAACACTAATTTCACTACAGGGAAAATGAGTTTTGGCGACGTTTATTTAACATCGTTTTGTTAAACGTCACATTTTATAATATTTAACAACGTTTCTTAAACGTCGTTGTTTTAAAAAATCAAAACGGCACCGTTTCAAGCGTTTAAAAGCGTCTTCGAATGTCCCCTCTCTCTCCCTTAAATGGGCAACCCTCTGAAGCCCTAATCTCTTTCAGTCTCTCATTCGCTCTCTCTCTTTCTCTAGACCCTCTCAATGGATCGATTCATCTCTTGCTGATTCATCTCAGAATGATACAATCTTGGTGATTAATCTTGGCGATTTTGATTTTGATTTTGATTTTGATTTCTAAGTTCTCTCTCGATTTCGATTTCGAAATTTAATGTTTCGGTGATTCTCTCTCTCAATTTCAAAGCCTATTTTGAATCTGAGAATAATTGTTAAAGCCCTTTGTAAACCCTTATTTGGAATCCTCATGCCTTCAAATCTCGTCTCTCTTAACCCTCTTTAAACCGTGATCATTCTCACAGATTCATCTTTGAGATTCAGAACGATTTCAAAGCTCCACTACCACCACCGTCTACACCAGCTCGATTTCTTTGATTTCGATTTCATCTGATCTCTGATTTCGATTTCGATTTTGATTTCGAAGCTCCACCGCCACCACCATCTGCACCAGCGAGGTATCGATTTCTTGAAACTGGCTTCTCTTCAACACAACATCACATCATGACTTTTAATTCCTGGTTTTAAATTTTTGTCTTCGGGAAATCACATCCTTATCTGTTGGTCAATCTTCAATTGCTCATTAAATTTCTGAACTTATTAAGAGACTTAAGCTTGAGGCAGGTATCTATTATGACCCAGAAGATTTCCGAATCCACCATGATCAAACATACTCTGTCCTTTGTAGTTGCTGAAATCTTATCCATGATTCAGATATACGCGAGATTGATTCAAATGAGATGATGGACTTGATCTCCAATCAAAAGATTTAGATCTACATGACCTGAAGCTGATCTTCTGAGGCATCTCTGAAATCTGAAGCGGTTGACTTTGTCCATAGATGTCCCAATTCTTTGCAGATAAAAATGGAAAATATCCATCCTTGAACTCCAAGTAACTTTTGTAACTATGATGTTTAGATATACTAGATTCATGTTACTTGTTGCCATTTTTGCCACCTTTTATAAATTTTTAACATCTAATACGAATTTATTATTTTTCCTTTTGCAGCACAGGTGTCTCGCTTTCTTTGCTATTGGTTCAAAGTTGACTTTTAATTTCCTGACTCAGATACAAATGTGAGATGATAAATATGGGTCTTTACCGACATTTAAAAATGTTTTGCTATTTATATAAGCAGGATTATCAGGTGGAGTCATAGCTAGGATATCCATATCAGGAGTTGCTGGGGTGCTGTTATTGGCAGTTTGCATATATGTTGGAGTTTACAAGAAGAAGAAAGTGCAGGAAAAAATATTGATTTTTGCAAGATCTGAACATCGATCAATTCAAGCTGCAAGGGGTAGTACTTCTCCCTGTTTCCTTTCTTTTTCCCTTTTTTGTCTATTTCTTTAAACATCTATGTTTGAAAGGGTTCTTCATGGATATTCTGCACTACAAATTCCCCTTTTAACTCATTTTACCTCTTGGCTGAAGAATGAAATCCAATTTTGACAAACTGGGAAACCATATGCACATGGTTGTTACAATGTTAAACATCCTATGGTTACTTATTTAGCTTTCTTTTAACACAATAGAGGTTCCTTTCATTTAAAAAAATAATAATAAGAATCGTGATGATATTTGATTAGGCGGAATATGGTTACCATGATTTTTAAGCAGATTCCTCAAATTATTAAACAATTTGGCAGTTAATACTTCTGTTTGAACCTGTTATTTTCTCTGACATAATGTACCAATTTTTCTTGGTATACCTATTTAACTTGTTACTCTAGAGTCTTAGGGGTCACAATTATTCTTTATCTTACCATAATTCTATCCTGTAATGGACTGCAATTATTCTTTAATTTATCCTCTTAACCTTATATTGAGTATTTGGAGGGAGAGAAAGGTGAAGGTGGCACGGCCGTAGAAACATTTACTGACTATTTGAGTTTTATGTCTCTTTTAGAATGTCTTAATAGATCTACCTTGGGTATTAGTTTCGGCCTTGATTGTTGGTTTGAACTGATAGAAACTATTGCAGATGACTTTTAATTCTTTTAATTTTTCCTTTTCTGATTTGAGTCCAGCGCCCTCCTAAACTTTCTATTGGTCCTTCTCATCCTGATCCTGTTTGATTCAATGAATCTTGATGTAGGAATTGGTTGTATCCTGTCATTAGTGCGCTTGTCAAAGTGAATTTTGTAGTTTGTTATCTTCTTTGTCAACCGTAATTCCCATTAACTATTTTTTATTTTATTTAACATCCTATTGATTTGTTGAGAACTTCAATTTATGGGACCTGATGTTGATGGCATTCAGATAAAACCCAAGTCAAAGCACATATGGATAGACCGTTGCAGCCTCTGTGATTATGATGATGGACTGATAGATATCACTCGAGAGAGCACAGATATTACAATTTCTAGGTGAGCTGAATCTACCACACTAGGAAATCACTGTTGATTGTTACCCATGTCTTTACTCATTAAATCTTTGTATTCAAATGTCACTTTTCAAAGCATGACAATACAATGCTTATTGGAGCAGACCCGTATTACACTGGTGACAAATGTGTTCGAGTGACCATTCACCATTGTTTTTTTTATGGTACTCGACAGCGGCATCCTTGTGTCAGGTTTGGAAAAGTACATTTATATAATAATTACACCAGAAACTGGGGCATTTATGCTGTATGTGCCAGTGTAGACTCACAGGTAAAGATGCTTTCAGCTGCTGCTTTCTTCATCATCTGTCTCCTCTTTTCTTTTTTGTTAGTTTGAATTTTAAGGTGTTAAAAGATATTATACATGGTTGGCCACTTCTTATGAACATGTTTATGGTTTTTTGGCTTCAGATATATTCACAATGCAATATATATGAAGCAGGACAGAAGAAGGTGGCTTTCAAATATCTAACAGAGAAGGTAATTTGTTTTATCTTTGCATTCTATCAATGATATCTGAAACTTCATATGAAGACATTAAGGTGATGTGGAATTCTATCAGTGTGATTGAGGTATTTGAATATTTATACAGTATTTCTATAATTTTCGTTATATGAGACATCTTCTTTATCCGCAGTGCAGCCACCTGACTCAACTTATGATCTTATGATCAAAGATGACTTAGAAAGTTCACAAGCGTTGTCATGCTTGCAGATTGAGACATTGGTTTATGCTTGTCAGGTTGCTTTTACAACTGGACTTTGGATACTAATTTTGCACATCATCATTTGTGATATAATGTAGTGGTTTCCATGACAGAGACATGTCCAGCACCTTCCAGATGGTGCCAAGGCAGTTTTTTTATCGAAGATGGAGCTGGTGTGGGCAAAGGACGAAGAATTGCAGGGTTGATCTTTGAGAACTGGCACCATGGGAGGAGGAAAGCATTGTAAGATTTTGGGTTGATGTAATCTTCTCATGCATACACATCTGACCATGGTCACATTCTTGATTTAATTGCACTTTATGAAGGTCTAGTAAATTGATGACCAGGTGGAACTTCTCAGAGAAGTGTTGTCTCTCTAACCCAATGGATCTTTTTATTTGACTCTACTAAATTGATGACCAGGAGGAACTTCAATTCCATGGCAGTGCTGATGTAAACGAGAAGGATGCAATATTCAATTATCGAAGGAAATATCTTCCTACACAACAGGTGTGACAATCTATTCCAATTCTAATGGTGTTAGTTTAAATGCAAGCATTTTATAGTTTTGAGGGTGCATGAAGTTGCCATTGTTCATGAGTTATTGGCTAGCGGTCATCTACCTTTATACTTTTATTTAGGGTAGTCTTTAGCACTGCTTTTCTTGATTTAGTTAGTCATATGTTGCGTTGGATTATTTAGTACGATATGTTTTATTACTGCTGACAGTTTTCTATACATGCTGGAATATTGATTTCCATGCGTTTCTCTAGATTAGTGGGATGGAGCAAACCAGCTTCTTATTTCAGCAAGCTTCAAAGGTACTATGATTCTGCTTTTATGTTGTGATGGAAGTTCAAGATCTTGTGATGATTTTTTGCCAAAATAGCCGTTTGAATCCCTAAATTTCTTTTGCATGGTGTCTGTGTTTTCCATATTTCAGTCAGTTTTCTATGTACTATGAATGTGAATTTAGCATGTTATAATAGTCACTTCCCAAAATTTTGTTATCTAGACTGTGATCTTTAGTTTTTGTAGTTTTTTCATTATTATTGAAATGTTACATGTTTCTTTTCATAGGTTGTTGGCATAGAACATGGATTTTAGTCATTACCTCATGTTATACCTGACAGAACTTATAATTCATAGGTTCTTTTCATAGTTTTCCTTTCAAAGTTATAATTTTACAATAATTACTTGTGGAAAACAGTCATTGCCTTTGTTTACCTTGGATTTCCTTTTCTTGTGTCATTTAATTGTGGTCCTCTCACTGTGGTATCAAATAGGTAACTTTGAGTGGTGCAAAATTATTTCAGTTATCGATTGTCAACAAGAAAATGATATCAAATAGGTAACTTTGCGTTGTGCCAAATCATTTTAGTTATCTATTGTTAGCAAGAAAATGAATACTTTCATTTATAAACAGTCTGTTTGGAAATGCACCTTACTCTCTGTCTCTATCATCAAATCACTATATTAGAACATAATATTTTGGGTTAATTTCATGGATATCTCTTCGGCTATCATTGAATATCGCTTAAATCTGTCTCTCAATTGAAAAAATCATTAGACTTGGACATTGCAGAACTTTTGTTACTGCCGTGTTAGACTTGGACAATTTGTTTGAGAAGCTAAGTCCTATTGATTTTGTATTCTACAATTCTAACATTTTGTGCATAATGCAGCTTGTCTCTAGTGGTTCTCCTGATCCAGAATAAGTGTGGTGGTATGCAAGATTGCTTTTGTTAGTGTCGTCAAATGGCAGATCTAAAGAAGAATGCTGATGAACAAGATTTCTAGGGTGTGAGAAATATGAAGCAATTTGAAGAGCATATAGGTAAAGGGCCATCAAGATGCTAATTGTAAATCTGACCCTTGTGCGCTAAAGTTTTCTGTTTCTTAAAAAATAAAATCAAGTAATTAGAACAAATTTATTAAGTTTAGCTGAGTTTAGCTGGTGAACTTTTTTACTCATATATATATATATATATATATATATGTGTGTGTGTGTGGATGATAATTCATTCTGAATAAACTGAATGTTAAGAACCTTAGAATATGTTTGTTTGACTAAGTAAATTAAATTAGACAAGATTAACATTATACAGCTATTAATTTTGGAATTATTAATCTCTCTAAATTGTGTAACATACACCGTTTGATTTGTGTGTGAATGTTTTTTTTTTGCACAATGATTGTGGACTATCATTTGATAAGATTTTACTATATGAATGGGAGTTATTATTTTATATTAGTGCTATTTTTTAATTTTATTACAGGTATTTTTTTAGTTCAATAACAAAAATTAGCACAGTTTTTTTTTTAAAAAAAAGGGGACTATGACGGCGTTTCTAAAAACGTCGCTAAATAGCATAACGGTTGGATTTTTGTTCGAGAAAAAGAGATATGGCGGCGTTTTAAAAATGTCGCTAAATAGCATGGTGACGTCACGTTACTGTTAATAGAACTTTTAACAGCGTTTTTAAAAACGTCGCCTATAGTAATAGGCGACGTTTTTAAAGCGCTATAGTGTTGTAGCGACGGCCACATCTTCAGCGTTTGGTGCTAAACGTCACAAAAGGATTTGACGGCGTTTTTAAGACCTATAGCGGCGTTTTTTAAACGCCTCTAAAACCCTGATTTCCAGCAGTGTTTATGCATTAGCATCATCAAATGTTTCTGTTTTGTTTTACATCAATTAATTGGTTGGTAGTTTACTAATGAAAATATAATATAAATAATAAAATTGTTTATATCTCTAACAATTTAAAAAATAAAAATAAAAAGAAGAAGAAAAAGAGAGAGAGAGAGAGAGAGAGAGAGAGAGAGAGAGAGATAACATGCTACTCTAATTGATGAATCTTGTACAGGTTGTCTGACAATTTGGTGTCCATGCGTTACTTTTGGACGGATTGCTGAAATCGTAGACGAGGGTGAAACTTGTAAGTTTGCTTCTAGATTGTAACATTTTGTGTTAATAGAGAAGTGCAAAGAGTGAGCTCAAGGTGTAGTGTTGGTGTCTCATGTTTATTTATTTTTATTTTACAGCTTGTTGTGCAAGTGGAGCATGTTATCTACTACTCTATGGTTGGGCACACGTTTGTGCACCTCTCTATTCTTGTGGTTATCGATCCAAGCTAAGGCACCGATCTTGTTGAAGTCTAGTTTCTGTTGTGAAAAATGCGCCTTATGCCAAGAATACCGCGAGCTTCAAAATCGTGGATTCGACATGTCAGCTGGTTAGACAATTCCCCTCTCTCTCTCAAACAAATTTTTTAATATAATCATTTATCAAGCCTGCTTGATACAACTTATTTCAAATTGAAAGTTGATAAATCAAAAATTAAAAACACAAATTTCTCTACTTTTAAACAGTCAACCTTTTTTAGCTTACTATTTAAGTTATTTCTATCTTATAAATTATAAGCAAAACATACACTAAATAGCCTTGTACAAATTTCAAAAAAGAAAAAAAGAATAAGCTATTAGCAGCCTCATAAGCTGCACTAAACATGACGATCTACTGAATCTCTTGAATTTGTTATATTAGGATGGAAACGAAATGTGCAAAAACAAACTCGTGGAGTAGCAATGGCACTCGTGGAGTAGAAATGTGCAGAAAAGAATGAGTAATATATTGGAAAAAGATGAGAAATGAAAGAATACATATGGTCATTATATTAAAAACACAAATACAATGTAGCAACGAATTTTACATCAGAAATTATCACCTACCAACCCAAAACACAAACACACAAAAAACACAACACAAAGATCAAATATATAGTAACAAAAACTACAAAATAACATGCACACATGCAGGGTCCACAAGAAACTTCAGGGAACCTTCACGAAAATTCGCAGGACAGACCAGCCGGGTGTAGCCAAGAATCTTCAATCAAACAAATCAACAAGTTCGCTATTTCTTGTGACTTACACAGTACACAGCATTCCTGAAAAAACTGTCGAACAAATGTCCAAATTCTAGCTGCTAACCAAATAATGCACAATGTAGACCTATTCTGAATGTGGCCGAATCGTAAGATAATCAAGATCCACACCTTATGTTATTATTCACTTCTGGGATATAACAATACCTTCTCTTTCTTTTTCTTTTCTAATGATTGGGGCCTATGAGAGAGAGAAGAAAGGCCTTGTAGGGTCCCGATGTCTCTGATTGAACAGCATCATTCAATGATTTCCCATATTTCTTGTGGTACTCTGCCTTTATATACTGCATATCAATTTCAGCCCTTGTCACTATTATCCTTGTTAGTGATGTTTCATCAGTTCCCATGCCTTTCATTGCCTTGTGCAATCCCTACAAATGTTTGTTTTATAATTGCACAAAGCTTACTTCCATTAATATATTCCAGAAACACAATCAAAAACTAAAATTTCTTATAAAATTATGCACCGTATTTTATCTATTTATTTGTTGAGATTTAGTTGTTAATTACATGTACATAATTGTCTCTCTTTTTTTTCTTTTTCTTTCTTTTTTTTTTAAAATTTTTTTGGAAAAGCTTAAATGTAAAAGAGAAAGAATTACATGTAAACAATCTGCAAATTACATGTAAAAGAAAAAGCATGTGAGAGAACATATTTTCTTTTGATTATTGAATGAATTTTGAAATATCACATGCATGATATTAAAAATTACTAAAACATTAGTAAACAATTTGCAGATTATTAAATTACATGTGATTAAGCCAATTCTTTTCACTTACTAAAAAAAAAAAGGCAAAAATGTTGGTGAAAATCCTACGTGATTTGTGATTAGATACACGCGATTTATGACATAAACAGCAGTATTTAAGGCTTCAGCCCAAAACTTAGGAGGAAGTTTCTTACTAAGGAGCATGACCCTAGCCATTTCTTGAACAACCCTGTTCTTCCTCTCAACAACTCCATTTTGTTGTGGAGTAATAGGAGCAGAAAATTCATGCTTGATTTCATGCATATCACAAAAATCCGAAAACAAACTATTTTCAAATTCACGACCATGATCAGTTCGGATTCTTATGATACGCCCAATGGAAGCACCCTGTTCATTTTGGATTTTAGGGACTAAGGCCTGGAAGGCATCAAACGTATCAGATTTTTCCCTTAAAAAATTTACCCACGAAAATCGAGTAAAATCATCAACAGTTAAAAAAATGTATCTTTTACCTCCGATGCTTTCAGTGCGAGTAGGGCCCATTAAATCCATGTGAACCAATTCAAGAGGACGTTTGGTTGTAAAGCTGTTCACCTTTTTATGAGGAGCACGGGTTTGCTTGCCAAGCTGACATAGTCCACACACATGGCTCAAATTCTTACCTAGTTTAGGTATTCCCCTCACAAGCTCTTTGTTGGCTATCTTAGTTAGGTCATTAAAATTCATGTGACCTAATCTTTGATGCCACAAATCAATGTTACTTATGATGGCAGAGTGACAAGTGAGATCATTAGTAGTAACAATCCCATAGCAGTTATCAGATGTGCGAACCCCATGTAAGACAGTATTTCCCTTTTTATCCAAAATTTCACATTTATTTTTTGAAAACAATACTTCATGATGGGAATCACACATTTGACTAATGCTTAAAAGATTTGCTTTAAGACCATCAACTAGTAGAACATTATCTAGCTTGGGAAGACCAGTAACACTGATAGAGCCCTTACCAATGACTCTCGAAGTGCCGCCATCTCCAAACGTAACAATTCCTCCTTCATATTTTTCAAGGGAGGTGAAGTAGGATTTGTTACCGGACATATGACGAGAACACCCACTGTCAAGATACCACATGTGTGAATCACGTGCTTTTAGAGCAGTGTGAGCAACAAAACAAGTCAAATCCTTTTTTCTAATCCAAATCTTTTTAGTCTTGGTGTTCAGCCTAGACATGTAAGGTTGTCTCCTAACCCAAAAAGTATTAGAATTTCTACCCTTTTGAGACACCTTACCAAACAGTTCAAAACAGTAAGGACGAATGTGGCCATACCTACCACAGTGATGACAAATAAAAACCGGTTTTACCTCCTTTTTGTTGATTTTACCAGCTTTAGGTAGACGGAGAGAGAGATCAGTCTGGTCTACCTTCAATTTTCCCTTTGCTTGAATCTTCTTGTCATGTGAAGTAGAGGCCTGACCCTTGTGAGCTGTTGCACCATAGCCTAACCCGCTTTTGTCGCAACCCATTTGTTGAGACCCGAGGATGTCTTCTAAAGATTTGGAACCTTTGTTCCACATGGCAATAGTGGCTCTAGCAACCCGAAGCTCTTCATCCTTTTGACCGACTATCTCTTCCAATCTGTCTTGTGACAGCTCAAGACTTTTAAGCTTTTCTTCATATGTGGAATACACCTTCAGAAGTTCATTCCTTTCAGTTTCACAGGATAGTAATTTACCACATAAGTCTTGCCTATCACTCGAGATCTTGACGATATTCTGCTTTGCTGCTACAAGTTCTTCTTTCAGTCTGACATTCTCACTCTTACATGTCTTTAGCTTGAGGGAGAGTTTGTCGTTGAGTTTGGACAGATTCAAAGATTCCTCGTATAGCTTTTCGTAGGTTTGTTGTAGTTCATCGCCATTGATCTCATCATTATCCTCAGATGTTTCATCATCCTCTTTTTGCTCTTCATTCTCCTTGACCTCATCCAGTCTAGCAACTAAGACAGGAAGGTTGCTAGATGATAGTGAAGGCGAATTTCCTCTTTCATGGAATTGGCTCAGAATTTCCCATGCCTCTTTAGCCTTTGTGCAACGAACAACCCGTTGCTGTTCTTCAGCAGAAATTGCTCTACGAATAGTGCTAAGGGCTCTCAGATTGCTCGGACTGTCAACACTTTCGGTATCTTCTTCAATGGCCTGCCAGCCTTCTGGATCAAAGGCTCTCAGAAAAGCCCTCATTCTGATTTTCCAAAACAGATAGTTAGCCCATCAAAGGTGGGAGCATGATGCAGGTTCTGGCCACGAGCTGATTCCAAAGGCTTTGGAATAGGTTGAGAAACCGTGGCCCAAAATGCCATGAATGCACTATCCCCATCTTCACCGGATTCAGGTTCTTCGGGTTCTTGCTCCGACCCGCTTTCATCATCCCAAGTTACGGTGTAGACTTTCTTCCGATTCTTTTTCGAAGGGCATTCAAGAGACATATGGCCAAACCCTTGGCATTCATAACACTTGACCCCTGATCCCCTTACAATCTTTTTTTCAATAGTTTGAGCAAATTTTGGTGGAACAGTTTTGGGTTTGTCATTACTCTTATCTTTTGAAATAGGGGCTCTGAAATTCGGCTTCTTTTTCAAAAAAATTTTAAACTGTTTTGTAAGCATAGCCGTCATCTCAGACTCTAAATCAAATTCAGTCTCCGGAGGTTTTGCAGTCTCATGGGCACTCGTGAAAGCCATATTTTCTTTTTGCTTTTTCTTAGAAATTTGGTGGGCTTCATAAGTCTGCAAATTTCCAACCAATTGATCGAGCTTGAGGGTATCAACATTCTGAGCCTACTCAATGGCTGTCACCTTTGGTTGGAACCTCTCGGGAAGGGACCTCAAAATTTTTCCAACAACTTTTGCTTCCGGGATTTTCTCACCGAGAGTGAAACAGGAATTCACGATATCACTGAGTTTTGCATAAAATTCATCGAACGTCTCATCGTCGCGCATAAAAAGGGTTTCAAAGGCGGATGTGAGACGTTGAAGTTTTGCCCTTTTAACAGAGGTAATACCTTCGTGAATCGTTTCAAGAATATCCCACGCCTCTTTTGCTATTTCACACGTGCAAATTCGACGGAATTCTTCAGGTGTGACAGAGCAGAAGAGGGAGTTGAGAGCTTTGCTGTTCCAACTCGAATTCTGGTAATCGATTGTGTCCCATTTATCAAGGGGTTTAGGAATATCAATCCCATCAACGGTGATTGTAGGTTCACTCCACCCAAAGATTACGGAGTGCCAAACTTTCTCATCGATGGATTTTAAAAAGGCTCTCATACGAGCTTTCCAATAAGAATAGTTTGTACCGTCAAGTAATGGGGGTCTATGAGTGGAGTTACCTTCACGAATAGAATCCATGATATAATCACACAAAATCACACTCCTATAGTTTTTTAAAAAAAAACAAAGAGTGACCCGCTCTGATACCAATTGAAAATCCTACGTGATTTGTGATTAGATCAAAATTAACTTATTCCAAAACCCAAATAATTCAAAAACTCTCAACCTAAAATCATCAAACACTTACGAGAGTGATTTTAGTTTGTTTGTTTTTAAGAATAAACAATAAATCGACACAAACGATTTTTTACGTGGAAAAAACCACAATTGAAGAACCTTCAATTGTAATCAAAAACCACGGGCGAAACGCCACTATCAATCCACTACTGAAGAACAAAAAGATTACAAAGAAACAATACAAATTACCCAACCCAGTCAATTTGTCTCTGAATCTTCTGTAATTCTTTTCACCACACCTTCGTCACGGAATTGATCCTGAAGTTGATTCCACACCACAACTCCACTTTGTCGAATTAACGACTACGTAGAATCAAACGCCTTTTGAATTCTACGCTTTAATCTTCGGAATCCACCGAAGAGAACTTTCTTGTACCTTAAGAAGCAACCTCCTTGATGTATGAATCTCAATGCATAAGTTCAGAACTCTCTCAAGATTATCAAGGAAAACTATCAAAAATCTCCAAAGAAAACTTTAAACACAACCCTAGTTTGTTTAGATCAGATCTAGGAAAACGTGCTTCATAAAAACACCCTTAACAGCTTTAAATAGAAATCTGGATCCGCGATCTCCGCTCGAGCTCACCACAGCCCGCTCGAGTGGACTGACCAAAAACGGCGTGTGAATGAGCGGAGATGCGCTCGAGCGTATGATACTCCGCTCGAGCGTAAAATCACATCCACCAGTATCTGTGCTTGCCCTGTCAAAATACTGAGACCTGCTAATCTACGCTCGAGCTCAAAAGTCTCCGCTCGAGCGGACAGTACAAAAACACAAAAAAAATACTTTTGAATCAACACAAGGTTTTGTCTCCGGATTTGACAACATAGGGACCTAACAGTTGGAAAAAATGATTTTATGGTGACTTTAATGTGAAATTAAAGTAGGTTCCAATCATTGGTTGATGTGGGATTAAATGAGTTTAGATTCTTTAAAACAAGGTCTTTACCCCAGAAAAAGAATAACCAAAAACTATTGAGAATTGAATGAGAAATTGTCTCATAAAATTGCCTTATGAATGACGTATTGGAAATTGTGTATAACTACCAATCCCACATTGATTGTAGAAGAAAACTTTGGTGGGTATTTAAACCTCAAGATTTTGATAAGGTTATGAGCCCTTTGGGACATCCAAATTTTCCGAAGGAAGGGAGTTATGGATGCTTCAAGGATGGGCTTGGGCGAAGATTATGGTTCAAGTTGATTATGGCAAAATTGCCACATGCGTGCGCACCGCCCGCCGGGGCTGGGCCGGGTCCTTGGATCTTGGGCTTGAGTTAGGTTTGGGCTGGGCCGAATTGGTGGTCTATCAACCTAATCTTTTTGGGCCAGGTCTGCTGCAGATATGTAGATATGTATAAAATAGTGTGTGACGTGTATGTAACTCACACATTGAATCCCCATCAATTGGTACATTACTCCAGGAGTAATGAGCATTGGTTGCTAGCCTTCATGGGCATTAGTTGCCAGCCTTCATAGCTGGAAGGTTTCTCCTCTGCTGCAGATATGTAGATATGTATATAATAGTGTGTGAAGTGTGTGTAACACACATTGAATCCCCATCAATTAGTACATTACTCTAGGAGTAATGAGCATTGGTTGCTAGCCTTCATGGGCATTAGTTGCCAGCCTTCACGGCTGGAAGGTTTCTCCTCTCCCCCATTGTGTATAAAAGGAAGCCCATCTCTCTTCAATTAAAAAAAGAATTTTTCTCTCAGATTAGAGTCAGTGCCCTCCTATAATTTTCTTCCTATGTGAGATAGTGCTGCCATTATCGGTTCGCCAAAGCTAACAAAAGGTGCTTCTGCATTAGCCGATCTAAGCCGTCGTATCCTGAGAGACAGAAGTCGACGTTCCTCTACCACCCATGGTGAGGCGGCTAATCTGTTTTAAGGACACTGTGGTATCACACAGGCTTCGGTTTGCTTCCTTTTTCTAGTTTTATTTTATTATGAATTTCTGTAAATTCTAGCATGTTATTGTTCTGAAATTCAAAGTGGTTGTTCAATATAAATCTATTTATTTTATTTAAGTACACAATTTATACAATAATCTTAAAACAGATTATTTGTGTTTATCATGGAATTAGATAATTAGATTTATATGAAATTTGAAAGAGACCATGTTATGAAGTTCCGAACAGTAGACTATTGAACACTGGATTTGTGTTTCCTAATAGTAAAACTATTGGCTTCAGAGTGATATGTTGGACCAAATATGTTTGGGTGCCTAATTTGGTTGATGACATTCTGGGAATGTATATACTGTGACATGATTTTGGGTGCCAAATATGTTTGGGTGCCTAATATGTTTGGGTGCCTTTGTATAAATTCTACCTAAACCCAAGAGGGTTAGGATATGCTTAAAAATCCGTTGACTTTGTATTCAATGGTTATGCACAATATAGCAGTGCATATCAATTTCTTGTGTTTAAGTCTGCTATTCCAGATATACACAAGAATACTATCATAGAATCCAGAAATGCATCTTTCTTTGAAAATGTATTTCCTTATCGTATTCAAGAAGGGGTTCCGAGTTCCATGAAAGAGGTTGAAGGTGACAATGATCATATAGATGATCAAGTAGATAATCAAGCTAAGGAAATAGATGAGCCAAGAAGGGGTAAAAGGGCTAGGACCGCAAGTTCTTTGGCCCAGACTTCTTAATTTATTTGTTAGAAGAAGAACCTTGAACTTTCCATGAAGATGTGACTTCACCTGAAAGTCCTTTGTGGAAAGAAGCAATTAAGAGTGAGATTAACTCCATCTTACAGAACCATACTTGAGAGTTAGTTGGTGTATCCCCAAGCAGTAAGGCCTTGGGGAGAAGTGGATCTTTAAAAGAAAGATGAAAGCTGATGGGTCAATTGATAAGTATAAAACTAGGGTAGTTATCAAAGGATACAAGCAACGAGATGGTTTGGATTACTTTGATACATATTCACCTGTGACAATGATTACATCCATTCACATGGTGATTGCGATAGCAGCTTTACGTGGTCAGAAAATACATCAGATGAATGTAAAGACAGCTTTCTTAAATGGAGATTTAGATGAAAAAATCTACATGAAGAAGCCCAAGGGATTTTCAGCTCCAGGACAAAATAAGAAAGTCTGTAAGCTTGTCAAATCATTGTATGGTTTGAAGCAAGCTCCTAAGCAATGGCATGAGAAGTTTGACAATGCTATGTTGTCAAATGGGTTCAAAATCAATGAGTGTGGCAAGTGCGTATATGTCAAAAGACATTGACAAAGGTTATGTCATTTTGTGTCTATAAATTGATGGCATACTCATTGTTGATAGTAATGATGAGATGATTAGAACTACCAAGAGATTGTTAAACTCTAAGTTTGACATGATAGATATGGGCCTTGCAGATGAAATTTTGGGTGTTAAGATTACTAGAACATCTGATGGTATTGTACTTTCTCAATCTCACTATGCTGAGAAAATATTTGAGAAATTTGGTAAATCAGATACAAGTGTATCTAGGACACCAGTAGACTTGAGTCTACACTTGACCAAGAATAATGGTGAGAGTGTCTCTCAGCTAGAATATTCTCGGGTCATTGGAAGTCTGATGTATCTAATAAGTTGTACAAGGCCAGATATAGCTAACTCGGTTAGTAGGCTTAGTAGATACACGAGTAATCCTAATACTACTCATAGGAGAGGCAGTATGCAAGTGTTAGGTTCTCTACGCTACACGCAGGGTTATGGGCTGCATTATATCAGATACCCAGCGGTATTAGAAGGGTATAGTGATGCTAATTGGATATCTAGAATAAAGGACTCCAAATCCACTAGTGGTTTCGTGTTTACCCTTGAAGAGGTAGCTGTGTTTTGAAAATCTTCCAAGCAAACGTGTATATCGAGATCAATGATGGAATCTGAGTTTATTACTTTGGATAAAACAACTAAAGAAGTTGAATAACTTCGCCAGTTCGTTGAGGATATTCCACGTTGGCCAAAACCTGTGCCTGCTATCTGTATTCATTGTGATAGCCAATAGGCGATTGGACGGGCACAGAGTCATATGTATAATAGCAAATCTAGATATATCCGTCGTAGACATAATTCCATACGACAACTATTCTCTAAATGGAGTTGTCTCTCTAGACTATGTAAAGTCTAAAGACAACAATGTGGATTCGCTAACCAAAGGGTTAACTCGAAAGTTAGTAGAAACATCATTAAGAGGAATGGGATTAAGGCCTTTAGTAATGTTATCAGAACGGAAAACTCAACCTAGTTAACTAGAGATCCCAAGATCTAAGTTCAAATGGACAACTTAATTTCATATAACGGGTGAATCACTGAAGAGGTAAATCCTCTTATCCATTCCTTTGTACAGTGACACCCTGTGGAGTTGGAAGGTTAAACCAATGCTTTTAATGACCTAAATGATATGAATAGTCAATCGTGGTATAATGAGATACCTGATATAAGTCACCTATGTGAGTGCGAAGTGGGGCCACTTCTTTAAGAATTAATAAGGTCGAATTCTTTAAAGCCACTCATTGAACCAGGCTAGTGTTCTAGGGCCATACTGGACACACAAATGAGAACAAGAACAATGGTTAGACTAATTCCTGTGTGAGGTCTATTGTCTCAGTTTACACAAATGGCAGAACAGTTCAAGATATCACGTTCACTGGTCAGCTAGTAAATCTGATAGGCTTTCACTACGAAAGGTTCAAGGCCAATAACTACCTTTTCTGATACAGGGTTGGTCTGTGTGCTCTCTTTCTCCAGTCTTTGCTATAAACATTGTCCGTTTTCTTTATTCGGTCAATTTTTATTCATGTGGGGGATTGTTAGAAAAAATGATTTTATGGTGATTTTAATGTGAAATTAAAGTAGGTCCCAACCATTGGTTGATGTGAGATTAAATGAGTTTAAATTCTTTGAAACAAGGTCTTTACGCTACAAAAAGAATGACCAAAAACCATTAAGAATTGAATGAGAAATTGTCTCATAAAGATGGCCTCATGAATGCCAATCCCACATTGATCGTAGAGGAAAACTTTGATGAGTATTTAAACCTCAAGATTTTGATAAGGGTATGAGTCCTTTGGGGCATCCAAAATTTTCGAAAGAAAGGAGTTATGGATGCTTCAAGAATGAGCTGGGGCCAAGACTATAGTCCAAATTAGTTATGAAAAAATTGCCACACGCGTGCGCGTCGCCTGCTAGCCTGGACCGGGCTGGGTCCGAGTTTGTGGATCGTGGATCTTGGATCTTGGATCTTGGATCTTGGGCTTGAGGCTTAAGGCTTAAGGCTTGCTAGAATAAGCTAGGTTTGGGCTGGGCCAGATTGGTGGTCCACCAACCTAATCTTTTGGGTCAGATCTGCTACAGATATACAGATATGTATATTATAGTTTGTGTAACTCACACATTGAATCCTGATCAATTAGTCCATTACTCTAGGAGTAATAAGCATTTATTGCTAGCCTTCATGAGCATTAGTTGCCAGCCTTCATAGCTAGAAGGTTTCTTCTCTCCCCCATTGTGTATAAAAGGAGGTCCATCTCCCTTAGGTTAAAAAAGAATTTTACTCTCAGATTAGAGTCAGTTTCCTCCTATAATTTTCTTCCTGCGTGAGAGAGTATTGCCATTGTCGGTTCGCCAAAGCTAACAGAAGGTGCTTTTGCGTTAGCCGGACTAAACCATCGTATCCTAGAAGATAGAAGTCAACGTTCCTCCAACACCCACGGTGAGGCGGCTAATCTGTTTTAAGGATACTGTGGTATCACACAGGTTTCGGTTTGCTTCCTTTTTCTAATTTTATTTTATTTTGAATTTTTGTAAATTCTAGCATGTTATTATTCTGAAATTCAAAGTGGTTGCTCAATATGAATCTATTTATTTTATTTAAGTACACAATTTATACATCAAAAAATAACCACTACAGTTCTAGACTGATTGAAGAGCTCAATAAGCCGTCATGATCAAAGCAAATATAAATACAATGCAACACATATTGCGCAGAGACAGTAGAAACAAATAAATCTATAGAAATTATCATATGAAGAGAAAGAAGTAGAAAAGATGAGTAAAAGTAAAAGAAAATTAATCTTGTAAAAATTCAGTATATTACAAATTCTTTAAGCATTCACATCTTTGAGAAAATTGTACATTTTTATGGGAATACATGATTTTAGAAGGGGAAATATGATAAATACTAACCTTTGCAAAGAACTTCCCAGGATTCTCAACACACTGCAAGATTGTCAAAAGGGCATATGTGAAGTTCCCAGATGTTTCCTTCTTTATTGCCTGCAATAAGTTTGTGCATGTTTAAACATAATGTTGAAGGATAACCAAAAACGAAGAAGAAAACAAGAAAACACATGTATTTTAAAGACACTGAAGTAAACATATGGCTGCATAATAAAGATGCACCTTTTCCAATGAATGTCCATACATCTTATGGTATGCGGAATTAACAGCAGCCAAATGTGCCCTACTTCTTTCACTGAAAATGCGTATGAAAGTCTTCTCATCAGTTCCTATCCTCTTCTCCCCAGCTTTATACAGAGCTTTGGCGTCATTCTCTACAATCATTGTATCAATTTCTGGGCCTTCATAGCGTGGCATAGCTACATATGCAAGCAGCATCTGCAAAAGCAATTTAAGTTAATAAACTAATTCTAAGATATTGGTGAATTATGTTTATCTCTAAATGTCAAAATATAAATATTTCAATTTGGATTGAACAGTTTGAGCATGTTCACAAGTTCTAGTGAGGAAGTTCCAAAAGGATATCAACTGACTGAGGATATCAGTTTGAGCAGGGTTATACAGATTCATGGCTCACAAGTCAATCTAAGATGTATCATTATGGTCCCTTGAAGCTCCAACACACACGTGAGCCTACAAATCTAAGAAAAGATCATTATTCTACGAAAGTTTCGAGGCTTAGAAATCGAGTTTGATGACCTAAACCTATCTTCAGGATCCCCAAACTAAATAGCACACTTTATAAAGGAGTTAAATTCATGTCAAATATTGGACATCGACATTTCTTGGCCAGTTCTAGACATGTGTCCAACACTTCTTGGACAAGTCCATACTTTAAAATAAATCTTGTAACTGTGGACACTTCTTTTATGCTCAATTAACACTTAAATAAGAGCATTGGGAAACAATCCTGAAGATAAGATGGACACATCCCCAAGTACGCAACAAATTTTTTTTTTTTTTTTGTAAAAATAAAATAATAAAAAGTGTAGATATTATACATATTTCTGTTAAAATTAAAGCATACAATGAACACTTTCAAAACACAATTGCAACAATTATTTCAAACCTACAATGCAAATGAAGTCTTAGAGTCCACCATGACATCTGTGACACAAGCATGGCTTGCATAAATTATGACAAAACGCATGCTTTTGCTCATCTATGCATGTGTTCAAGAGCTAGGGAAAGAGAAAACCTTTTTATGATCACCAGAAGCTTGATGTTCAATATCATGCTCCAGATAAGCACCAAATATCGCAAGATACGCTTGCTTGAATTGTTGTATCTGGTGTGAAGTCCGAGAACATATTACTTCAGTAGCAACTCTGACATTGACTTTATTTCCACTTAAAGCTTGTCTCACAACGGTTGCATCACGTCCTGCTGGATCTTGCATCCAAAGCAAGACTGCTTTCTAAAACCATTAGAAAACAAAAATACTAGTTTTAGCTCTAGAAAACAACTATACATAGAAACACACTATGTCATATATATAATGTTTCCACTAGTACAGATTTTAAATTTGAGCCATGTCTAGCTTCCCTATGGATTGGAAAATTAAATAATTTTGTTGAAGGAAATGAAGAAAAAGTGGTCCCTCTTAAACCTTAACATCGCCGCTAAGCTCTGAAGACAAACGTTTGTTGAGGTCTTCAGAATACAAAGTTCTAAATTCTAGTTGGATGAGAGGACGCTGCATTGCATTTCGCTGGGCAAGAATATTTACAACTGTTGTTGCATCACAGCCAAATCCTGATTAAACATCATGAAAAGAATTAGGAATTCTGTATGGATTACATTTTTGCATTGAAGTACCATCCAATCAGTCATATACTACATAACCCTGTAATTATATGATGAAGTATTGTCTTTCTAAGGAAAATAAGGCAACTACGAAAAATTCTATAAGGTTGTGTTTGGTTCATAAATTTGGGGAGGAAAAGGGAAAAAGAAAAGGTGTATGAAATTATGTGAAATGTAGATATATTTTATTTATATTTCACCTATTTTTTCCCTCTCATTTTCCAAATCCCTCCCTAAATCATTGAACCAAACATAGCCTTAGTCAGATATTGCAATGCCTTCAAAGAAAGGTAGGTACCCAATATGATTTGAGCATCTTCAAAAGCTCCTCATTTATAAGCACAGAGAAAACAAGATCAATATTTGTAAAAAGCATAATTATACAACATGATACCTCATTGAATCTACAGAAGAAAAAGAAAATTTGTATATATCGAGACTTCTTAAAATAAAGGTCCCTCTGTGCTGAAGCATTTGCAGCAGCCAAGGCAATTGAGCTAGCGAGGGATTTGGGTTTTTCTGATATTATTCTAGAGGGGGATTCTTTAAATATTGTCAAAGCTTTGCGGGAGGGTGTCGAGCTCTAATCGAAATATGGTCATATTGTGTCACAAGTGGTGGGTGCTAGCTAGTACATTGCTTTGGCGTTTTCAAGCTAGCCATGTGGGGAGAATGGGCAATATGTTGGCGCATGGCCTAGCTTGGATGGCTAGAAGTTTGGACCACCAGCTTGTGTGGATGGAGGAGGTCCCACAGGCCTTGATTGATGTTGCTGCTTGCTAATTGTTTAGTTTCTTTCTGTTGTTTACCATCTAAAAAAAATAAAAAATAAAGCCCTCCTTGGGGGAATGTGGATTGCTTAGGGCACATTGGGCCAACGTTGCGAAGTGGTAGCGCTCCCGGCTTAACAGCCAACCGCTCAACAGATCCATGTCTTGATTCAAATGTAATGGCCTCTTTAAAGTTTTCTTAGGCCTCCCCTCACGGTCTAAACTTTGGCATCCGGTCGAGCTATCAAGATTTTTATGCATATTCTCTTTTCTTCCTAATTTTTCAAAAGGAAAATTCTAAACATACACAAAATTCATACAAAAAACTTGACAAAAATGATGTGACATTATCATTATTCTAAATAAATCTTTCTTCAATGGTGTTTAGTTTTGAAATTAAAGATTCACTATGAGCAACATTATTATATATGAAAATTATGTATGAGTTCTTTGTTTGTATAACATTACTCTTCTTTAAAATTATACGTAAATACTTTCACTGATCATAAAGCACATGTATAGGATGGCATTAGTGTGAGTACTTCTACCACAATCGGCATGTGGTGAGCCCATTGGGCGCCCCATTATCAATGTCTTACCTGCATGGCAAACTTACAAGGCACAACGATGTCCTCATAGGACTAATGGGGGTTGCATGCCTAGCCTAGACAATGTCCTAAGGACACCTGTTAGCATCTGCCATTTCCTAATTAAAACTACAAATTTCATAGACATTAAAAAAGATTAACCTTGTGAACAGCACACAAAAACAAGGAAAACATACAAATATAACATGGGGATGGATAAGCCGAATCAAAAGCTGGTGGTCAATATTAAGGAAAATTAGCGGCGGAATCAGGATTTTGTAGGAAAACTACAAAAGGGTACATATATATAATTAAAAGAAATATTCAAAATCTTAGACTGAATTATTATATCCACATGAATAGACATATGGTTAAACAAGCAAATGAGGAAGACGAGCTTGTATAATCTGTTGAAACTACAAAAAAAAAAAAGAGGATAAATGTTAATTACCTTTAAAAGCACGGTGCAATTGCATTGCATCATCACGAGGAGAAGCTGACATCGGAGGTGCACTCGCCATTGACATTGTCTCTCTCTCTAGATCCCGCTTTCTCGTCACCACACACGGTTTCTTTCTTTTCTTTTCTTTTCCTTTTTTTGAGATTGGTCTTTCTTTCTTTCTCTCTTCCTTTGTATATGCATAAATGCCGCAGCAGCGGCGGCATTTATTTATTTATAGAGCCGGTTTGGAAAGTTGGCTATTTATTTACGGAGGCCTTGGTGGTGTTTGGGAAGAATTGTAATTGGGTTTTTTTTCATTTTTTCTACTAATAGACAAAAAATTTGTAAAACTAAAAAAAATACATTTAAACAAAATATCACATCTAATTTCATAATTATTTCACTTTTTCTTTTACAAACATCACATCCAACCACAAAAAAACTTAACTTTCTTTCCAAACACAAAAAAAAAAAAAAAAAAAAAAAAAATTCAATAATATTCTATCTCTAAAAAAACCTACATAGAAACCCACTTCCCAAACACCCTTGTTTAGTTGGTTATTTAATTTTACTTTTTTTTTATTATTTTAATTTGACTAAAATAGTTATATTTGAAAAGTTGAGTAGTTTTTTTTCTATATAATTTATTTGATGGTTATGAGAGAAAAAATAAAATAATCATTAGCTAAATGTGACATTTGTCATATTGATTTTTTATCTTTTAGTTGGCTATTTTAGCTCATACTTCTTCTTAAACAAGCTCGTTTGGAAAATTAACTATTTTAGTTGATTTTTTAATTTTTAAATAAATTACACTAACACTTCTTGAGATTTCTATTTAATACAGATCTCTTTCTCACATTTGAAAAATTACACTTATTCCTCTGCCATATTAAAACGACATATTTGTTCCTTACCTTTTAGACATATAAAATAATATAGAAATTTTGTTCATGTCATTTTAAGGAAATAACAATCATCTTCTTTTGTTTAACTTACACAAAAAATTGAAATTATTTATTTTTTTGTTTTTTTTACTTTTATTGAATTTTTTTTAACATTTTAAACAATTTTATTTTATATTTTTTTGATATACCTAATCTAGATATATAATATTTTGTATTTTTTTTTAATTCACCAAATACAAAAAAATATAAAAATATAAAAATTAAATACAATATCTTATTTTGTTGTATTCAAAGGATTTTTTTTAAAAAAAAAATTGAACAAATTTTATACTTTTTAAATATATCTAAATTAAATTGATCTAATCTAGATATAATAGTGAAAATAAAAATAAAAAATTATATTCATATATAAAAATTTATACAAAAAATATTATAAAAATGTTGTGACGGTAATATTGTTGTAAATATAAATCATATTTATGAGTGTTTTATTTTACAGTGAAAGATTGCCATTAAGTTATATCATTATATTTGAAAATTCTATATAAAATTTATGTTTGTATATTATCACTCAATAAGAATATGTTCAGGTAAAATTTAATGATAGAAAATTGTAGAATGTAGTCATCATGATAAAAAAAAAAAAAAAAAAAAGAAATGGTATGAAAAATGGCAAAATGGTCATTTAAAAAGGATAAATTACACTGACACCCTCTGAGATTTCTAACAAATACAGGAACCTCCCCTGTGATTTCAATAATTACAAAAACCTCTCTTACTTTAATTGACAATATCAAGTTTCCTCCATTTTTTAACTGTCATTTACACAACTAACAGAAGCTACTGATGTCATCAAAGATAAATATTGAAATGCTCGTAATGCCTTCAAGTGTCTTGAGTCCATCTATATATACTGATACCAAAGGCACTTGAACATCGAACAACACAAGTTCACAACCAAGCACAATACATGTATGTTACCATTCACATTAACTATTCAAAAAAGAAAAAAAAAAATTGTATATCAATAACAACCAACTAGTGCCATAAAAAAATATTTAAAAACAAACAAACAAACAAACACAATTAAGCACAAATACAACCACAACCACAACCAAAACCAAAACCAAGTCCAACACAGGTATGTACCATTGGCAAATAAAGCACAACCAACCACAATAATAAAACAAGTGCAATTGTTGGCAAAATTCTTCACCACCAATTCACTGTGATTCATAACACATACATTATATAAGCATTAGGATTTGATCACACAATTTTTTATGATCTTACTTGTAAAACAATGCAGTGATAAACATATTTTTCAAATAATTTTCTTAAATTCATATTATTAGGCCATCCAGATTTAACATAAAAAAATAAAAAATAAACTAAATTAAATTAAAAAAAATAATCAAAGAATGCATGATACAGAGGCAATAAAAATAATATTACCTTTTCAAAATCCATTTATTGAGCCTTGCATTACATAGACCAATAAACTAAAAAAGTTTTAAGATTCCAACGGCCCTATTGTCCTTTCTCCATTTCCAATCTCAAGCCCAGAGAGGCAAAAGCTTCAATTTCCTCTTTCTTCAACATTATCCCAATCTCAGGCACACCATTGCCATCCCTGCAATCAAAAAGAGATAATGTTCCATTTTTATCAATTGATGTCATCTCCACCTTCTTCGATGTCCCCCTCATCCAAAGTCAGTGTTGTACAACTAAAAGCGAGATGAACTTGCAATGCTAAATAACCTATCCATGTCCATAAAAGGCAGTTTAGCCAACTCAACCCCATCTAGAATTCCATCATTCAAACCCTCTATAGCTTCGTCAATTGTTGTTGCTGCCATAGCCACCCCATCTTCTCTTATTAAGTCATTTGAATTTGCATCTATGAAACATCCTAAAGCACAGTTCCCAAAGTAAGTTGAACGAATAGGGGGTTCCAAGCAGCCTTGCAATTAACATTGAATCCCTCTATTTCCGGTCAACCTCTTCCTCCTCTTTTTGTTCTCCTACCGTTCGTTCCATTTCTCTCTTCCTCCCCTTCCTTTTCTTTTTCTTCTCCTAATCATGACTTATGACCAAGATCGCAACTAGCCATCACAAACCCAAAACGAACGCTGCTACCATCACCGTTCACCATCGCTTTGAAAACCATAGATCTAGGGTTAGGGTTTCAGAAAAAGAAGAAGAGGAGGAGAAGGAGAAAAGGAAAATAGGGCGGCGGGAAGTAAAGAGTGAGTGGAGAAAGAAGACGAGAAAGAAAGACGGTAGTAGCGAACAGTAGACGACAAATGGGTGAAAAGAGAGGAGCCGGCGAAAAGGAGCTTATCTCTCTCTCTCTCTCTCTCTCTCTCTCTCTTTTACATTTCGATCGAATGTGAGAGAACAAAAAAAATTCATTTTTTCACATAGGGTAATGGAGAAAGGGGGAGAATCAATATATACTTTGTAGTAGGGGTAAGCGGCGGATATACCGATCCGCCAAAACCTACCGAACTGAACCGATCCGCCGCATTTGGACGGATACGTGATGACGAGCAGACGGTTGCAGATTGATTTTCTCCAATCCGCCAATTTGGCGGACGGATGACGAATTTGAGATTCCTTTGGCCGCAACCGAACCGCCAAACCGCGAGCACCCCCATTAATTTATAAGACTTTGTATTTTCAATTTATTTAAATATTTTGTTTGTGTTTTTAATTGAAAAAGAGTTTAAATATTTTTTTGAAAAAAAGTTTTTAACTTGAATATATTTTTTGAATTGAAAAAAATAAACGTATTATTTATCTATATTTTTTAGTTTTTAAATCTAACTCTAAAAATAATAAATAGAAAATATGATATATGCTGGTTGGTTTTTATTTTCAAAACATATATAGATGTAACAATACAGAGACATACAATCTCTACTACTGCTCTGTTCATAGTTTTGGTGGTTTGAATTATTTTTATATTTTAAGAACCACAGATTGTAATACTTTATGTGGATGAATCACGCTGTGATTGTAATATGTGGATGAGACATGTAGTAATTGTGATATTCTAAAGTTTCAAACTTTCTTTCTTTGGATGAGGTATACAGTGATTGTAATACTTTTTTAAGTCATTGACTGTAATACTTTCTTCTTCTTTTTTTTTTTTTTTTTGAGGAAGTGCGCAAGTTGAATTATGTTGAAAATTTATAAAATTTTAAACCGCCAAACCGATTCACATCTATCCGCCAATCCGCTTAATCCACATCTGTCTGATTGGCGGACGAATGCAGATTCATTTTCTCTAATCCGCCAATTTGGCGGACAGATGACGGATTGGAAGTTCCGTGGCCCCAACCGACCCACGCCCACCCCTACTTTGTAAGGTTAATAAAAGATCAATGGGTATTTTCGTCTTTTTGCGCTCAAATGAAAGGGTAATATGTTCATTTTGTACAGGTAAGTAATGTCGTTTATGCAAAAATTGATGGATTTGGAGAATCTTGATATTGTCAGTTAAAATAGGAAAGGTTTCTATAATTATTGAAATCACAGAAAAGATCTCTGTATTTGTCAAGAATCTCATGAGATGTCAGTGTAATTTACTTTTACAAATTTTAGAACGTGACATCAGTTATTCATGGGACAATTTGTAATGAGATTACAAACCTTAGGGAAGGAAATGTAATTTTTCAAATGTAAGGGGAGAATCTTTATTAAACAGAAACTTCATGAAGGTTTCAGTGTAATTTACCCTTAATTTTTTTAATTATTTTAGTCTGATTAAAAAAATTATGTTTAGAAAGATAATTAATTTTTTGTTGTAATTAATTGAATGATTGCAAAATAATAATAATAATAATATAATTATAATATTTTATGTTATTAATTTATTTTATTTTTATTAATTATTTTAATCCAAAACCTTCTTTCCAGACACCGTACCGTAACCTCACGTGCTTTCTCTCCATTAATTCATTCATGTAAGCCCACGTCTGAAAAAAACAAAAATTCATTCACGTACGCCAAAAAAAAAAAAAACAATGGGTAAAATTACACTTTGCCTCTGTTTAAGTGTGATTATTTTTTATTTTGATCCTACAAATTTTACTTTTTTTCATCTTGATTCTTTAAGATTACGAAATTTTCCAGTTTACACTCCTGTTCAAATTATTGGCAGAATCTGCCACAAAGGTATGCCACGTCAGTTCCATATCAAAATTAAAACTAAGTGTAACTTAAAAAGTTTATTTTTTCCTCATTGCCCCTAAAGTTTAAGCTATTTCCCACATTGGCCCTTTAAATTTATAATCTTAATCAAATTATCAACTGTTCAACTTACTTAAATATTCATAAAAGGATGTGGTAAATAAATATTTAGGTAAACTACTAATAGGTCCTAATAGTTAGATTTAATTCTCATTAAGTCCTATTGAAAATAAGTCTGGGTAAAATTATCGTTAAAAATATTTTGTTTTGTGACAATTTTTACATACGTTGCTACAAATTAACAATTAGTGAATTTTTTTTGTTATGATTTTTATAAATTGTCATTAAAACTTACAATGTGTGACATTTTTTTTTGACAAATTTTTTTCATAAGACCTATTAGATAATAAATTTATTTAGTAAGACCTACACGTAAATAGTCCTAAATATTTTGTGAAAGTATCACTAATCTGTGATTTCACCCAAAAAATTAAGTGGAGAATAGGATTATTTAAGAGAAAATGACTTCAATAAATTGCTACGCAGTCACCACCAACTACCCCCATCGACCATCATCATATCCATTCACCCTCTATTATTAATCATTATCTCCGACAACTCACTAAATATATTTGTGTATTTTTATTTCTATTTATTTTTTAAATATTTTTGTATACAAAACAAATTTTTTTATTTTTATTTTTACAAAATAAAACAAAACTTAAGTAATCAAACCTGGTCTAAGCTTAGTGCATATAAGACTATAGATAGGGCAGAAGATCGGGTTGAGTGGATTGGATTCGCGCTATCAATTGGTCTGCTGGGCCACATCTCACTAAATATAACAAAACATTTTAAATTTTTAAATCAATGGTAAATTTAAAAAAAAAAAATAGTTAAACATCCTTCTTTAACTTTTAATAGTAGGAGAGATCTAACATATTTTTTTCTTATTCGTTAAGGCCCCATAATAATATTAATAGAGAAATTTTCTCTCTGACAAATTAAATTTATTTGTGAAGTTGAAATTTCTCTTTGAAGAATTAAAATTTATACACAGAAATTTTTCTATACTTAAATTTCTCCCTGAAGAAATTTCTCTTCTGCCCTATTTGTACTAGAGAGGGCTTGAATTGGTTGGGTTCGCGCTATCAATATTGGCCTGCTAGGCTGCAGCTCACTAAATATAACAAAACATATTAAGGGGTTGTTTGTGATGACTTAAATAAGTGCACTTTTGTCTTTTTACAAAAAGATGTGCAGAAAAGTAGAGAGGTGATGTGATGAAAAAAAGATAAAAAGATAAATTATTTTGGTGTTGCCAAACTTGGCCTTAGATTACAATTCAGTGTCTATTTTAAATTTTCAAATCAACGGTTAATTTGAGGAAAAATTAGTGAAACATCCGTCTCTAACTTTTGGTAATGGGAGAGATCTAATATATTTTTTTCTTGTTAGTTAAAGTTCTTCAATAATATTATTAGAGAAATTTTCTCTGTAACGAGCTGAGTTTCTTTGTGAAATTTCTGAAATTTCTCTTTGAAGAGTTGAAATTTATACAAATAAATTTTTTTGTACTAAAATTTCTCTGTGCCAAAACTTCTCTGTGAAAATGTTAAAGGACCCTAACTACTACGAAAATGTTGCATGCCCTTTTATCTTATAAAATTTTAATATCTGAGATCTTAAACTAAAAACTCCTAAATTTTATCAACTTTAATAATTAAAATTATAAAATTTTCATGATTTTGTAAATATATTGTGAATGTACCATTGATTTGTAATTTCCCCTTTGAATTTTCCTATCAATGTATTAGATAAATAAAAAAATAAAATTCAATAAAAATATTTTACCTAATTTAAAACTTAATTAAGTTGGATGTGGCCCCAACCTCGGAAAGAAAAAAATGGTGAATTACACATCAATGGTTCATTTCCAAAATAACTACGAATTCATGATAAAATTTAATACTGTAATTATTAAAGTTCATAAATTTTACAACTTATTTGAAAAAAAAAAATCAAATTTACACTGTTATTTCCTCAAAAAACAATAAAGAAAAAAAAGATATAAATCCATAGGGATTGGAAAATGCTATAGATCCCAAATGAATTGCTGAATTTTCTACCAAGCCTCTCACATGGTGTAGAACCTACACAAATCACATGTATATGGGTCTCATACTCATGTGAGAGGTTTAGTAAAAAATTTAATAATTTATTTGATATTACTAACATAACTCAAGATTTGGCCAACCCTAGGTATATGATATATCCTATGACAAGCTAGGGTTTGATAGGACAAACTCTTGAATTGAATTTTCTTGTCCAATAGTCTTTCATTAGCTTGTGTTAATTGGTTTATTTTTATTTCATTATTTTTAATAGGTTCCAATTATATATCAATGTTTAATGTCATCTATAAATCTATTTCAATAATGCCAGGCTTTACACACTCTATTTAAGAAAATGAAAATCACATAAAATATTGCCAAGTCGCTAAACTAAATTTGTTTTGTAACCATTAATTATAGAATTAGAAGAAGATAATCAAAACAGCTTGATCACATATTACCTCCAATTCCAGATATGGATGGTAAAGTACTATTTATGGATCCGTGTTCATAATTCAAATTATTTAGTTTGTAGGATCGTTTATGTATATCATTTAATAAAAAAAAAGTTTAACCAATTTGACAATCGTATCATATTTAATTTATTGCATTCGTTTTCAAAAAAATAGATGTGAAGTAGATTTTTAAAAATAAAATATCTGTTACTATAGTGACAAATACAATAAATTGAATATATTACGATTATTTGATCATTTTAATTTTTTTTGATGAATGATATACACAAAAAATCTTACAAAATAAACAATTCGCATCTTTGAATCTAGACTTATGAAACAATATCCTTTCGTATAAATTGGGACCGGAGGAAAGCCCAATCCTAATATGATTATAATAATAATAAGGATAAATTACAAACACACTCCTGAGATTTGCTTAAAGTACGGATTGTTCTTTATAGTTTGAAAAATTATAAATACACTCTTGTTAAAAAAATTTATTTAACAGAATTAATTAAAAAAATAAAATTCATAATTACTTTCCTATACAATAATAAAATTACCTAAATTATTAATTGAAACATATTTATAATATTATTAAAAACTATTAATTGACTTAATGATTTATTAGTAAAATGGGCGATTTGTTATGAAATTAGAAATCTCAGGAAGTGGAATGCAATTTCCAGAACTATATGGGCAATTTGTATTTTAATCAAATCTCAAGGGTGTATTTGTAATTTATCCTAATAATAATTAAAAGGAAAGGAAACAAACATTACTAAGAATCGAGAGAGGCCGGAGATGAAAAAGTGGTCCCAAAGCATAAGGCCATGCTGCTCTAAAATTATTATATACACAAAAATAAAGGGTAGCTAGCCGGCAATGCGTCATTTGGATACTGCACAATCCATTTCAGAGTAAAAAAATAAAACAATTTTGAAAAGCATTTTTAGAGTGACCAATGGACTCTAACTCTGTGGGATTAACATCCACTAATCAAACTTAGAAAAATAGAGAGAGGGTCATATGATAGTGAACAACTCGTCATTGAATTGTATGTAAGCTTTCATTGGTGCTGCCCATTCAATCCAATCCTATGGTTTTTTCATCTTTGAAAACAGTTTTATGTCCTTTGCTTTGGATTTCTGTATCTCATAAAACAATTTCACCAGTGTTTAGTGTTAAATCATACAAAAAGCACATTTTACAAAGATACTCTCTTTAATATCTTTCAAGTCTCATGTTAAGCTTCTTCACAATTCAAAAAACCAACTCTCTCTCTCTCTCTCTCTCTCTCATGTATCAAAGAGGATACCCAAATCAAACCTTTTTAGGTTGTTTGTAGTGAGCTACTGGAATCCTAATCAAAGTAGCTCTCCATAAAAAAAAATACTATAAAGTTAGAAGGAACTTTGTTAAACAAAGACCTCTGTCTTTTATTTTGTGAAGGTTCAGTATTTTTTAGTTGGAGAAATAGGTACTCCTTGATTGGGAATTACAATGAGCTTTTTTCACTTTTTGAACATAAAAATCATAATTAAATTGATTTAGGTGGAAGAAAAATACTTATAAAATACTAGCAAAACGATCCTCATCATATTTCTTTCTGACAAATAAATCATCTAATAATAGCTTGTGCTGTTTGTATGTTGTTTTTAAATAGGGTTAATTATTTTTAGTCCCAAAGTATGAGTTTTATTTAATGTTTAAATTATATAAATCTGATCTTTAATGTATAAAAAGTGTTTCAATTTAGTTTCTCAAAATTTAAATTATGTCTATTAATAGAGTTAGATTATACTTTAAACTTTGGGGAACAAATTGAAACAATTTTTATATATTGGGGACTAGATTGACAAAATTCAAATATTAGGGTCTAAATTGAAATACTTTTATACTTTGGGATAGCGATTAACACAATTTAAATATTAAGAACTAAAATGACATAAGATTCATACTTTAAGAACTAAAAATGTAATTAACTCTTTTAAATATTTATTTTTGTCTATTTGGAGATTTTTTACATATTGTAACTTGACTTTCAAACCGCTTCAGAGTTTATCAACAAAATTTTCAGTTAGGTTTGTTAAATTACAGGAGGGAGAAAGAGAGAGAGAAGATTTCTCAAATACTAATTCTTAACTAGTCGCTTATTAAATGATGAATTAAGAAACTTATCATACAATAATCAATCATTCCTGGAACAAGGAACTAGTTACAGAATTGATCACAATAAGATAGTGAGGCCTGCCACTGAAGAGACTGCTCTACTCATATTTTTCGGATTATATTTTCTATAGTCAATTTTATATCTATAAAATTATTGTTAAATGAAAGGGCAACTTGCTATCATGCTACAAGAGGTATTTATCAGTCAGCTCTAGCAGTAAAGAAATAAACAAAGTTTCGAAGCATCATGACCAAGTAAATAATTTATTCATTGGGCATGTGAAACCAACAGCCTTTAAAGGATAAAAAATTGTGGCCACTTGTTATTTTGAAAACGAAACATTTTAATTCGGTCATCCACATGACATGATATCACTATCATGCAACGTACAACCCAATAATGAAAAGGAAGTCACCTCTCAGCATTTTCTTCTTCCTTTGCTTCTGTTTTTTTGTTGATTAATCATTTACCAGCAAGTGTGCATTTTTTTTTTTTCAACTGACCAGCAAGTGTGCTTAGTGATGCTTAATTTAAACATGCAAACCAAGGCATCCTACTGGTGACCTGTGAGATATTTTAGTTTAGTAGTGTTGTTCAGTTAGTTATTATCCATGTCAATATTTTATAATTCAGCAATGATTCATAATATTAATTTTGGTGCTTTAATGAAGCACTAATGACATGACAATGAAGGAAAGAAAAAAAAAAAAAAAATCAAGACCAAAACATCGCATCGCAGTGGGTAAGACCCACTGTCAACTTATTAAAGTTAGCATTAAAGCTCCAAAGTATTTTTCTTTATAATTTTAGTTGTACAGAATGTATCAAAATAAACTTTCATTACTATACTACAATACAAAAATATCATATATTTGCAATAATAACATAGCAAAAGTAATTTAAATTTGGTAAATTACACATATATTAAAACTTAAAAATATTAAAATATTATGAATAACCTGTGCCTGAAGGCACTTCCAACAATTTTTTTTGCTTCAACAAACTAAAACATGTGAAACTCTGCTATTTTTAGTCAATTGAAGAGAGAGAGAGAGAGAGAGAGAATAGACAAAATACGTTAAAAAGAAGACTAAAAGAAGGATGGCTCTCAACTAAGTTCTGTTAATTAAAAAAAAAAGACATCATCATATTTAATTTTATTTTTTAACAATTACTGATTTAAAACCATCTAAATTTTTTACATAATACTATATAATTCTAAATTTTTTTTCAAAGTTTAGTAGATCCCTTGTCTCCAGTGAGTGAAGGACTCTCGCCTCACCCGCATGTTTGATTTATGGCATCATCGACTTGCTTTACAATCTGAGCAACATTCAATTAACCTATTGAATATGCTTTAAATCAAAATGTTAAATAGAAAAATGCATACCAAAAAAAAAAAATTCATATAAATGAGAAGGAAAATGTTTGAGGGCCACAATTTTTGGAGCCACAATGGCTCAAAACTGCTAAAACAACGTCGTTTTTGGTGCAAAACATGCCAAAACGACGTTATTTTGGCAATTTTGAGCCATTGTGGCCACAAAAATTGTGGTTCTCTAGCATTGTTGAAATGAGAAATACAAAAATTAATTGCAAATCAATGTAGTGTAAGTAAAAATTGTATCATTGGGCCACAATTTTCACTTGTACCGAATATATATGTCTTGCACTCCATTAAATTATTAGTTCCAATTTCATGTTTATTTGATATTTCAGCATAAATAAAACCACACCAAATAAAACAAATAGGTCTCAACTTGGTATTCTATAATCATTTCTCGCTCTGCAGAATAATTAAAGAAATATCCGCATAATTAATAATGATATCCATGTCCATAACTTACTCCCATTTGGAGACATTCATTGTTTAATTCATCGTTGTGTGCCTTGACTTGATAAAATCTGAAATTAAAGAAAACAAATGGATTTGGAAAAGAATTGGCATTATTTGAGAGAGAGAGGGAGAGAGAGAGATTGATTGGTGATTTAATTCTTGTGGGTTGGTCACACTATCCATAAGAGAGAGAGAGAGAGAGATTGGTGATTTGATTCTTGTGGGTAGGTCACACTATCCATAAAAGTTCTGCCATTTGTGATTTGGTTCTCGTGGCTTCTATCCATCCCCATCAAGATTTAGCCAAGCATAATATATACACTGATGGTGCATGTCATTGGATGCACTAGTACATACTATATGTATTGAAAATTCTATAATATTCTCAAAAGAGGTTATATCATATATTCACGTAATAATTTTTGTGGAATTTAATTATGATTCATATAATATTGTTTATGACTTGATTACAATTTATTGTACTGTTAAATATGATTTAGTTATGAGTTATTTGAATTAAAGATGAAGAGGCCTTTAGTATGACTTAAATGGCTCAATGTGACCCTATGTTTGCTAGTTTGGCTATGACTATTTTTTTAAAAAAAATTATTTCTCAAATGTTCTTAATTATAATCCATTGTGATTCTTTTGGTTATGACCGAAAGCAAGGATGGATCTAGGCGGGGCGGAGGGGGGCGGCCGCACCCCCAAAAATTTGAAAAATATTATATATTATATTAGAAATTTTAAAATAATTTAAAATTATAGGAGTTCGCATCCCCAAATTTTTTTAAATAATTTCAAAAATTATATAGAGTAGCCCCCCAATTTGTAGTTTGATAAACATGTTTAGTGCTACTTGTGCAGTCCTAAAAAACATAATTAATGATAGAAGCAAATCGAATCAACGAGCTGAGGCAGATGGAGTTTATGATTCCATTACATCTTTTGAGTTTGTCTTCAACTTACATCTTATGAGGGATATCATGGAGATTACTGATGATCTTTGCCAAGCTTTGCAAGTAAATCTCAAGATATATTAAATGTAATGCATTTGGTGTCTACAACGAAGATACTTATTGTGTGGGTGATTTTCCGACCACACTGCCCGCCTAATAATCAGCTATTGTGTGGGTGATTTTCCGACCACACTGCCCGCCTAATAATCAGCTGGAGAGCACCGGTAGAATAGATGGCTTCAGTAAACCTGTAACACAAAGAAAAGGCTCCGGCGGTGGCTCTTCCACCCGGGGGCACTCCGACGATCAAGTCAGTATATCTCTCAAAGATAATCAAGTGCTAAACTCACAAGCTTGAGTATAAAACTGCGTACCTTAGACCCACGGGAGTGCCTCTCTTTTATAGTTTACTCAATCCAAGTCCTACTAGAAGCCTGACTTTTATGGACTCCAATTTGGTACTTACTTTGGATTCTTCAAGAGATAAAGATAAACTCCCTAAGAGCTTTATCCTTATCTTAGCAAAATCTTCTCTTTTCTCTAGGACTCTTGTTCCTTATCCGCTTATCTCGGATTCCGATATCTTCAGAGATAACCTCGGCCTAGCCAAGATAACCTCGGCACAACTACCACGACACGTGGCACGTCGGCTGACACGTCGGCGTCACCATGCCACGTGTTGGTACTCAGAAAATATATCCCCACAACTGCCCCCTAGGTTCTATTACCTCGGTATCCTGAGGTGATGGAACCTATATCGATATTTCTTTCTGCATATTGGCTCAAAAACTGTTTAGCCGAGATCATTCATTTCAGGCCGACGTGTTCTCTTCGGAGAACAAGAACTCAAACAAATTCCCTCACGCGCATGAGCTGTTACGCATTTCTTCTCAACCGTTCCCCTTACGTGTACTATCTTCATTGGCCCGTGTCTGTGACGCGCTTGTAAGCCGTCTTTCACCTGTCTGCGCCGTCTGACGCATACGTTCCTCCAGGCGCAATAAATGCCCTGTTTTGCCGCCGTTTCAAGTTTTTTACAAAACTTTACTTTCTTTCTTCGTTTTTTACTTTTGCACTTGATTTTCTGGCTTTCTCTCTCTCTCCCAAATCCGCCATTGCTCTAGCTTCAAGCTCTGCAACTGTCTTCATTCTTCCATTTCAGCGAGGGTTTCGCCGTTTCGTCGTGTCTACAACCGTTGCCTTACTTCGGCGACTTTCATCCCGGCTTCGTTTGTTCTGGTAAGCCTCTGTTCCTCTCATTCCCAATTTATTCTATGTGCTTTCGTTTACTTACTGCCATTATTGCTCTGTTCAAACCTTTAATTTGCTGAACTATTTATCTGGATGCGTCTATTCCATGATTTCACTCATATTTTGAACATTTGCATTGTTTCAACACTTTTCTTGCCACTGTTCTTGACCTTTTACTTCTGTATTCTTCATGTTCTTGATAGCCCATCCTTGTTCTTGTTTCTGAAATTTCGCCTTTGTTTTCTGTTTTTTTTTTTTTTTGTGTCTTTGCCAGATCTCTGCTTTCTTTCAATCTTTGCCTTCATAGATTTAGGTTTGGGCTTTGTCTATAGAACCTTCAATTTTTAGGGAAAACTGAAACAATCCTTACCAGCATATACCTAGGGTTTCGCCGAGGTCCCGATAACCCCTTAAGAACACCTTCTTTCTGAAACCTAGCCCTCTGTCTTTAGGCCAACGTTATGGGTATGTGGAGACATAAGGTAGATACCCCGACCAAACTTGAGTACTTTAGACGGGAGTTCTCTATTCCTGCCGATGTCCATCTGAGGCTAGCTGAAGATAATGACTCTATCATGCCCACAGATGATTCAATGCCCTTTCCTATAGTAGCTTTTACTGAGTGCGGACTCCGGCTCCCACTTAACAATCTCTTTCGCGAAATTCTTCACTTTTACAAGTTGAACCCTATGTAACTTGCCATAAACTCTTATCGAGTGATCAATGGCATCATAGCTTTAGCTAGGTAGGAGAACGCTAGAATTACCTTGGCCGACATTCAGTACTGTTATACCATGTGCCCCCTTAGCCTGAAGGAAAAAGGCTTCGTTTATTATCTTAAGCCGAGGTCGACAGAATACAAAATCGTAGCTGACCTCTCAGACTCCAACAAGGGGGCTGGAGATGACTATGTTATTGCTTCGGGAAATTGGGAGTTTGGCCCAGACGAGGACGCCCATCTCTACCCTCTTCCCCGATCTATTAAAGAGGGCAAGGGTAAGAGCCCAATGTCAATACTTTAGTTGTTTCTGTTCAAGTCTTCAATATTTTATTTGTTTCTAATGTTTGTTTCTTCTTGCAGACGTTCGTAAGTTACCAAAAGACTTTCGCCAATCCTACGTTCCCAGCAGAGACTTAAAGAAGCTCCTAGATCTGCCAATCCAAAAGTGCAAGGCCCCACTGGTACTGAATTTTATTCCGACATACAAGTCGACTTTGCCCGACGTTCCCAAACGAAAGAAGAAAATTTTTTCTCCTCCTACTGCCACAACTCAAATCGCCTCATCATCACGAACAGATCAAGAGTCAACATCTGACCCAGCTGATCTGCCATCTACTTCAGCCCCATACTTAATCCCAATACCAGAAAGAAAACGTCGGCAACGACTTGTCAAGACTACTGAGATGGGTCGCCCGAAGCCTGTTGCTGTTGATCTCTTAGCCGACCTACCTGCCGACGTTGATGCTGTTCCAGCTCAATCCATGCCCCCACCAAAGCCAAAAAGAATCAAAAGGCTCAGCCCAAGGCCAAAGCTACTGAGGTTGAGGCTGAGGATGCTCTGCCCATCTCACAATTGGCTAAAAGTAAAAAGAGTGCTTCTGCTTCTGCCAAGAGGTCTGCTGAGGCCCAACCGTCAGAGTCCACTCAATCGAAGAAGCCGAGGTCATCGTTTGCGACGACCTCGGGTTCCAAAATACCAAGAGTCCCCTGGGTGCCTGAAATCACCCTGGAGGATAAGCCTGTTCTAGCTTCTGACAGTGCCGAAGACATCAACGTCGGCGTGGCACTCAGTACTGCTGTTCTCCTTCCTGGTGATCTTGAGCGAAATGCCAAGATGAGCGAGTACGAGAACTACGCCCTCATGCTCCAACGCTTTGTACAAGTAAGTTCCCTCATTTGGTAACTTGTCTTTCTGTCCCTTTTTCTATACTTGCAAGGTTTGTGTAATAACTTTTCCCTTGGGTTCTTTCAGGCCATTCAACATGCCCATTCTCTCTCCATGCAAGCTTTTGAAACAAGGGAGAAGTTGGCCAATATGAGGCGGGAGGTTTCTGCCCTGAAAAAGGAAAACAAAACTGTTCTAACAAAGATGAAGATGCTGGAAGATCAGGCCGAGGCTGCCACTAAGGCTCAACAGATGGCCGAAGAAAAAACGGAGTCTGCTGAGGCTATCAGAAAAGTTGCCAAGGCCGAGAAAAAAGAGGCCGAGGTCAAAAAGGCCCAAGCCGAAAAAGAGCTTCAGAAGGCTCTGGCCACCAAAAAAGTCGAAATTAAGGAAGCTGACGAGAAGGCTTACGCCCAGGGCATGGCCGACGTCACTGAGGAATATAAACTTCAAGTCAGGCAGGCATGCAACAGGGGCTTCTCCCTTGGTTGGATGGCCCTTGTGTAACAACCCTCATATTGTTTACCGACTTATGACTGATTGATTATCGATAACCATCGATTACCGTTAAACTGAATTGATTATGACTGATAATTGAACTGATTAGAGTACTGAACTGACTGACTGAAATTGGAAACCGAATTGATGAGTATATGTTAGTTAAATTGCATTCTATCTGTTTGACTGTATGATTATCTGTTCATGCTTATATGTTTAAACTGCTAATTGAAGGCCTTATCGGCGGTCGAATTATAAACCGATTGATGTTCCATGACCCTCGTAATTAATGTGATTTTATGGTGTATTTACTTGAAAACTGATTAGGTATGATTAAATTAGATTAAAATAAGCTAATTAAAGAGTTTGACGTAATTACACATTTACCATCTAGTGGGGCCTTTGTTTACTCATATTTGAAGCCTTGTGTATGCTTTCTCAAAACATTTCATCAGCCATTTCTTCTTGTTCTAGCCGAATTTAGAGAGAGAGGAAGTGAGAGCCTTGAGTTCACTTGTAGAATTGTTTGGAAATTGAAGGAATTGTTAAGGAGATTGCATATTTGAGCTCCCTTCTTGAGCTACAAGACTAAAGGTAGCTCCATTGTCTTCTTGTTCATGTTTTGAGTTGATTGTTGCATGGACCATGTTAGATTGTAGAGCTAAGTCATGATTTGGGTCATTAATGGTGAATTGAAGTTCATTTCATGCATGCATGTTTGAATTAATGAGTTTTGAGTTGAATTCATGGTATAATGGTGCATGCATGTTCATAATTTTGTGGTACCCCATGAATTCATCTTGTTTTTGAAGGTTTAAGCTCTTTTGAAACAGCATTAAAGCTTTGAAAATGATTTAAGATCATGCATGTCATGTTCGAGGATTGTTCTTGGAAAATGGTTTGAAATTGGGTTTGAATAAAACACCCTTGGGCCTTGATTTCTCAAAATTGAGCTTTGAACCATGTTATTCTATGTGTTTATAAACATTTTTCAGAAAATGAGCCCAAGAGGTCGAGTTTTGATGCATTTGAGTGTGAGTTTGAGCTTGGAGGTGCAATCTGGGTTTTCCAGATTTCGCACTTCCGCTCGAGCGGGGTAAGTTCCGCTCGAGCGTGGAATCCGAGCATCCAGCATCTCTCTGCACTGTTCTGCAGTACGCTCGAGCGGAGGATTGGGCGCTCGAGCGGAGTCATATCTCACGCTCGAGCGGGCGTCGAGCGGAGATTTCACCCATCCAGTACTTTTATGGTACGCTCGAGCGGGAAAGTTTACGCTCGAGCGTGTACCTTTGTTGCATTACCGCTCGAGCGGGGAAACCTGCGCTCGAGCGGAACTCTGTTTTTCTGAAAATGCTTTTAAATGTACATCTTTGCATCCTCATCCCATTCTAGGCATTCTTAGGCCTAGTTTAAGGCATCTTGTTGAGGATATAGATGTAGAACACACCGAGGCATTAGGGGTTAAGTTATTATCTTTCCCAGCTGTGTAGCTTAGTGTGTTCAATCTGTTAATTGTGTAGGGTTGGCAACTGGAGAGGCACGCTCTAGCATACTGTAGCCCGAACTCTGTGAGTAACGATTGTGTAAAGATATGTTCACAAATGAGTATCTTCTGAACAACTGAACTGTACTGTTTTCTGAACTGATTACTGTTAACTGAATGAATGTATGTCCTATATTCTGAACTGTATTGTGGCATCCTTAGCATCTACTGTTTACTGTTACTGTGACAGAAATCTCTGCCGGTTCCCTCGTTGGAACCACTACTGTTTACTGACTGATGGCCATCATTATTGTTCGGTCTTTTAAGACCTACTGTTACTGTTATGCTAATGGATGTACCACATATGACTGTTTACTGTACTGAACAACTGAAATGCTGATTGAATTGAACTGTTTTCATTACCGTAAGGACATTCATTCTAAACCTCTTTACGCATTATGTTATTCACTGGGCTTTAGCTCACTGTTTATATATATATGTAGGTGCTCAGCCACCAGAACGGAGCTAGGAGCGTGGGTTAGACTCCAGTTTTGTCAAGCCAGCCTTTGTGCCTCACTGCGAGGTTCCGAGTTACCATGCTATGGCTTTGGGGTGTCTTGTTTCCCCCCCCCCCCCATCTGTCTCCATACTGTTTGGATTACTGTATAGACCGTCTCAGTTACTAACTGTACTGTTATCAAGGGAGTAGGTCCCTATACTGTGTGACTGTAAATTTTGTATAGACTGTACTGTTTGTGTATGTATGAATGCATGAAAAATCTTTTTGGCATACAGACTGTCACAGCTCATTGGACATTGTTTAATTACTGTATTGGCTTCCGCCAGGCCCTGTACTCTGTTTTACTGTATTACTGTTAAGCAGGCCTTCGGTAATCTCGGATTACTGGCCGGTTACGGTGCTAAACCCATAGGGCCGGGTTTGGGTCGTGACACCTTGCCAAGAAGCTTAACATTCTTGACGATTTGCCACTGCGCAAAGCCGACGCTATTCCTCTGCTGTTCCCCCCACCTTCTCCATCAAGTCAACCTGAAGGAGAATCTGAATCTGAGTCTGAAGGTGAGGAGGAAGGTGAGGACGAGGCTTTAGTAAGGAAGTCCAAGGAGGCTGGTAAGATCAAGTCCCCTCCTCAGGATGATCAAGTCCTAGACTTGACTCATGAGGAGGATGAGGAGGTTATCAAGGAGACCACTCCTGAGCAAGTGTCATCTGATGTTCCTCCAGTTGGCAAGAGCGTTGATGAAACCCTTGCTGAGATCGACGCCGAGATTGCTACAGATAAAGAAGCCGAGGTATCTCTTCAGGAGACTTTGCAGGTTCAGATCCAGCCAGTTGCTGATACTGAAAAGTCTTAGTTTTCATGTCTTTTCTTTTGCACCCTTGTACTTTGTTTTATTTTCTGGACAATGTAAGCTTCCTTTCATAGCCGATGTGCCTTTCTTTGTTACTTCGAAACAATTTACTTCTGGTAGGCCATAGTGCCTTCTTTTGTACACAACTGCAAGTTTTTCTATGGATGCTTTAATCTTTTAATTTCTCTTGATTTGCTTCTGCATAGTTCTATACTTAGAATATTTTGTATGCCTTTCATACTTTGCCATCTTTGTGCAATCTTCTCGGGGTTACATATCTCGGGTGTAATAACTACAAGCTTTACTTCGGCAAGATACTGACCTGCAATCTTTTCATAAATTTTAACAAGTATGAAACATATACTATTCGATGTTTAACTTTTGCAAACTTTTTCTCAAGTTTCAACAAGTATTTAAACAGTGATCTTGGTCTAACCTACTTGTAAATTGCTACAAATTTCAACAAGTGTCAATCATATACTGTAAATTTTTCTCAAGTTATAACAATGATCTACTTGTAAATTGCTACAAATTTCAACAAGTGTTTAAACAATATACTTAGCTTTTACCTCAACCTGTAAATTGCTGCAAATTTCAACAGATGATCACATGTCAGCTTAACATTATCTTGTAAATTGCTACAAATTTCAACAAGTGTTAAGTATCTTCTTTGGTTGGATCAACCTGTAGATTGCTATAGGTGTGCAAACTATAACCTCGGCTTCACTTCGACTTGTAAATTGCTACAAATTTCAACAAGTGAAGAGAAACAGTAATCTCGGCTTAACTTCAACTTGTAAATTGTCACAAATTTCAACAAGTGAAGATAAAGAATAATCTCGGCTTAACTTCAACTTATAAATTGCTACAAATTTCAACAAGTGAAGATAAGGAATCAGCTTAATTCCAACTTGTAAATTGCTACAAATTTCAACAAGTGAATTAAGGAATAATCTCGGCTTAACTTCGACTTGTAAATTGCTACAAATTTCAACAAGTGAAGATAAGGAATCAGTTTAATTCCAACTTGTAAATTGCTACAAATTTCAACAAATGAATTAAGGAATAATCTCGGCTTAATTTCGACTTGTAAATTGCTACAAATTTCAACAAGTGAAGATAAGGAATCAGTTTAATTCCAACTTGTAAATTGCTACAAATTTCAACAAGTGAATAAAGGAATAATCTCGGCTTATCTTCGACTTGTAAATTGCTACAAATTTCAACAAGTAAAGATAAGAAATCAGTTTAATTCCAACTTGTAAATTGCTATAAATTTCAACAAGTGAATTAAGTGTCTCTGTCTTCTCTCTACCCCCAATGTGAACCTGAGTTCTACTTGGGTTCTCATTACTCATGTCTTCCAAAAATACCAATATGTAACTTTATCCAACATATGTGTTTTAAAGAAAAGGGAAAAGATTTTATTGATGACATCGGCCAAAAATAGTGCACATCTAATGATAGAAGAATTTCAAATTACAAGTGTTTCAAGGTCTTGGCAGTGCTTTGCCCTCGTTATCTTCAAGCCGATAAGCTCCATTGCCTAATAGCGAAGTAATTCTGTACGGTCCTTCCCAGTTTGGGCCAAGCTTGCCCTCTTTGGGATCCTTCTTGTTGCCGACGACTTTTCTCAGGACTAGGTCGCCGACTTGAAAATCTCTTGGATTGACCTTCTTATTGTAAGCTCTGGCAAGCTGTTGCTGGTATACTGCGAGCTGTATTGCAGCTTTCTCTCTTCGTTCTTCTAGAAGATCCAGATCTCGGGCTAAGAGTATGTCATTGGTGCCATTCTCTACTCCCTAGGTCCTGATCCCTGGGATGCCGATCTCTAATGGGATGACTGCTTTTGTGCCATAAGCCATGGCAAAGGGGGATTCCCCTGTTGATCTTCTCGGCATAGTCCGATATGCCCAAAGTACGTTGGGCAATTCATCTACCCACTTTCCTTTTGCTGCCTGCAGCCTCTTCTTTATTCCATCCAAAATTACTTTGTTGGATGCTTCTGCTTGACCATTACTTTGGGAAAAACTTGGTGTTGAAAAGTAATTCTTGATCTTGAATTTCGCACAAAAGTTCTTGATGAGTTTGCTGTCAAACTGTGTTCCGTTGTCGGCAACTATTGCTCTTGGAATGCCAAATCTGGTGATGATGTTTCTCCATATAAAGTTCTTGACGTCCACATCTCGGATTTTGGCAAGAGGTTCTGCTTCTATCCACTTCGTAAAGTAATCTGTTGCCACCAGCAAGTATTTTCTCTGCCCAGTTGCCTGGGGAAGTTGGCCAACAAGATCCATGTCCCATTGGACAAACGGCCACGGGCTGGACACTAGGTTTAGGTCAGCAACTGGCTGATGTATCAAAGGTGCAAACTTTTGGCATTGTTCACACTTCTTCACGTAGGCTTCAGCATCCATTTGCATGTAGGGCCACCAATATCCCTGGGTAATGGCCATGTGGGCTAATGATCTGCCCCCAGCGTGGCTTCCACAAATTCCTTCATGAATTTCATATAGGAAATCTTCAACCTGCAAAGGGTGTACGCACCTTAAAAGGGGTCCAGTGAAGGATCTTCTGTAGAGGTGTCCATCTGCTGTCAAACAGAATCTTGCCGATTTCAATCTGACTTTGTGTGCCTCCTTATGATCTTCTGGCAGCTTTCCTTCTTCAGGAATGCAACAATTGCATCCATCCATCTTGGCCCCATGTCCACACACATTGCTTCCTGCTCTGTGCTCTCTGGTTCTATGCTCGGGCCCGACATATAGTCGATCATAATCGTTCTTGTTTTTCCAGTCTGTATTGAACTTGCCAGGTTAGCCAACGCGTCGGCGTGGGTGTTGTCATCTTGGCTAACTTGGAGTAGTCGGCAATTCTGAAATAGGGCTGCCAATCTGATGACCTCTTTTGCATATGCCGACATCCTTTCGTCCCTGGCTGCAAATTCACCTGTTGACTGGTTAACAATAAGTTGTGAATCACAAAAAACTATTACCTCATCTGCTTCTGCTGCTGCTGCCAGTTTTAGCCCTGCAATTAATGCTTCGTATTCCGCTTCATTGTTTGAGGCCTTGAACCCCAAACGGATGGACTGTTCTATTATTTCTCCATCTGGAGATATCAGCAGTACTCCTGCCCCCGCTCCTTGTCCGTTCGAACTTCCATCGATGAACAGTCTGAATGAATCGCCGATGTAGATGCTGCAGGGTCTGAGTTTTTCCTTTCTTTGCTCTTTTGCCTTAGGCTGGGATTCTTTTTGCTTGCTGGGACAATGTTCATCCTGGCTCAACGGAGCCCGATGTTCGATGGTTTCGGGTGTGAATTTTGCCACGAAGTCGGCCAAAACTTGGCCTTTAATTGTTGTTCTCGGCCTGAACTCTAGGTCATACTGGCCCAGGGCTACTGCCCATCTTGCTATCCTTCCTGTTAAGTCTCCTTGTTGCAACAAGGACTTCAGTGGGTGCTCTATTAGGACCACAATCTTGTGTGCCTGAAAGTAATGGTTCAACTTCTTTGAAGCCATTACTAAGGCTAGCATTAATTTCTCCAGTGGTAGATACCTTATTTCTACATCGGCCAAGGTTTTACTTACATAATAAACAGCCTTTTGCTCCCCTTTTTCTTCTCGAATTAGTACTGCACTGACTGCGTGTTCTGAAACTGCCAAGTACAAAAACAGTTCTTCCCCTAGTTCTGGATTGGAAAGAACCGGAGTTGTGGTCAAGTACTTCTTTAGGTCGGTTAAAGCGGCTTCGCATTCTTCTGTCCACAGAAAGTCCGTGGCTTTTTTCACCAAGTTGAAGAAGGGTCTGCATTTATCTGAGCTTCTGCTGATGAATCTGTTTAGGGCTGCGGCCCTTCCAGTAAGCATCTGAACCTGTTTTGCCGACGTTGGGCTCTTCAGCTTTAGGATGGCTTTGATTTGGTCTGGGCTGGCCTCAATGCCCTTTCTTGTTACCAGATACCCTAAAAACTTACCTGATCCAACTCCAAACGCGCACTTTGATGCGTTGAGTCGGAGCCGGTATGTTTTAAGTATATCAAAGACTTCTTTTAGGTCGGCAAGATGACCCTTAGATTCCTTGGTCTTCACGACCATGTCATCAATGTAGACTTCTACCGTTTTGCCAATCAGGTGCTTGAACATCTTTGTTACTAACCTTTGGTAAGTTGCTCCTGCGTTTTTCAACCCAAAAGGCATTACCTTGTAACAATACAAGCCTTTAGGGGTGATGAACGCGGTCTTCTCCTCGTCTGGAGGGTACATGGCAATCTGGTGGTACCCCCTGTATGCATCCAAAAAACTCATCATTTCGTGCCCTGAAGTTGCATCTACTAGCTGGTCAATCTTTGGCAGAAGAAAGCTGTCTTTGGGGCAGGCTTTGTTGAGGCTGGTAAAGTCTACATAGACCCTCCATTTTCCGTTCTTCTTTTTCACTACTACTGTGTTGGACAGCCATGTCGGGTAGTGAGCTTCTCGGATGTCCCTAGCCTCCAGAAGTTTGTCTACTTCTTCTTCTACTGCTTCAACGTGCATCAACGTCTGTCTTCTGGCTCGTTGAATCACAGGTTTTGCCGACCTGTCGACATTCAATCTGTGGCAAGTGACCTCGGGGTCAATGTCAGGCATTTCGTAAGGTGTCCAGGCGAACACCTCAATGTTGGCTCTCAAAAAATCTTCCAGTTCTCTTTCCTCTTCTTCGGCTAAGCTTGAACCGAGAAGAAAGAAGCGTTCTTCGTCGCCCTCCTGGACAAGGATTTTCTTTAGTGTCTCCTCACTCTTTTCGGTTGGCTCCTTGCCAACATCATCTAGGACCTCCATGTCCTCGTCTTCAATCTCTGCCTCTTTTGGCTCTCGAATGCTGCAAGTAGACTTCGTTGCTGCCATGGAGCAACTTTTTGCCTGCAGTTGATCTCCTCTGACTTCTTCAATCCCATGCTCTGTGGGGAACCATAGTAGTTGATGCAATGTTGAGGGAACTACCCCCATTGCATGCAACCATAGTCTTTCCAAGATGATGTTATATGGCGAGGGTGTGTCAATCACCATAAATTCTGTCTTGATCTTCTTAGTACCAGCTTGTACTTCCACGCTTGCTGCGCCCAGTGGCCAGGTCGGCGTTCCATTGAAGCCAACCATAGGGTTGCTGGATTGTTCCAGGTCGTCAGGATGAAGGCCCAGCTCCTTGTAACATCTAACGTACATAATGTCACAAGAGCTGCCTTGATCTATTAGGATACGTTTTACTTGGCATTCCCCAACCTGGAGGGATACTACTAAGGCATCATTATGCGGATGCTGGACCATCTCTAGGTCGGCTTCAATGAAGGTTATCATTGGTCCTTGGCATTCTTCAGGCCGAGGTCTTTTGTGTCCGACCTGGTTCACGTGCTGTAGGTGTTTTACTCTTTGGGTTTCTCCCCGAATGTCGCTTTCGTTCACCTTTGAGTGAATTACATTAACCACCCGTGGTCCTCCTGCCTGTGGTTGTTGTGCTGGGGGAGGTGGAGCTGCAGGTGCCTGAGGCAATCTTGCCTGTTCTTCTCTTGTCCTGGCCTCATCAATAAGGTCCCTCAAATGGCCTTGCCTTACCAAGTCTTCTAAGTGTGCTTTTAGGGCTCTGCAACCCTGAGTTGGGTGCCCTTCTTCATTGTGGTAAGCATAACGCCTACCAACGTTTCTTCCCATGAATTCCCCTGATGCTCTTGCTGGAGTTTTGAAATAGGATTGGTTTCGTATTTGATCCAAGACTTTATGGATAGCGATTCGGAACACCGTCGTCACTGCCTGTTTACCCTTTAATTTTGTTTCTTGTTTGGTCGGTTCGTTGTTACCTCGGCCTTGCTTCGGCGAGCCGTTTCCTTTCTCCTGCTTTATCTCTTTGTTTCCCGATGTATCTTCCTCGGCTCTGGCGTACTTCTCGATTCTTACCATGAGTTCTTCCATGCTTTTTGGCAGTGTTTTTGCCAAAGACTTCCGTAGTGGGCAGTCATCTTTCAGGCCGTTCTTGAAAGACACGACCGCCACTTCTTGGTTACATTCGGGTATTCGATTGAACACCTCGTAGTACCTCTTCGCGTAGGCCCTAAGTCCTTCTTCCTTGGTGATTCTTAAAGCCATCAAGGCGTCGACCCTCAAGGGCTGTAGTTTGTTCGTCACAAACCTGGCCACAAACATCTCAGCCAGGCCTTCCCACGTCTTTACGCTTCCCTTCAGTAGCTTATGGAACCAATCGGATGCAATTTCCCCAAAGGATGAGAGAAATACTTTGCAGAGCAACGGCTCGTTCCCACTGTATAACGCCATTGAGTTCAGGTATAGTCCAACATGAAAGTTGGGATCTGACTTACCATCATAAATTTGGAACCTCGGCATACTGAATCTCTTTGGTGCTTCAAATTTGTCCAGTTCCACCGAGAATGGTGTTCTCGGCTTAACTGGGGAAGTAACTTCGGCTTTAACGTTCTGCTGCCTCCTTTTGAGGTAATCCCTCAAGTCTTCTTTACTCCTACCTGGAGCTCGGCTATCTCTGGACTTCAATCTTTTTGGCACACTACTTTCGGCCTCGTGGTGGGCCCATTTCGACCTTTCTCCATGGGTTGTGTCAAAGCAGAGTGCTTGCCTTTGAACATGCCGATGTTCTTTGGGCTTTGGATCCTTCATGTGATGTGTCCTTCGGGACTCTTCTTGCCTCGGCTCCTTTCGTCCGACTTCCCTGGAAGGTCGGTGAGAGTGCCTTCCACTCCTAGTGTGCTGAGGGGCTTCGGGGATTGCTTTCCTTCCTCCCTTCTGGGTATTAATTGCTGGCATCGGCGTATCTTGCAGCGGGTATGGTGGCTGCATAACATTGTTCTGCATCATGAAGTTGACGACCGACTGAAGGTCTGCCAGCTTGTTTGCCAAGTCTTTTACTTCCTCATCCCTTCGTAGGCACCTATCCCTCCAAACCTGAAGGTTATCTTCGTTATAGTACTTGCTTTGGTCTGTCCTCTTTGAAGCGTCGCCCTCCTGGCCGACGTCTTTTTCTCCGTGGCCCTGGTCATGATTTTCTGTACTGTGGTTGTCTCCTTCAACGTCAAGGTCAATTGGTCTGCCACTCCCAGCAGGAGTGTCGCCCCCAATGTTTTCCCTCTGTCCGTTACTGGCCATCTATTCTTCTAAGCTTCCCACAGACGGCGCCAAATTGTGTGGGTGATTTTCCGACCACACTGCCCGCCTAGTAATCAGCTGGAGAGCACCGGCAGAATAGATGGCTTCAGTAAACCTGTAACACAAAGAAAAGGCTCCGGCGGTAGCTCTTCCACCCGGGGGCACTCCGACGATCAAGTCAGTATATCTCTCAAAGATAATCAAGTGCTAAACTCACAAGCTTGAGTATAAAACTGCATACCTTAGACCCACGGGGGTGCCTCTCTTTTATAGTTTACTCAATCCAAGTCCTACTAGAAGCCTGACTTCTATGGATTCCAATTTAGTACTTACTTTGGATTCCTCAAAAGATAAAGATAAACTCCCTAAAAGTTTTATCCTTATCTTAGCAAAGCCTTCTCTTTTCTCTAGGACTCTTGTTCCTTATCCGCTTATCTCGGATTCCGATATCTTCAGAGATAACCTCGGCCTAGCCAAGATAATCTCGGCACAACTACCACGACACGTGGCACGTCGGCTGACACGTCGGCGTCACCATGCCACGTGTTGGTACTCAGAAAATATATCCCTACACTTATTTAAAAATTTAGAGAAGATGGATGGGTTCCATTGTTGGAGAAAATTAAATTATTTTCTAATGATCATGGTATACAGATTCCTAATATGAGTTGTCCTTATAAAGGAGGCTGAGGTCGGTCTCATTCTGAAAGAGATCAACTCACCATGGAACATCATTTTCGAGTTGATATTTTTATGGTTACAGTTGATTCTCAGTTATAAGAATTAAACAATAGGTTTAAGGAAGATATAATGGAATTGCTTGTTCTTAGCTCAGCTTTGGATCCTAGGGATGGTTATAGATCATTCAAAATTGAGGATATTTGCAAACTTGCAAATAAATTTTATCCCATGAATTTCTCCGAGCAAGAAAAATTGCATTTTAAATATCAGTTGGAAAACTATAAACTTGATATTTCCATACTTCCCGAGTTTCAGAAGCTGTCAACCATTTCTGAGTTATGTCAATTGTTGGCAAAAACAAAAAAGTTGACAAGTCATCCTCTTATTGATAGATTGATCCGTCTTGTGTTGACTTTACTTGTTTCAACTGCTACATCAGAACGTACATTTTCAGCTATGAAACTCATTAAGTCTAAATTGCGCAATAGGATAGAAGATGGTTTTCTAGCTAGTTATTTGATTACGTACATTGAAAAAGACACTGATCGAGGGTTTGTTGTAGATTCTATCATCCATGCTTTTGATATTATGAAAGAGCATCGAGTTCAATTGAAGATGCCTAATTTTAGTACATAAATGAATGTAGAAATAATTACTACTTTTTGTAAGTGAATATGGGCAAAAAAATATTCTCAATTGTATAATCATCGTTTGGTACTCAACTATGTTGACAACGAATATATAGTTCAATATTTTATCGTAACATTATTGATTTTTTCCATATTAGTAGAAATTGGTATTGAACTTCAAATTTTATTTGTTAGAGGTTAAACGTACTTTGGCCCCCCCAAAGTCATAATCCTGGATCCGTCCCTGACCGAAAGTGATTTAATTATCACACAAACTAAAATTAAAATCACAAACACTACAAAAAAATTAAGATTTTAGAGACCAAAATTTAGGAATAAAATTATTTCGTAGGGACCAAATACTTTTATTTCGAAAAGTATTATTATATTTTTAGTAATGAAAATTGGACATTAGTAATAAATTATTATCCTTTTGGGTCCAAATTTTTTGTCTCAAAAAATAAACCATTGTGAGACCAAATTATTTTGTCCCTACAAGTTTATTTATTAGTTACATTTTCAAAATTTTGTCGCAAAAAGTCTGGTTTTGACTTTTCGAGACGACCTTTCAGCGAGTATTCTCATGACGATAGAAATTAGTCTCTAAATGCCTTTTATAACAAAATTTTCATTTTTAGAGATTAAAATATTTTGTCTTTAAAACTCTTATATGGTAGTGAAAATATCATAATTTTCGTATGATCACTACAAAAAAAATGACTTTTTGCGACGGTAAAATACCGTCGCTAATACTCCTTCTGCCGTCGCTAATACTTTTTGCGACGGCAAAATAACTTTTTGCGACGGCAAGAGGGGGGTCGCAACTGCAGGGGTTGCAAAAGAGTTTTTGCGACGGTAAGTGCCGTCGCTAATGTTTTGCGACGGCATTTTTACCTTTTTGCGACGGTACCGTGCAGTCGCTAATAACGTTTAAAATTTCTTGACTTTTTTGCGACGGTCCTATTTTACCGTCGCTAAAAACGTTATTTGAGACGGCAAAAAACACCGTCGCCAATAGTCTTTTTTAAAAAAAAAACACTGTTTTTTGCGACGGGTGGTGCCGTCGTAAAAAGTATAAAAAAAATGAAATTTTCTATTTTTTGCGACACTGTAATGCCGTCGCAAAAAATATTAAAAAATAATAAAATTTCTATTTTTTGCGACATATAATATCGTCGCAAAAAATAAACCCTGTAACAAAATTAATAAAAATATTAAAATTTTCTATTTTTTCCAACGGTGGTGCCGTCTCTCTCTCTCTCAGAGCTAATTATTTACATTCCATTCACAAAAACATCATAACAGAAAATAAAAATAAAAATTAATCAAACCATCAAATTCAATATTTTACAAAGAACAATTAAATTGTACATGTTCATAAAAACATATTTAAATTATAAAATTCACCCAAATCCTAAAAAAAATAAAATAATAAAATAAAATCTAAAAGAAACATATTTAATTGAATGTCAGACTCTCCAAGTGACTGAGAATCTATAGGAGGATTTGATTTTGATTTTGCTGTGAGATTAATCCTGGGGGATCCAACATCTGAATCATCACCTCCAAAAGCCTAAATGAACAAAAAAACAAACATAATAATAAGGAAATAACAATGTCAGACCTGGTTAAATGTCTAAATAATAAAGAACAAATCACATTTTTTAAAGAAATAAACGAATGTTAAAAACAAATTATTACATTTAAAATAATTGTTGTTTCTATTCTTTGATCTGTGAAACTATTCAGCTAATCATTCAGCTCATATAATCTCTAAAGTGAGCACTAAATCCCTAGTCTTCCTCTTATTTAGTTTCTCAACCAAACCTGATCTTAAGGTACTGTTCTGAAGGCACTGTTCACAGCATCCCAAAGGACCCAAACAGTCCTTTCCTTCTTTAAAAACATGGATTTTGCTTCAGCTCAATTAAAGCAACCATATTTTTGGTACAAAATTCAGAAGTTCACATTCCTTTTACTCAACACTGGATATGAGGCATAATAATGTATTGGCCACACATGCAGCAATATTCAATAGAGTGAGAATGTTAATATTATGAGAACAAAGGCAAAATACTCAAAATGTAGGTGCAAAATTATAATAGTCTTTTGGCATTCCTTAATCTCAGAGATAAAATTGAAGCTATTCAGGAAAACTCATCATTGGAGATGCTAAATATGTAGAGGCACTAACTGAAGTAACAAAAACACAGAAATGAACTTATACTAATTCCAAAATTTTCCTGCTAAGATAGAAAGAAGCTAATGTAGTAGAAGATCCTACAAATCTACAGAATTATGTGATTAGTACCCTTTCCATTTGCATTTGGTTTGACATCTTTTTACCTACCAGACTTCCAAAACAAAGGTTTTAGCCATGACACTGTATACTCCACTCGTCAGTTTTTTCTGTCAATTTTTTCTATCTTTTATCGTACTGCTCTTCTACCACCAAACGAAATTATGTCATAAGCATGCTTATCATACATTTTGAAATGACTTCCATCTTTTTCTAAAAGAAAACAAAGAACATTTAGCTTTTATTTATTTATTTATTTTATCAAAAAGGAGGACATTTAGCTCTTCTATGGTTGAATTTTCACAAATCACCATGAACATACCCAAGACTACATTTCGTCCACAAATGACTGAGCTTACACCTTTTCCTTTACACTTTGTTCCATGTGTTATTTTCCTATCTTACAGTTAATATTTAACTAAAAAGATAGTTGTGAATCCAAAGTTGTGAATCCAAAGATCCATGGATTTACAAAATGTTGTGTTTTGAAGACCTAAACCCTCATCGTCAAACATGACAGCTTCCAAAATCAAGATATGACTAAAGTATCCATTGAGCTCAAGGAACAAAATTTTGTTACGTTACCATCAAAATGGTTGAAATATTTCCATTTCCTAGGATCTATAGACCTTAAATATGTTTAATTATTTAATTATTGGGCTCATATGAACATTTATATTGGCTTTAGTTTCTATTTCCAAATAATTCCATATATTCCCTTTTTTATTTTTTCCTTGTGTTAAAACATTTCTGAAACATTTCAGTTTCCAAGCGAACTTAAACAGCATATCGAAACAAAATTTTGATATAAGAGAATGCATTAGGAAAGGGGATAATCAACTACGTTCAAGATAAACTAAAACAAAGACTCTTAATCATTACCTCTTATCAACAAGGTCAGTTTTGTTCCCAACAATGACAATTATAACGTCACTGCCCCGTTCAGTGCGAACCTGCTCAATCCATTTTGTGGTGTTCAGGATTGATTGCCTTCCTACACCCCCCAAAACAAATTATCACAAGTGTATCATAGAAGGCATTAAGTCAGAAGAGCAAGCAAGATGCTTAGAAAATAAATTTGAATTTTTATTTTATTTTAAATAAGCTGCATCTGTTCAGGTGGCTGTAACCTATAGCACACCATTTTTCAGTCACAACTAATCACAACTTATCTCTTTGTGGGAGCTTTTAAATCTAAAAACCATTTTAGTTAATGTACAAGTTCCATTTACAGTTTCATAGTTTACATTAACATTAACACTAATTAAAAAATTATTATTATTTATTAAATGAAAAAATTAAGATATAAGTCATTTATTAAATGAAATGATAAACAGATTGAATAATATGGCTACCTTATTCCTAGAAAGCTTCAACATAGAAGTTCTGACAGCTTAGGGCAGCAAAAATACAACATCAGACCACTCTCTTTATAAGAAGATTGGTGGATCATATAATTCTATCCCTAGAAAGCTTCGACATATAAGTTCTGCCAGCTAAGTGCAGAAAAATACAAGAAGATGCAGATCCAATAATTCTATTTCAAATGATGCTCAAAAAGAGATGCCATCTCGATCTACAACATACCTATTCATTTTCTTTTGAAACTTGTTGCCCACTAGATGCATCGGACACCTACAATATGTTAGTATAATGTGTTAATAATTTCCATATGTATATATACAAATTGATAAAACGTAAAATTCGTTAATTTGTAAGTATTGCACCTCTCTCAAGCTCATACTCCCAGCCATACCCTGTGACTCTAAGAACAAAACACGTGTCGTTAGGTTCTTGATCGTCGTAGTGAACCTAGACTCAACGTCATCAATAAAAAGAATGAGCACAGGTATAAACAAATATATGAACCCCATTTTTAGCCTTGTCATCTAGATTAAATAAATATATGCGAAAAAAGTCCAGGTATTAACATAAAAAAAATTGCACGAATATTGGTGTAAGTTAATTTTAAGCAACAAACAAAAAATTGCACCAATTGAATATTGCCACTTAGCCCAAATGCCTTGTATGATGGCATAAATGAAAAGCCGTCAAGAAGTTTCGTGCACTTCAACCCCCACTTCGCCATCAAGAACTCAATTAGATGATGCCCGCTGCACAAAACAAAACAAAACAAATATATAAATACATAATACATTTTTAATAAAATTCAAAGATTAACATTGTTGAAATGTAAACTGCCAACACAAAATCACATTATATGAAATATATGAAAAATACCTTATATTGTGATGGGTTGTTATGAAAACAGATCCTGGAGAATTTTGGAGTAGAAATGTCACAGTGGCAAAGAGATCATCAAAGCCTATTCAAAAACAGACCAAAAACAAAAACAACTACGGATATATGTATGTGTGTAACCAAGATAAGAACAACCCACAAACAAACAAATATCTTACAAACCCAAAACCAACAGCAAACAAATACAGAGTTACATAACATAAACAAAGAAAAATATGAAACTTTTACCGCAGATCTTGACGGGGGCTTCGAGCTCGAAGAGATTGGGTTGTTGGAGGAAGATTTCTCTCGAAACAGTGCAAAACTGACGGATCTCGGCCTCGGAGAGCTGGACCTGGACCTGGCGTACACTCCTCGCCTGCCGAAACTCCAAAAGCCGATTAATGATGTCATCAAGAACTGCAGGGTCCATCCCCTGCCCATTTTGCGCCATCAAACCTCTCTCTCTCCCTCCCTCCCTCCCTCCCTCTTCAATTAATTCTTAGGGTTTCACAGAAAAAAAACCCTAGATTTCCAAACACAACGAGAAATAAGAGGTGGAAGATTGAGCGACGAGAGGTGGATCGGAGGCAGAAATTAGGGTTTGAAGAGGATGAATGAGAGAGAGAGAGAGAGGGAGAGAGGGCGGGGAGTAGACGAGATCGATGATCTTTTCTCTCTCACTCTCTCTTTTCTTTGCCTGGTTGCCACATCAAAGACTGAACAGATTGGGGATTTTGGGTTTTTGGGGGGAGGGGGAATGGAAAACAACGAACAGATTAGGGATTTTGGGTTTTTGGGGAGGGGGGAGGGGGGAGCGGGAATGGAAAGAGGGAGGGGGGAACCGGGTGGGAATGGAAAGAGGAATTTTTTTGGATTTTTTTTATTTTTATTTTCATTACAAATAAATATTTAAATAATAAAATGATTTTTTTTTGGCAATAAAAATAATTTTTTTATAGTTAATGAATTTTTATTTTTATTTTTATTTTTTCATTTAGTAAGGTTAAAAATTTATTTGTTTCATATTTATTTTAATGAATATAAAATTATTATTATTTTTTTATTTGGTAGAAGTAGGGATAATATTTTCCATTAAAATAAAGTTAATTTTTTGTGGCCAATGAGAGAAAGAGATATATAGAGAGAGAGACAGGGAGACAGAGAGAGAAAGAGATAGAGAGAGAGACATAGAAAAATAGAGATAAACAAGATATGAGCGAGAGATAGACAAAGATAGAGAGAAATAGAGCGAAAAGAGATGATCGAGAGAAAGACATAGAAAAAGAGAAACGAAGAGAGAAGAAAGATGAGCGAGAGAAATAGAGAGAAGATAAATGAGCGAGAGAGAAGAGAGATAGAGAGATGAGAGAGATAGAGAGAAGAGAGATGAGCGAGAGACAAAGAGAGAAAGAGAAAGAGAAAGAGACAGAGACAAAGACTGACAGATAGAGAAGAGTGATAAGTGAAAGAGAGAAGAGAGGTAATATTTTGTGGTAGAGGAGAGGAAGCGGCAGTAGTGGTGAAGGTGGTGGATAAGAGACGGTGGTGGTGGTGGTGATAGCGAAGGAGATTAGTGGTGAAGTTGTGGTAGTGGTAGAATAGATGGAGTGACAGTGGTAAAAGAGAGGTAATGGTAGTAGTAGTAGTGGCAATAGTGGTAGTGGTGGTAGTGGAGTGGTGGCGATGGTAGTAATAATGGTAGTCGTAAAGGTGAAATGGCGGCCGTGGTAGCAGTGGTGGTAGTGAAATGGCGTTTGCAGTAGTGGTCAAAGTGGTAGAGGAGATGAGTGGTAAGAGAAAGAGATGAGTGAGAGACACAGAGAGAGAGAGATAAAAGAGATAGAGAGAAGAGAGCTGGACGAGAGACACAGAGAAAAGAGAGAGACAGACAAACAGAGAAGAGTGATGAGTGAGAGAGAGAAAGAGAAGAATGACAGAGACACAGAGAGAAAGAGAGAGACGGACAGACAGACAGACAGAGAAGAGTGATGAGTGAGAGAAAGAGAGAGAGACAGAGAGACAGAGACAGAAAAGAGAGACAGAGACACATAGAGAAAGGGAGAGACAGACAGACAGAGAAAAGTGATGAGTAAGAGAGGGAAAGAGAAGAGAGACAGAGACAGAGAGATAGGAAGATGAAAAAATGGGTGAAAAGAGAAATGTTCAAAAGAGTAAGGCGACGTCGTTTATAGTAGATCGATAAATCGAGAATGAGCTCGATAAATAGAGAAGATGAGAGTAAGAGAACGAGCAAGACGAACATAGTGAGGGAGAAATAGACAAGTAGACAGAGAGAGAGAAGAGTGATGAGTGAGAGAGAGACAGGGAGAGAGAGAGAGAGATAGAAAAGGAGAGAGAAACAAGAGATGAGCGAGAGATAGACAAAAAGAGAGAGAAATAAAACGAAAAGAGATGAGCGAGAGAGAGACACAGAAAAAGAGAGAGACAAAGAGATAAGAGAAATAAGCGAGAAAGATAGAAAGAGAGAGAGAGAAAAAAGAAATGAGAGAGATAGAGAGAATAAAGATGAGCGAGAGAAAACAGATGTGAGAGATAGAGAGAAGAGAGATAGACGAGAGACACAGAGAGAAAATGAGAGAGAGAAACAGACAGACAGAGAAAAAAGAGTGATGAGTGAAAAAGATAAAGATAAGAGATAGAGATAGAGACAGAGAGACAAGAAGATGAAAAAATGAATGAAAAGAGAAATGTTATATCAAAAGAGTAAGACGATATTGTTTTTTTTAATTTTTTTTGCAACAGAAAAAAGTACTAGAATTTATTCAAACCATTTTGTGACTGTATATATATGAAGCTGTCTCAAAACCACAATCACTATGCTAGGTTAGAGTTTTCCAAAAACTCTTTTGAGAAAATTATACTTTCTTGGTTTCTGTGTTATATTGTTTTTATTGAATTTTTTAATATTTTAAGTATTTTTTTTTTAATTTTTAGACACACCTAACATAAATACACCTAAAAATTTTAAAAATTGTAAAAAAAATCTTTTAAAAATTCACTAAACACCAAAAATACAATAATTCAATACATTTTTTTTTGTATTTTTATATATTTATTAATTTTTACAAATATTTTTCATAATTTTTTTTTAGATACATCTAAGTAAGGTGTATCTAAAAAAAATATTTAAAAATTTAAAAATATTCACTAAAAACAAAAAAAAAAAAACACAAAAGTCACTTTTTGCGACGGCAGAAAATGCCGTCTCAAAAAAGCAGAACATTTGCGACGGCACAATTTGCCGTCTCAAAAAATGAGAGTATTTGCGACGGTATTTTCTGCCGTCGCAAATACTCTCATTTTTTGAGACGGCAAATTGTGCCGTCGCAAATGTTCTGCTTTTTTGCGACGGCAAAAAATGCCGTCGCAAATACTCTGCTTTTTTGAGACGGCATTTTTTGCCGTCGCAAATACGCTGCTTTTTTGAGACGGCATTTTTTGCCGTCGCAAAAAGTGACTTTTTGAGACGGCAAGTGTGCCGTCGCAAATAGTTCCGTCTCATAAACCCACTTTTCCTGTAGTGGATGCAATTCAAAATAATAACAAAAATGTTTTGGACCTCTTATTTGTGAGTTCTAATAGCTTTGTGTATGTGGAAGCCCATCTAATGTGATGTTTTAGCATTATTTTATTTTTTGACTTTTCACCTCATTAGAGCTCAATTAGAACTAGTTTTAGAGAAATGTATCATTGTTAAAATAATAATGTATGTTAGAGAAGCTCTCTCTCTTTCTCTCTCTCTCTCTCTATATATATATATATATATATATATAATAGTAGTGTCTGCCCACCAGATAAGTGTCCTGTTGCATTTGAAAAATCTAAATTTTAATTTTTCTTGGTTTCGAGTCATAATCTTTTCTCTATATAATTTTGTATTTTAAATTAGCTAAAAATATACTTTTAAAAAGGGTAAATTACATTGACACCCCCTGAAGTTTAGGTTTATTACAGTTCCCTTCCTCACATTTTAAAAATTACATCTCCCCTATGAAGTTTAAAGTTTTATTACAGACTCTCCCCTCAGTAATTTAATTTTTTTAAATACTAATTTTGCCCTCACTGAGTAAATTACATTGACACCCCTCACATTTTAAAAATTACAATCTCCTCCCTAAAGTTTAAAGTAGCATTACCAATTGTTCCCTCGGTTAGTATTAGTTGGAAAAAAAAATTCATTGAAAAAAAAATTAATTGGAAAAAAAATTATCTGAAAAAAAAATTAATTGAAAAAAAAATTTATTAGTAAATTTTTTAAATTTCTGTTTAAAAACTAACATAAGCTCATTTTTTGAATTTACGTTTTTTTCTCAAATTTACAAACTGAAACAACCATTTATAAACCAAAAAAATTATCAAACAACTTTTTATGGCAGTTTTTAAAATTTTTGTAAATATTAATTGAAAACTGAAAACGAAATGGTTACCAAATAGACTTCAGATGGTAAAAATGCCGTAAAATTAACAAATAATTAAATAAGTTACCATCGTAAAAAATGACTTATCAAAAAATTCTTAGGCTATGTATGGTTTGATTTTTAGAAAAAAAAATTCGAAATTAAAAATTAATTTAGTTAAGAAATAAAAAATAAAAAATAATTATCATTTTTATATAATTTTTATCTTTTGAGTGGCTAAAAATAATTTTTTACAAATTAAATTGAAATAGCCATACGTATGTATATAACCTGCCCAAAAGTTGAAATGATAATTATTTTTTACCCTTAAATGATAATTATTTTTTATTTTTTATTTCTTAACCAAATTAATTTTTAATTTTTTTCTCTAAAAATCAAACCATACATAATCTAAGAATCTTTTGATAAGTCATTTTTTACGTTGGTAACTTATTTAATTATTTGTTAATTTTACGATATTTTTACCATCTGAGGCCTGTTTGGTAACCATTTCGTTTTCAGTTTTCAATTTATATTTAGAAAAAATTTTAAAAACTATCATAAAAACTTGTTTGATAATTTTTTTGGTTTATGAATGATTGTCTCAGTTTGTAAATTTGAGAAAAAAACATAAATTCAAAAAATATATTTACGTTGGTTTTTAAATAAAAATTTTAAAATTTTATTAACAAAAAAAATTTTCAATTAATTTTTTTCCAACTAATACTAACTGATGGGGCAATTGATAATGCTACTTTAAACCTTAGGGAGGGGATTGTAATTTCCAAAATGTGAGGGATGTTAATGTAATTTATCCAATGAGAGCAAAATTGGTATTTAAAAAAATTAAATTGCTGAAGGAGAAAATCTATGATAAAACTTTAAACCTCAGAAATGAGATGTAATTTTCAAAAGATGAAGGAAGAACTATAATAAACATAAATATCAGGAGATGTTAATATAATTTACTCTTTTAAAAATTAAAATATCACATTGTGTCAACATCATTTCAAGTTTTTCTGCTTATAAAAATATAGATATATATAGTTGAATTAGAAAGTAATATTTAACTAATGTATTTGTAGCGTAGGATGGTATATGAACAAATTGAAAAGTCTTAGAGAGGTTAGGTTAGATACTGGTCACGTTCAAATCATATCCATTCATTCCACGACAGAATTACACCATGTATTATTTATATATTCATATCCATATTCATATTCGGAGAGGAAAGAAAAAAAAAAAAATACCATTTGGTTATTATTATTATTATTGTTATTTTATTGTATAGTAATTTGACAGATACCGTTTGTTTTTATTAAGTAGCCCTACCTAATGCTACATAGCCTTTTTTTGACAAAATCTAAAAATTTCAGTTTAATGACTTATTTGAATTATATTATTTTTTTACTTTTACATATATTTTTTCTTAATAAGTAAAAAAAATAAATTTATAAATCATACCTAAAAGAACTCTATATGTAATTTTTTTTTTAAAAAAAATCTTCATTTTTAGGTGCAAAATGATAAGGCTTACATTAATAAATATGAGTAAAACTCACTCATTTGTGACTAATTTTTTTTATTTATTTTTGAAAAAAAAAAGGAAAGATAAGAAATCAGATTACATGTAATATTTTAAATTGGGGTTCGTTTTTTTATTTATTAATCTATTTGTTTTGAATTCATTGTGGTGGCAGACCCCAAATTGTCAAATCAAAGTTAGTTCTATCCCATTATGTGCACTGGAGCATTTCGATTGGCTTTGATTGTGACTAAAATAATTTTTAGTTATGGTAGAGTGTTAGTTACAATCCAATATGATCATTTTTTATATAGATTATATCATGTTGTTTTTAAATCTAAGAAAGTAGGGATACATATAGTATGAACCTTTTTTTTGGAGTGTAGTATTTTTTCAATTACACACGGCCTCTGTTTCGGAAGTGGGTTGGTTTTTTGATTTTTTGATTTTTTTAGTTATTTTAAAAAATTTAGTTTGGGAAGGACTTTTTTGACTTTTTGACTTTTTAGTGAGGTGTCTTCCTGTTCATTTACCAAAGTGCCCTTGTTGTTGTTGTTGTTGTTTTTTTTTCTTATTTTCGGCTTGGATTTGGCTTTTTTTGCTTACTTTTTTTTTTTTTTTTTATTTTGGGTTTGGATTTGGATTTGGATTTGGCGTTTTTTGATTTTGGGTTTGGATTTGGATTTGGATTTGGATTTGGATTTGGCGTATTTTGCTTAAATTTTTTTATTTTGGGTTTTATTTTGGCATATTTTGGTAAAATATTTATTTTTTTATTTTGGGTTTGGATTTGCCGTATTTTGCTTTATTTTTTATTTTTTTTTAAATTTATGTTTTTGTCATTTTTATTTTTGTATACATTAATTAGTTCTTGTTTTTTAATTTACGTTTTTTGTCTTATTTATTTTTATTGGTATACAATAACATTTTTTTTATTTATGTGTTTCATTTATTTGTAAATTACGTGGCAAATGGTAATTTATGTTTTTATGTTTTTTTTATATATATTTTTGAATGAGGCGTATTTTTCTCGTTATTTTTTTTTAATTTACGTTTTTGTCATTTTTTAATTCGTACACATTAATTTGTTTTTATATTTCAAAAATGGGTTTTCATGTGTTTTATTTATTTGTAAATTACATGGCAAATGGTAATTTCTGTTTTTTTTTTTTATCTTTTTGGATGAGGCGTATTTTTGTCGTTCGTTTTTTTTTTCAATTTACGGTTTTGTAATTTTTTAATTCGCACTAAACATTTTTGAATGAGGCGTATTTTATTTAAAATAATTTATGTATTTTAAGTTTTTTTTGCAAATGGTTTTTTCATGTGTTTTTTATTTTTATTTTCATTTTTATTTTATTTTCATTTTCTGTGAAATGATAAAAAGTGAGGTTTTATTTTATTGTCCTGTGTAATTTAAATAATTTAATTTTAATTTTAATTTTAATTTAATTTTATTTTAATTGTAATTTTATTTTAAATATTTAAATAATGTAAATAATCTAAAATTTTAATAAGCAAAAATTTAAAATAAATATTTAAAAAATTTAAAGCGTAAAAATTTAAATAATTTAAATATTCAAAAAATTATTTTAACAAAAAAATTTAAATAATTTAAATATTCAAAAAATTTAAATAATTTAAAATGTTAATATTTTAAATTTAAAAACAACTCTACACTCAAATCGTAACCAAACATATAAAATAAAACTCAATTAATAAATTATTTTTAAAACTCATAACCAAACACATAACTTAAAACTCCATACTACTTTCAGAAGTCTACACTGAAATCATAACCAATACATAACAAAAAAATTAAAATATTTAAAACTTTTTTTTTTGGATGAGCCGTATTTTTGTCATTCTTTTTTTAAAAATTCTCCCTACACACTAATTTATACAATTTGTTAATACATATTTTTTCATAAAAAATTAAAAAGTTAACCCAAATATTCATATTTTTTTTCAATTTTGTAGTCAAAAAAGATAAAAAGTATATTTATTTAGGACACCCTAAATAATCTCTTAATATAATATTTTATTTTATTGAACTAAAAAATTTATTTTTATTCTTTTATGATTATTTTAGGGGGAAAAAAAACCCCAAAATCCTTCCATGTCAAAAAATAGTGACAGTGGGTCAGTACCCCAAAAGTCACGCTGAGGGAACAATGCCAAGAATAGCTTCTTCTCTTTTCAGGGTATTTTGGTAAATTTACCCCACAAGGGATTGAACCCAACACATTGATTTCTGTTTTGTTTGGACGTGGCTAAATAAGCCTAATTTGTCCGGACGTGGCTAAAATAGCCTCAGTTTTGCTTCCCAAACGGTACCATAATATTTTTTCTCATTAAAAAATAAGGGTAACAGAGAGTCTAAAATTATTTTGTTTTTTTAGGAAGAGTAATGCTAGAGACCCCAAAAATTCTACCAAAAATTTTATCAAATGTCTCACATGGGTGTGTGACATTTGATAAAATTTTTGGTAGAATTTTTGGGGCCTCTAGCATTTTTGATTTAACATATCATTAGTCAAACATATAGACACATGATCTTCCTGACTTATTAAATAACTAGTGTATGCCAGTGTTTAAAGGCACGGTGTAATTAATAATGAGATTAAAATATAATTGAGTATAAAATTATTAAGCTAGAATGTAACTTATCAAATTTGTTACTAAAAATTTGAGGTAAAAATATAAATACAGGTTCGATTAGTTATCCGAAAATAAAAATATGTTATCTTTCTCACTGAGGTGGGCTTTTTCAATTTTTAAACAAATCACACCATCCCTATTATCTCTCATATCTCTTCTTGCGAAACGATTACATGTTAATAGTAAAACTAAACCACTTGTTTTTGTTAACAAATCCAATTTAAACCCAATTTAAATTTTGAATTCAAATTTATTCACAGAAGAAAAAAAAATCTTCCAATTATATTTTGATTTCATCATTAAACATAAATATTTCTAATAATATTTCGTCTCTTAATAACCAAGCAACTACAATTTTTTTATTTATTTAAGTTTTGAATTCAACTTTATTTTATTTATTAATGGTGTTGGGTTGGTAAGCAAAACTCGTCTCATTTCTTTTTTTTATTATTATTATATATTAATCAATCAAAAAAATATATAAAAAAAATTACAAATCATTCCAAAATTATTTTCAAATTTCATAATCAAACAAATTTTTTTTTTCAAATCGTGATTCAAAAACTCAAAATACAGCTTCACACTCAAATAGTAATTCTAAAATTAAACCAAATGAACTCATTTTTTTTAAGTCTCTTTTTAATCTAATTTATTTTCCCTCTTTAAAGCTTGCATATTGAAATAAAAACATAATTACACACGCAACAAATGCATCAATTTAAACATTTATAAAACAATGAAGTAAAAGTAAATTGCAACTGTGCAAAACTTGAAAGGATAAATAAGTGATTTGTATTTACCCAGCTGTGTAAAACTTGATATTTCCATCATATCCAAGAATCATGACACTTAATTTTTTATTCCCTCTCTACAATGAATCAAGTGGTCCCACGACATGAGTACGGACTTATGAAAAGCTGCATAAAACCACATTTGATTTTGGACACCACTTCTGGTATAGCAGGTTTTGTAGCAATTCAACAAACACTCTAATTGGTGGGACAAGCACACTTGATGCACGTACACTTCTATACCTGGTCCTAGATTGGCATGGCTGAGTTGTAACGGTAAGAGACGACAAGTAGGGGTGGCAGGGTTTGTCAGGGAGAGAGGAGGAGTGGCATTGGAATAAGAGAGTAGAGGAGCAGTGAGAGGCAATAACAGAAAAAGTAACGATAGGGTCGTCATTGCAAGAGAAGAGAGACGATAGATGAGGGCAAGAGGAGATGAGATGCGGTGGTAGTGGAGTGGTTGGTGGTCGTAGTAGTCAGTAGTGGAGTCGCGAGAGGAGAGGCAGAGTTCAAAGAGAGGAGAGACAGAAGAGAAAGAGGTTTGGGCTTTGATTTTGAAGTAAAAGAGAGAGTAGAGAGATTTGGAAGAGAGATGATTTAAGAAGAGAGAGTATTTGGACGGGAAATAAAGACATCTCAATCATTAAATTTTGGATGAAATAATCTGAATTGTTAAAATCAAATATATCTCTGATACATTTTAGGAGAGAGAGGGTGGGTGGCATGGGGAGGCAAAAGCATCATCTGCTTGAAGGGAGGAGTACTTGGGCGTTGGGTTTGAAAAACAGAGAGAAAGAGAGAGTGGGTGGATGGGTTAAAACCAAATGGGAGACAGCCTGTTTGGGAAGAGGAGTAAGTGGGAGAGAGTAGGTTGAAACTAAATAGTAATTCTAAAACTAAACCAAACGAACCCATTTTTTTAAAGTCTTTTTAATCTAATTTATTTTCCCTCTTTAAACCTTGCATATTACAATAAAAACATAAATACTCACACAACAAATGCATCAATTTAAACATTTATAAACAGTGAAGTAAAAGTAAATTGCAGCTGCGTAAAACTTGAAGGGATAGATAAGTGATTTGTATTTATCTAACTGTGTAAAACTCGATATTTCCATCATATCCAAGAATCATGACACTTAATTTTCTATTTCCTCTCTACAATAGGTCAAGTGGTCCCACGACATGAGTACAGACTTATGAAAAGTTGCATAAAACCACATTTGATTTTGGACACCACTTCTGGTATAGCAAGTTTTGCAACAATTCAACAAGCACGCTAATAGGTGGGACAAACACATCTGATGCGCGTACACTTCTATATCTGGTCCTAGATTGGCATGGTTGAGTTGTAACGGTGAGAGACGGCGAGTAGGAGTGGCCAGGGTTTGTCAGAGAGAGAGGAGGGACGACATTAGGAGGAGAGAGTGGAAGAGTAGTGAGAGGCAACATCAGACAGAGTAACGGTGGGGTCGTCATTACAAGAGAAGAGAGACGATAGATGAGGGCAAGAAGAGATGAGATGCGGTGGTAGTGTGGTGGTTGGTGGTCGTAGTAGTTAGTGGTGGCGTCGCGAGAGGAGAGGAAGAGTACAAAGAAAAGAGAGGCAGATGAGAGAGAGGTTTAGTCTTAGATTTTGAAGTGAAAGAGAGAGCAAAAAGATTTGGTAGAGAGATGATTTAAGGAGAGAGAGTATTTGGGCGGGAAATAAAGACATCTCAATCATTAAATTTTGGATGAAATAATCTGAACTGTTAAAATCAAATGTATCTCTGGTACATTTTAGGAGAAAGAGGGAGAGAGAGGGTGGGTGGCATGGGGAGGCAAAAGCATCATCTGCTTGGGGGAGGAGTACTTGGGCGTTGGGTTTGAAGAACAGAGAGAGAGAGAGAGAGAGAGAGAGAGAGGATGGATGGGTGGGTTAAAACCAAATGGGAGATAGGCTACTTGGGAAGAGGAGTAAGTGGGAGAGATAATTTTAAAACTAAACCAAATGAACCCATTTTTTTTAAGTCTCTTTTTAATCTAATTTATTTTCCCTCTTTAAACCTTGCACACTGCAATAAAAACATAAATACACACATAACAAATGCATCAATTTAAACATTTATAAAACAATGAAGTAAAAGTAAATTGTAACTGTGTAAAACTTGAAGGGATAGATAAGTGATTTGTATTTACCCAACTGTGTAAAACTCGATATTTCCATCATATCGAAGAATCATGACACTTAATTTTCTATTCCCTCTCTACAATGAATCAAGTGGTCCCACGACATGAGTGCAGACTTATGAAAAGCTACATAAAACCACATTTGATTTTGGACACCACTTCTGGTATAGTAGGTTTTGCAGCAATTCAACAAACATGCTAATAGATGGGATAAACACACTTGATACGCGTACACTTCTATACCTAGTCTTAGATTGGCATGGCTGAGATGTAACGGTGAGAGACGGCTAGTAGGAGTGGCCAAGGTTTGTCAGAGAGAGAGGTGGAGCGGCATTGGAAGGAGAGAGTGGAAGAGCAGTGAGAGGCAACAGTAGACAGAGTAACGGTGGGGTCGTCATTGCAAGAGAAGAGAGACGATAAATGAGGGCAAGAGGAGATGAGATGCGGTGGTAGTCGGGTGGTTGGTGGTCGTAGTAGTCGGTGGTGGCGTCGCGAAAGGAGAGACTGAGTACAAAGAGAGGAGAGACAGAGGAGAGAGAGTTTTGGGCTTAGATTTTGAAGTGGGAGAGAGAGAGAGAGAGCAAAGAGGTTTGGTAGAGAGATGATTTAAGGAGAGAGAGTATTTGGGCGGGAAATAAAGACATCTCAATCATTAAATTTTGGATGAAATAATTTGAACAATTAAAATCAAATGTATCTCTAGTACATTTTGGGAGAAAGAGGGAGATAGAAGGTGGGTGGCACGGGGAAGCAAAAGCATCATCTGCTTGGAGGGAGGAGTACTTGGGCGTTGGGTTTGAAGAACAGAGAGAGAGAGAGAATGGATGGGTGGGTTAAAACCAAATGGGAGATACGCTACATGGGAAGAGGAGTAAGGGGGAGAGATAATTTTAAAACTAAACCAAATGAACCCATTTTTTTTAAGTCTCTTTTTAATCTAATTTATTTTTCCTCTTTAAACCTTACATATTGCAATAAAAACATAAATACACACATAACAAATGCATCAATTTAAACATTTATAAAACAATGAAGTAAAAGTAAATTGTAACTGTGTAAAACTTGAAGGGATAGATAAGTGATTTGTATTTACCCAACTGTGTAAAACTCGATATTTCCATCATATCGAAGAATCATGACACTTAATTTTCTATTCCCTCTCTACAATGAATCAAGTGGTCCCACGACATGAGTGCAGACTTATGAAAAGCTACATAAACCCACATTTGATTTTGGACACCACTTCTGGTATAGTAGGTTTTGCAGCAATTCAACAAACACGCTAATAGATGGGATAAACACACTTGATACGCGTACACTTCTATACCTAGTCTTAGATTGGCATGGCTGAGATGTAACGGTGAGAGACGACTAGTAGGAGTGGCCAAGGTTTGTCAGAGAGAGAGGTGGAGCGGCATTGGAAGGAGAGAGTGGAAGAGCAGTGAGAGGCAACAGTAGACAGAGTAACGGTAGGGTCGTCATTGCAAGAGAAGAGAGACGATAAATGAGGGCAAGAGGAGATGAGATGCGGTGGTAGTGGGGTGGTTGGTGGTCGTACTAGTCGGTGGTGGCGTCGCGAGAGGAGAGACAGAATACAAAGAGAGGAGAGACAAATGAGAGAGAGGTTTGGGCTTAGATTTTGAAGTGTGAGAGAGAGAGCAAAGAGGTTTGGCAGAGAGATGATTTAAGGAGAGAGAGTATTTGGGCGGGAAATAAAGACATCTCAATCATTAAATTTTGTATGAAATAATCTGAACCGTTAAAATCAAATGTATCTCTAGTACATTTTGGGAGAAAAAGAGAGAGAGAGAGAGTGGGTGGCATGGGGAGGCAAAAGCACCATCTGCTTGGGAGGAGGAGTACTTGGGCGTTGCGTTTGAAGAACAAAGAAAGAGAGAGAGAGAGAGTAGGTAGGTGGGTGGGTTAAAACCAAATGGGAGATCGCCTACTTAGGAAGAGGAGTAAGTGGGAGAGAGTGGGTTAAAACCAAATTGTAATTCTAAAACTAAACCAAATGAACCCATTTTTTTTAAGTCTCTTTTTAATCTAATTTATTTGCCTTCTCTAAACCTTGCATATTGAATAAAAACATAAATACACACATAACAAATGCATCAATTTAAACATTTATAAAACAATGAAGTAAACGTAAATTGTAACTGTGTAAAACTTGAAGGGATAGATAAGTGATTTGTATTTACCCAACTGTGTAAAACTTGATATTTCCATCATATCCAAGAATCATGACACTTAATTTTCTATTTCCTCTCTACCATAAATCAAGTGGTCCCACAACATGAGTATGAAAAGCTACATAAAACCACATTTGATTTTGGACACCACTTCTGGTATAGTAGGTTTTGCAACAATTCAACAAACACGCTAATAGGTGGGACAAACACACCTGATGCGCATACACTTCTATACTTGGTCTTAAATTGGCATGGCTGAGTTGTAACGGTGAGAGACGGCGAGTAGGAGTGGCCAGGGTTTGTCAGAGAGAGGAGGAGCGGCATTGGAATGAGAGAGTAGAAGAGCAGTGAGAGGCAACGACGGACAGAGTAACGGTGGGGTCATCATTGCAAGAGAAGAGAGACGATAGATAAGGGCAAGAGGAGATGAGATGCGGTGGTAATGGGGTGGTTAGTGGTTGTAGTAGTCGGTGGTGGCGTCGCAAAATGAGAGACAGAGTACAAAGAGAGGAGAGACAGAGGAGAGAGAGGTTTGGGCTGAGATTTTGAAGTAAGAAAGAGAGAGAGAGAGAAAGAGAGAGAGCAGAGAGGTTTGGTAGAGAGATGATTTAAGGAGAGAGAGTACTTGGGCAGGAAAGAAAGACATTTCAATCATTAAATTTTGGATGAAATAATCTGAACCGTTAAAATCAAATGTATCTCTGATACATTTTGGGAGAGAGAGGAAGAGAGAGGGTAGGTGGCATGGGGAGGTCAAAGCATCAAATGCTTGGGGGGAGAAGTATTTGGGTGTTGGGCTTGAAGAACAAAGAGAGAGAGAGAGAGAGAGAGAGCAAGTGTAATAACCCTCACCACTGATTACTGCTAAACTGAGACTGATTATGATAAGTAATTGAATCGACTGAAATACTGAACTGACTAATTGAATGTACTAGTTTAAATGCATGTCTATCTGTTTGACTGTTTAATTATCTGTCCATGTTTTATGTTGTAAATTGTGAATTGAATGCCTTATCGGCGGCCGAATCTGAAATTGATTGATGATTTATGATCATTAGAAATTATGTGATTTATGGTGTATTTATCCGAAATGTGATTTGGTACGATTAAATTAGATTAATAAAGCTAAATTATAAAAGTTGGTCTTATTTACCATCTTGCCATGCTAGTGGGGCAATATGTTAATGCACTTGAGCCTTACACTTGATCACACAACATTTTCCTCAGCCAATTTCCTTGTTCTAGCTGACTAGAGTGAGAGAGTGAGAGGAATTGAGTTGTTCTTGAGAGTTTGGCTTAGAGGACTTGAAGAATTGAAGGTTTCTTTGCAATTGAGCTTATATTCTTGAGCTTGAAGATTTAAGGTTGGTGTTTCACCCTCTCATTTGTGTAATTGAGCTGTATCTTGCGTAGTCCATGGTTAATGAGTGGTCCAAGTCTAGAATTGGCTTAATGTATTGAATTGTAGCATAAATCATGCATGCATGCTTATATCCTAGCATTTTGAGGTTGAATACATGAAATTTGGCACATGCATGTTCATATTTTTGCATTGGACCATGAACTCATCTTGGTTTTGAAGGAATTGGCTCATTTGAGCAAGTAATTGAAGCTTGGAATTGGTTTAAACTCATGCATGTCATGTTTGAGTTATGTTCTTGAGTTTTGGTTTGAAATTGGATTTATTTGAACTACCTTTAGGCTTTGATTTTTATAATTGAGCTTTGAATCATGTTAAACTATGAGTTTTGAAGTGTTTTCCAGGAAATGGCCCCAAAGGAACCGAATTTGATACATTTGAAGTTGAATTTGAGCTTGAGGTTCAAATCTGGGAATTCCAGATTTTGAACTCACACTCGAACGGGGTGACTGTCGCTCGAGCGTGAAATTCGTGCTCCCAGTACTTTGCACTGTTTTGATGTCTGCTCGAGCGAGGTAATTGACGCTCGAGCGGGACCTTGTGTCTTACGTTCGAGGGGGTGTCGAGCGCCCAATCGAGCGTGAATTTCACCTATCTAGCACTTTTGACTGTTTTGCAGTACGCTCGAGTGTCTAAGTCTGCGCTCGAGCAGAAACCTTTGTCTGCATGTCCGCTCGAGTGGAGTAATCGACGCTCGAGCTAGAACCCTGTTTTCTGAAAATTCTGAAAATATTTTTAAAGTGCATCTTTGCATCCTCATTTCATCCTAGGCATTCCTAGGCCTAGTTTAAGGTATTTTAATGAGGATATTGATGTAGAACTACACCGAGTCAAGATAGGGATTAAGTTATATTTTCCCAACTGTATAGATTAGTGTGTGTTCACTCTGTAACTGTGTAGGGTTGGCATCCGGAGACGCGCTCTAGCTTAACTGTAGCCCAGAACTCTGTGAGTAACAACTGTGTAAAGATATGTTCAAATATGAATATCTTCTGAATGATTAAACTGTACTGTTTCTGAATTGATACTGTTAACTGAATGAATGTATGTCCTTTATTGTGAATTGTACTGTGGCATCCATAGCAACTACTGTTACTGTTACTGCTATTGTTACAGAGATCTTTGTCGGTTCCCATGTTTGGAACCATTACTGATGGGCATCATTGACTGCTTGGTCTCTCAAGACCTACTGTTTACTGTACTGTTTCTGCTAATGGATGTACCACATATGACTGTTATGACTGAATGACTGTTATACTGAATCAATTGACTGTTTTCAATACTGAAAAGACATTCATTCTTAACCTCTTTACACATTATGTTATTCACTGGGCTTTAGCTCACTGCTCATATATATATATATATATATATGTAGGTGTTCAGGCACCAGACCGGAGCTAGGAGCGTGGGTTAGACTCCCCTTTTTATCAAGCCAACCACTGTGCCTCACTGCGAGGTTCCGAGTCCGTTCAAGCTATGGCTTAGGGGTGTTTTAATTTTCCCCGTCTGTCTCTGTATCTGTTTTGTAATGTTGTATAGACTGATAACACTGTACTGTACTGTCTTAACAGGGATTAAGTCCTTGTCCTGAATGATTGTAAATGTTGTACATACTGTTTTGCACTGATTGTATATATGTATGAAAAGTCTTTTTGCATACAGACTGTCACAGCTCATTGGACACTGTTTACTTACTGTTTTGGCTTCCGCCATGCCCCTGTACTCTGTATTACTGTTAAGCAGGCCTTCGGTAATCTCGGATTATTGGCCGGTTACGATGCTAAACCCATAGGGGCGGGTTTGGGTCATGACAGAAAGAGTGGGTAGGTGGGTTAAAACCAAATGGGATACTGCCTGCTTGGGAAGAAGAGTAAGTGAAAGTGAGAGAGAGAGAGAGAGAGAGAGAGAGGGCGGGAACTAACATTGATTTGAACCAAATGCAATTTAGACCATTAAAACCAAATGTAGGACAAATGATGCCATGTAGGACAAATGTGTCTCATCTGTACTGTCCATCCCCAGCCAGCAATGAATCCTAACTGTGCAAATGTCCTAGTAGGAAAAATGTGTGTAGAATATTTTCAAAAACTTCTTCTCTTATTATATAGATTTTTACTAAAATGGCGACAAAGTTTGGTCCTAACCAATAACTTATTGACAGCACTAATAAAGAAAGGACTCCTACTATTGAGAGACATACCTTGTTTGATTTTAATTTTTTGAATTCAATTTTTTAAAAATTAATTTTTTAATTTTTTTTAATTTTTAGTGAATTGTTTAATATTTTAAGTAATTTTTTTATTTTTTTATATATAGTTAATATAAATACAATTAAAATGTATAATATTTGTGATTTTTTTTTAAAAAAATCACTAAATATGACAATTATAAAAAAATGAAAATTTAATACATTTTTTTGTATTTTTGTGTATTTATTAATTTTTTAAATATTTTACTTTTTAGGTATATTTAGGTTAGGTGTATTTAAAAAATAAAAAATTTGTTTAAAATATTAAAAAAATCACTGAAAACAAAAAATAAAATGTCAAAATAAAAAAATTATTTTCAAAAAATTAGAACCGAAGTCACAACTCATGTTTTTGCAATGGAATGTTTTTATTAGTGACGCACCCCCACCCACTTGCTGCAGCTTAAATAAATGGAAAAATTTAGAAGACTAGAAAAATTACATAATTGTTTCACAGAAAGTAGAGAAAGGAAAATTTAGTTAAAATTCCTCTATTGGATTTTTATTATGTAAAAATGACGGTCTAATTTATTTTATTTTATAAACCTTTTAAGGAGAAGGCACATAATTGAGTAAGGACAAAGTAAAATATTCTTTTTTCTTAGATAATATTATCGGAGTAACATGTTACTGTTAAATAAAGTAACATATTGCTATTTACAACAATTTTGAAGATAATAGTTTTTTTTTTTTTTTTTTTTTAAGAATTTCATATTTAACATGGATCTTATTTTTTTTAGAGGACAAACACAAGCATAATACATATAATTACTAAACAAATGATATAGAGTTTACATATTTTGCCAGCTTATGTTCTGGTTCAACTAGCTTCCTCCCTACTTTAATTATGAGGTGTTTTGAGAAAATGGTTAAAAATTGATTTTTTTAATTTTTTTAGCTTTTTTTTACTGTTTTATATGAAAAGTGATGTGACCAAAAATAGGTTAAAAGCTGACTTTTTGACTTTTAACTTTTAACTTTTAACCCATGTTCCCAAATGATCCCATAGAAACACAAAAAACTTACTTAAAGACAAAATATCTTGAATTACTAAAGCCACCTCCCAATCCATCTGGCAAGTTTGTTCAAAACTATTTACTAACACCTTGCAATTAGGATTGTGCAAAATACCGTCCAATCTGTTAAAAACGCACCGATCCACATCAATCTGCATCGCTCTAACTGCTAACTGCAGTTTAAACTTTAAAATTTATAATTTGCCAATCAAACCGTTCCGCTCCGTTATAGTTTATATATATATATATATATTTTAACTTCCAATGAAATATTAATGTAAAAATGAGTGTGAGAGAGATTTAAACTATGAAATTTATTACGAATTAGTGGTTATATATATGAAACATATTATGTAAAATTACTCTGTGTTATATATCTAAAAAATATTATATAAATTATTGTTATATATTATGTAAATGTATGATAATTAGTTAGAATATTCTTCAATTCGCCAAAAGCTGCCCAAATCGCAATTTGTCAATTCGCTAATCCGTTAACCCGCCATTCGGTTTGTAATTTTACTCTTAAACCGTCCGAACTGCACAGCGCACACCCCTACTTGCAATATGCAAAAATGGAGAGACATTTGATGTCCCTATTAACAACTTACTTAGGTCTCGTTTGGGAATCCTCATTTTTAGCCAAAAAATCAAAAAGTTACTAAGGCCAAGTTTGGCATCCCCTATATAATCCATCTTTTTATCTTTTTATCTTTTTTCCATCACATCACATCTCTACTTTTCTGCACATCTTTTCGTAAAAAGACAAAAAGTGCAAAAGCGCCCTTACTTTTTACACATCTTTTCGTAAAAAATTAAAAAATCATCCAAAACATACTAGTTTTTTTTAGCTCATATTTTAACTAAATAACTAAAAAATTACTAAATTAACCTATTTCCAAACGAGCCCTTAGTAGCGTCCAAAAGTGCCCTTACTTCTGCAAGTAATGGAGAAGACAGTCGAATGGAAACCGCTTGCTAATACGCCTAATTTTGATTTTCATCGTAGCATACCCATGCCAATCCTGCTGCCCCATTGCCATGCTTCCAAGTTTCATTCACTACACAAGTATATAACCGAAAAATAGAATTTTCTAAGAAATTATTAACAAGAATACAACAATTATTGGAAGAATGCTCTTCTAACATTACACCATTATAGTCTGCCAAACCATCTACAAAAACAAAAGGCAACCTTCTACTATTGATCATATTAAGCTCATTTGCCAGACATAAAGTCTGATCTAATGACATTTGTTCATGTTGAAAAACTATACTATTTCTTTGCTTCCATATTACCCATAAAATGGTAATAGATTGAACAATAATATCATCCTCATTAACACTCCTAACCCATTCCGACCACCAAGTATGAAAACAAACCGATTGACCACATGAAAAATCCAATCCTAAAGCAGTGCCCCTCCATACTTTTTGTGACCAAGGACACTCAAAGAAAAGATGCTCTAATGTTCCTTGAAAAGATGTCCTAATGGCTCTGTTTGGTAGGGTTTATTTTCACTTTATTTAAACTATTTTGATATGTTTGGTTCAGCTTAATAATACAGCTTATAACTTTTTGTAAGTCAAAAATCAATTTATTCTTTGAGTGGGGGAGGAGAAGTTTAATTTATAAGTCAAAAATTAGTTTATGTTCACAGTTATAAGTTATAAGCTATTAGGTTATAAGTTATAATCACTTTCCCACAGCTCTACCAAACGGGACTAATGTTTCTTTGGCAATACCATACTTATAATAGCACACTGCGTATCGAGCAATATCCCTCTTCTCCTAAGTTGCCATCGCAATGGGACTATGTTATGAAGACATTTCTATATAAATAGAACCCATTTAGATGGACTTTTCAAGAATTTTTTTTTTTTGTATTTGTCCTTAATGTATTAAAGTTTTATTGTGAGAGGGTTTTGACCAATTCCCCCTAACGTTCTATTTGATTGAAAGATTTGATAAGAAATTTAGAAAATGAAAGAGAAAAAGTATATGAAACTAGATAAAATGTAAGCATATTTTATGAGCATTGATAGAGACCCCCTCCAATCACCACCCCCACCACCCCCACACACACGTGGCGGGTGGTGATTGGAAGAGAAGGAAAAAAAAAAAAGCAAAAAAAAAAGTAGCCAATCAAAAAAGAGAGGGGGTCAAAGGGAGTGGGGAGAAAGGGAGTCTTCAACATTTTTGATATTTTATTCACATTTTACTTACTTTTTACCTTTCCATTTTTAAATCCATTCCAAAATTCTTCGACCAAACACAGCTTAAGAGAAATTACTAATTTGAGAAACTTATTACATGTGTATAAAAAAGTTTATAATTTTAATGATTAATATTGATAAAATTTATTATTAATTAATAATTATTTTTTAAATTTTATATTGATTTGAAATTTTTCTTAAAAAGTAAATCTACGAAGTTAATTTAAAGTTTTTGTTGTGATATTAAATTTTGAGCGAATCTCGGTCGTTGATAAGATTTTATTTATTTGTTTTTGAATTCCAAGTGTTACCGTAAATAAATGCACAAAAGACGAGATATCTTTCGTACAAGGGCTCCCCGCCTCAAATTTTTTGGGAAAATAACACGTGAAGGTTTCTGTAAAAATTAATTATAAACGTATAGGAAAAATAAATTTTATTTTTTAATATGAAGAGAATATCATTTTGTCTTTTTAATTATCACTAAAAAATTAATTTAATCCCTATACTTTTAATTATAAATTTTATACTTAAATTATTCAATTTTAAATCAATTTCACTTCTGTTGTGAATTGTCATCTATAATTAGACGACATTTCTTGACATGATATCAAACTTTATTTAAAGGAAAATGATTGGTGGCCCTAAAAAATTTACCCCTAATGCCCCTAATTTCTATTTTTAGAAACTGTTTTCTTTTTTTCTTTCTTTTTTTCTTTTTTTTTTTTTTTTTTTTTACCTAAAGTGGAAATTTCGGGGCATTCGAGCCCCGAAATTCGGGCCCTCAAGCAGCGCCGTTATTTAAAATATCATTTTGCCCCTAAACTAACCTTCAAAAATCAATTAGATCCCTAATATAAATAATAATAATCTTCCATCTAAAAAAAAGTAAGAAAAAAATTTAATTTTTTTAGCATTAGTCATATTGAGTATTTTTTAAAGAGTAATTGGTAACTTTTGTGTTAAATTGTTATTCAATTTCACTCGCACACACATTGAGTAGTCAAGAAATTTTTTGCTCAATTAGTTTCTCCAAAATTGACTCAAGATAATTTGAGACTTAAAGAGACAATTCTAAATGAAGAATTTTATATTTTTTAATTATTTTTTGCAAAGTATATATTATTTAAAATTTATTTTTTTAAAATTTGAGATAAGAATTTATTAATTAAATATTTAAATTTAATTTTTTTATATTTGGGGTTCTAATTGGTTTTTGAGGTATAATGTGGGGGGTAAAATATAATTTCAAATGAAGTTTAGCGTCACGTTAGCAAATTCTATATGATATTAGATGGCAACTGACGGCGAGATGAAATTTCTCTAAAATTGAATAGTTTAGATGTAAAATTGATATAATTGAAAGTATAGAGGTTGAATTGATTTTTAAGTGATAATTAAGCAGGCAAAATAATATTTTCTCTTTTATAAAGTTAAACCAATCATCTTCAACACATCACTGGGTTTAGAAAATATGTCTAAAATGTGAACTTGTATATCATTTTCTTTTTTGTTAAGAGGAAATATCATTTTGCTCTCCAAACTTTCACACGTTTTCAATTTGAACCCCCAGACTTCATATAATATCAATTTTCCCGCCAAACTTTCAAAATTTTGATTAATTTGGCCATTGCTGTCACATTTTATCTGCAATCAAACGGAATTTGCTGACATGATATCAAATTTCATTTTACCTTCCAAACTATACCTTAAAAATCAATTAGTCCCCCAAATAGATAAAAAAAAAAATTAAATTTAAATATTTAATATATATTTTTTTTAATCTCAGTAATAAAAAAAAATAAATTTTAAATAATTTATATTTTGCAAAAAAATAATAAAAAATATAAAAAATTTCATTTAAAATAATCTTGAGACTACGAATCATGGGTACTTCAACAAACATGTCATACCCATATCCATAGACTTCTTTTTTATTTTTAGTTTTATACTTAGTATGATTTTAAAATTAAGTTATAGTTTATAAATTATTTAATATAATGATATTTAATTTTGATTTATCTTATATCTGTACTTTTGACATTAAATGTCAATTGTATGTTGGATCTTAATAAATTAAACCATTTAATTAATTTTTATATTACTTCAAATTAAAAGTAAATATTTTTTTTAAACATATTAAGTCGTATATGTACCTTACTTTTTTTATATTACCTGTGCTTATAGGTCCTAAATTATCTTGAGTCGATCTTGAAAAAACTTTAATAACATAAAAAAGTCAAAAAGTCACTATCATATTTAAGTCACATCATCTTATTTAAGTCACATCACCTCTCTACCACATTACTGCAAACCCAACCCATACCCAACCAATATTTCACAAAAAGTCAAAAAGTAAACTTATTTAGATTATCCTAAACCAACCCTATTGAGCCGAAAATTTCTTGGCTACTCTACGTTTGCGTGAGCGCAATTGTAACTAGTTTATTCCGCAAATTAATTTCAATAGAATTGATTGACTAATAGTAATTTCAAAATTGAGTGGGGAAATTTTCTTCAAAATTCGATAAGTACTCAGTATAAGTATGATATATTTGTCGAAGTACTTATACGTCATAATCTAAAGATAATTATAAATGTTGATTTATATATATATATATATATATATATATGCAAAGTATATATTATTTAAAATTTAATTTTTTCATTATTGAGATAAAAAAATTATTTATTAAATATTAAAATTTAATTTTTTTATATTTTGGGGCTAATTAATTTTTGAGGTATAGTTTAGCGGGTAAAATGAAGTTCCAAATTAAATTTGGTAACACATCAGTAAATTCTATTTTTATGTAGATAGAATGTGACGGCAAGACTTAAATTGATCAAATTTTTGAAAACTTAGACAACAAATTGATATTATACAAATTCTGGGAGCCAAATTAAAAAATATATAAAAATTTAAGGAAAAAATGATATTTCCCCTTCTGTAAATTTAGGTCAAGTTTGGCAACTCAAAAATAATTTATCTTTTTATCTTTTTTCCATCACATCACCTCTCTACTTTTCTACACATCTTTTCATAAAAAGACAAAAAATATACTTATTTAGATCATTCCAAACAACCTCTTATACACTGAAATAAAATTATCCAAATTTTTTTTTAGTATTGAAAAACATAAGATAATTCTACCAATCAGCTTTAACTAACACAAAATTCAAAGGCTGTAGCCTGTAGAGTGATCCATGTTTTCCCTGCGAGCACTCATTCTCTCTCTCTCTCTGAGTAGTATAGTATAAGTAATAGGACCATCATCATAGACGTCACTGCAGTGCTCCTTCCCTTGCAACTTGTCTTCCAACTTGTGAGGGTCACTCTCTCTTCCTCAGCATGATATCTTTCTTATGCCTTTGGCCATTATCCATCCCTTCTTTCATCTTATTATTCACCAGCAGTATCTCCATTCCTCTTCACCATCACCATGCCAAGAATGCATGGAGAAGTAAGTCTCTCTCTCTCTCTCTCTCTCTCTCTCTCTCTCTCTCTCTCTCTCATCTGTTGATTGATACTCTATATATATAACTACTATTGCATGACTGAATATACTCATGGTTATTCTTCTCTTTAATTTCTTCAAGGTCATATGGCCCAGGTTGGTAGCCAGTAAGATCCTTAGAAAGACAATGGGAAGCAACAATTTTGTTGCCGATTTTACGACCAACTCTGAATCTTTGCTGGAGCTTCCATGCTTAGAACAACAATCTCTCAGCTCTAATGGCGTCACCGTTAATGATCAACGGGAGACACACAACTATAAGTAAGATTCAGGTGCTACTGTGCTATACCAAGTTAACTAATAATGCCATTTATTATTCCTCATAATAATAATAATAATAATAATAATAATAATAATAATGCCATTTATATCCCTTTTCCTTCTTTTTTCTGCGAGTAACTTTCATATATATATGGTTTTTATTCTATTCCTTCTATTATTATTATTATTTTAAATAATTCTCTGTTTTATTTTAAGGGTTTTTGTTAGGACATGGAACGTTGGTGGGATTGCACCATCAGATGCCTTGAACATGGAGGATTTGCTAGAGACATGCAACAGTACTTCTTGTGACATCTACGTTTTTGGGTAAATTCCTAATTCCAAAATTACGTATAGAGAGACAATCCATGATAGCTTGGGAGAATTAAATTATTACAAATTTGATGAATGTAGATGATCCAATTAATGTGTTAATATATAGTTTTATTTTATTTATTTATTTTTTTGTAGGTTTCAGGAAGTTGTGCCACTACGAGCATCGAATATCCTAGGATCAGAGAATAATAGAATCACAATGACATGGAATTCCTTGATCAGAGAAGCTCTAAACAAGAAGTCATGCATCCGAGAGAGAAATGACAAAGGCAAACTAGAAGAGACCCAAATCAGTGATGGAAATTCAATTGAAAGTAGCATTCCACTTGAGTTTCGGTGTATCATTTCTAAGCAAATGGTTGGGATATCGATATCAGTTTGGGTTCGAATTGATCTTTGCCCTTATATTAGGAACCCTAGTGTTTCATGTGTAGGCTGTGGCATCATGGGTTGCTTAGGAAATAAGGTACATAATTCTCAACCTTTATGTTTTTTTACCACCTTTAATACAAGGTTTTTTATTTTTATATTTATAATTTTAATAAATTACTTTCTCATTATTATCATCATTAATAATCATTTTATGTGAGCCTCACATAAAATTAAGCATTAGTTATTGAAGTTATACCTTATTGACGATATGGTTACCAATATGTGCACCTGTGACATATTTGAACAAAATTATCTTATTTCATACAAAATTTTCTTATTTTGTTGTCATTTTCAGTAAATGTGTCTCATTTACAGGGTTCTGTGTCAGTTAGATTTCGGTTACATGAAACAAGCTTCTGCTTTGTGTGTACTCATCTAGCTTCAGGGGGCAGAGACGGTGATGAGAAGTATAGGAACTCCAACATGGCTGAAATTTTGTCGCGAACAAGCTTTCCTAGAGGTCCTGCACTTGATTTGCCAAGATCGATTGTAGATCACGAGTATGTAAAATTATATTCGTCTTCATTGAAACCGTCCAAAATGATTCGTTATCGCTTAGTCTCATTAATCAATGTTTTTTCATGTGGACCTTAATATCTAATTATAGATCATGAAAGAAGATACAAGCAAATACTGAATAATCTAGTAGCGTAAAACCAATAATTGCGTGTTTATGAGATTGGAGTTGTCGTTATTGAGTTGAGATTGCCGATCGTATAAAATTAACTTTTGGTGATTATGTTAATCACCTTTTTAGTATATTTTATCTTCATGTAGTTGTTGGTTTTTTTCTTGAATATTATGGTCTAGTGAGTTAAATTGGTAGCTAATCTACCTCAAAAAAGTGGATTACTTTGTTTTGCTTGGTAAACCATCCACTATCATAAAATATGGTTCCTTAACTTTCTTTTAAACAAGTTGACTCTAAACAATGAAGCTTTTCTTTTGTTTTGATTGGAGGAAACAGATTTACTTTGAGGATCATTAAGCTAATTACATAAATACGTATAATATTAGAACTCTAAATATCTTGGTGATGTCAGCTAATTAATTATCTTTGATTTAGTGCAGTCAAGTAATTTTGCTTGGAGACTTGAATTATAGGATCTCTCTACCCGAATCAGCAACCCGAGCATTAGTAGATAAAGGAGATTGGAATGCTTTACTACAAAATGATCAGGTATTTAGAAACACAAAAGTTCATAATTTTATGTTCTTTTGCCAAATAACATAACAATTTTTTTTAGCTCTTTGAAAAAATGTTATTGTCATTCTAAATTTGTCTTGGTATCAAAATTTCATGGAAATAAAGCTAAGCATGGAGCTAATGGATGGTCAAGTATTAGAAGGATGGCATGAAGGAACAATCAAATTTGGTCCTACATACAAGTATTATCCAAATTCTGATGAATACTATGGTGGGGTTGAAGGCAAAAAAAGCAAAAAGAATCGCAGTCCTGCATGGTAATCAGAACTGTAAGAGAGTTTCTTCTTTTATTATTCATCAGGTCTTGCTTCTCTCCAGTTGACTAGCGGTTCAATTTAATTTGGTTGTTAGAGAACTTGTGCACCCCCCTCTTGAGACCCACAACTTCTATCAAAAAAATTTAGACTTAACCTCGAGTTTAATTGTAGAGAAGTTGATCTCTATTCATCAACTATAACTCCATGAATATTAAGACGTGAACAAATTCATAGTAACAAGGGCATTTGTTTATAGGTGTGATCGGATAATTTGGTTTGGGGAAGGGTTAAAGCAACACCTATATGCTAGAGAAGAATCAAGGTTATCTGATCACCGACCAGTGAAGGCAATTTTCTCTGCCCAAGTAGAGGTTTTACGAAGATTGAAAGGATTACAAAATTTCTTCCCATCAGAGAGGTTTGAATAGATCAAAAGCCGGATAGACTCGTCAAATAATGACCTATCAAGCTTTCAAATTAAGAGTTAAATTGTCTCCATGGTGTGACCATGTACTATATTATATTTGAAAATTAAAAAAAAAATAAAATGGTGTAAGAGAAGCTTCTATTATATTACTATAAATTTGCTGATGAGTGTACAGTGATGTTGATTATCTTGTTCTCCATGTTCGTTTCAACCAAACAAGCTGTCTAAGTCACCCTCTCTTTCAATGATATTTATATAAATACTGCAAGTTTGTATTTTTTTTTTCTTCCAACAACTATGACCCAAATTAAATTGCCCACTTGATGCTTCAAAATGAGGTGTTGCATGCTACTACTACATACATGTGGCCCACCCTTTATTTGAATTCAACTTAACCAATCATTACAACAGCCTATGAATCAACTTGATTGGAGGATATTAACCATACAATCCAACTCAAGATAATCCAACTCAAGATCAAAGCATAAATCAACATTTAACTATTGGGCAGTTTGGATGGGTAATGAGGCAATGGTTATTTTTGTTGTCTGACATAGGTGATATACTGCTCACGGTGACTGAATACAACTTGAGACAACTCGAATGGCCCGAATGGTACGGAAAATATTATCTTACCGGTAAGGGAATAAAAAAAAATTCTAAAATAACGTCGTTTTGGAATTTCGAGCCATTGGAGCCATTAATATTTCGAGCTATGTAGCGAAATTGTTGTTGTTGTTGTTTTTTTATTTATTTTTAATGTTAATATAACTTTTTATGGTATTGTGGTGGGGCATGACCACCATTAAACAAAATTCTCAATCTATTGAATCACCACCAGAAGAGAGATAGAGAATTTTGATCCCATTAAACAAAATTTTTGACTGTACCACTATCCTCTTGTCTACCCGATGATCCAGGCTGATTTAGGGTTTTGGTGTAATTGTCTCACCTCATGTTCTCTATTTACCATCTCATTTCACCAAATAAATAAATAAATAAATAATTCAATTCTATCTGTGTATATATATCTACATAAATTATTCTTAAAAATAATTGGAATAATTACAAAAAATAAAAATTGAACTTTTACTCTTATAACAAAATAAATTCTGAATTTTTAATTTTATCAATTTATACCCTAATCAATATTTATTTTTAATCTAAATCATTCGCCTATTTTTATTAACTAAAACCAATGGAAAAAAAATATTTTAATTATTAAACTCAATATAAGTATATATAAAATGTCTAAAATATTATTTTCATTGAGCTTGATGACTAAAATACTATTTTTTCTATCAATTTTATTTAACGAAAACAAGTAAATATTTTAAGTTGAAAACAAATTAAAAATTCATAATTTAAATTGGTAAAATTAAAAATTTAAGGCTTATTTTGTTACAAACCTCAAACACTATTTTTTTATTTTTTATTTTTTTAATTTTTTGAAATAATTTTACTCGATGGTATAAAAATGGAAATAAATAAAAAAATTAATTAATTGATTGAGTGTATTGTGAGACGGAAGTCTGAGTGTAAATAGAAATTCCCCAGAGATTGTTGTTCTCAATTTGCAACTCAACTCAACTTCACACCGATCACTACATATGGCACCGATGAACAGGTTCTCTCCTCCTTTATTATTTCTTTACCTCTCTCTTTCGTCTCATCTTCGCTGTTTCTAATCCTTGTTCTAAGTTCTTGTTATTATTATTTGACATTGTTTTTCAATTTTCCTGTAATTTTATTCATATCTTAAAATAAGGAGAATTTTACAATAAACACCCTTATCTAGGAATGTAAAAATGGTCCAGCCTGGTCCATCCGAGCCTGGGCTCAGACTGGCCCGTTGTCGGGCTTAGTTGGCTTCTGCCAAAACTTGGACCGGACCACGCTGGTCCACTCACTCAAAATCGTAGGCCCAAGGGTACTCGGGCTGGGCCACGGGGTCTCGGCCTGGGGTTGGACCTGACCACTTTTTAATTTTTTTTATTTTATTCATCAAAATTTTATTTTTTTCTCACCAAAATAGCTTGGAAATGAGAGTAGGTCTCGAGCGGACTGGGCCTTAGAGTGGGCTTTGGGCGCGTCAGTGGGTCGGTCAGGCTCACGGGCCAGGCTTCAAAATAGACAACCCTAGTTTTGCTGGGCTCAAGCCCGGGCCTAGCTGGGTCGGGCTGCACCAGATCACGAGCGGGCTTCAGGTGGACCGCGGTCCGATGGGCCAATTTTACACCCCTACCCTTACCGTATGCACCATTAGTTATGCCATTTTATTCTTTTCTTGTGACCAATTTTCTTCTTTAGTTATGACATTATTTTGATATGTTTAGTTTTGCCTTATATAGTGTTTGGCTATAGCTTTTTATTTTTTATTTTTAATATACTTATTGTCACACCCCAAATCTGGGCATGACCGGTTGTGACCCACAGGGTTTTAACCCATGGCACACGTAAGCCTAAACATGAACCCAAAATCACAAAGAATAAATGTGACGATAGTCCAGAAATAAATAAATTAAAACCCAATCCAGTGACATGTCACAAGTATAAATAGTAAAACCAGCCATAACCAACTTCCAAAAATATATACTAAACGGAACACAAACCGCCTATAAAATAAAATAATTCTAAATAAAATCCAAACACAATGTATGCACAAAACCGACACAACAAGCTAAAACAAAATAATGAATGTCCTAGAGGTCCATGCAATTGAGTCCTTGGTACACCATAAGTCTACTCTAAATCCTTCTAACACTCGGGAGTGATAAACAACTAAGTTAGCTGATAACTCAGTGACTAGCAACATGGATAGTAAATACAGTTTTGAAAATATGGTTCAATTCCAAAATAAGATATATATCACAGAAACTAGATTGACATACAATTTTGATAAAGATAATCTGTTTTAAAAAGAAGATTTCACAGTTCAACAGCTAAAATACTCATATCTCTCAAGAACATGATAAATGACATTTTCCACTTAAAACAAATTACAACATAATAACCAATAATTTTCTGGGTACCAAGAATAATGAATAACATGCCACACAATTTTCAAGGCAACAAGCTCGTTGGATCCAATATCGAACCAAGAGTTATTCTCGGTGTGGCAACCTCAGCCTTTTCTTTAAGACGATTTGATTGAAGGTCACCTAGCATAGCCTAGGTCTTTTCCTTATAATCGTTGAGTACTAAAGTCATCACAGTCCAATCTGGATCTATTTCCTAGCGGTCAGAGTCACCACACACAGTGAAATAGTTTCCCTAAACTAAAATATACAGATGGTCCTAATAATCAATACAATTCAGTTTCGCAAAAGATGGTAGTTCACCATTATAAACATGAGACCATAACAAATAGTTTATAGTATGTCAAGTTTACACATATTTCAGAAATAATTTAATTCCACTGATAATATAATGATTTATCAAAATAGTTTAGTCCTGAAATAATAATTTAATTTTTCAATAGTTCAGGGTAGGAGAACATTTATAAAAATATGTAACATGCAACTACTCACTTGAAAACGGAATAATATAATCCTCGAATAGATTATGAAAGTCCAACTAGTGCCCTGAACAAAGTATTAAAACTACACGTCACTACTAATTCAAACATACCAAAAAGAATAATAAACTAAGTAATCCCAAACTAAAGCACACTAACACAACTCAAAGCAGTTTACACATGTTTCAGAAATAATTTAATTCCACTGATAATATAATGATTTATCAAAACAGTTTAGTCTTGAAATCATAATTTAATTTTTCAATAGTTTAGGGGTAGGGGAACATTTATAAAAATATGTAGCATGCAACTACTCACTTGAAAACGGAATAATATAATCCTCGAATAGAGTATGAAAGTCCAACTAGTGCCCTGAACAAAGTATTGTTTACAATTATTTACAATTAATTATGCCCAAACAAATTGTTTTCTGCAACACTTTAAAGAAATTAATAGTTCTCTTAATATACACGAGCAATCAACACAAGGAAAAAAATTGTAAGAAACTAGACTTGTAAACGGTTCTAATGATACTGATTTGATAATTTTTGGATTTATACACAGAGAAAACAATACTTCAGAAATTACTGTTTTGTACTAGTTTTCTGGACAGATTCGAACGCATCTGTTTATATAGATTTTGACTCCCAAAAATTATGAGAAAATTCTGATATGCAATTCAATATGTAATTAATCTACTGTAAACATTTTAGTTCAAAATTCTTCCGTCTGATATGATTTCTTGATTTTTAAAGTTTGTATTTGTGTACATAATTTTTGAACTAAGAATTACATCCATTATTTCTCATCACCAACCACTGACTTGGCACCCAAACAACACACCCATTTCTCCTATTCATTCCCAGTAACAAGTAGATTACATACATGAACCATCACAATATATAAATATAATAAAATAGCACAACACCTTAGAGTTGTTGAGCCATAAATGTGCTGGAAGTTCCTTCTCTCCATCTCTCTCACGTTGTTGCTGCTGCTCTCTTTTCTATCTCTTGCTCTCTCTTTCTCCCTCACTCTCACGTTGTTGCTTGGTTACTGCTGCTATATATTGTGTTAGGCAACCTAGGGTTACTTTATGTATCTAAACAAAAGGTTCTAAATTATTATCTATTATTTTATTTTATTTTCTCTCTCCATTAATTTAAATAAAATACAAATATTATTATATCAAAATATGCTTACTAATTCCCCCCCCCTTTTTTAAATGATAAATCTTGCCTTTAAATTAAAGACTTTCACCATAAATTTATTTTAGGTTTTAAAATTAATTAAAAGACCCTCCAATAATATTTAGTTTGCACTTAAAGATTCACAAGCAAAATATTTGAGATTGTAAAATAATTATTACTTAATTATTTATTTAATTTTTATATTTAAATTCTCATAGTTATAGCTCAAAAAATATAAAATCATACTATTTTATTTTTTAGTTATAAAGTGTATACGTATCATAGTGTAGGTCATGGGTCAGTTTGTAGGCCATTTTCATTTTCATTAGCTGAACAAGTTATGATCAAAATTTTGGATAAAAGAATATAATAAGTGTTTATCTATTTTTTTCCCCAGATGTTAGGGTTAGACCACCTCCAATCATTTACTAAATTTTTTGTATTTAATTTAATTTTAAATTTGAGTAAAAAACTTAATTTGATATGAATTACTACAATTCTTTCATCAAATTTTCATAAATGTTTTTAAAAAAATTACCTTCTCATCTCAAATTTTACTTTTCATTAAATTTGATAATAAAAAAAAATCATCTCCAATACTTCATCTTTTAAAATTTTAAACAAATTCAAATTTGATGAAGGATTTGATGAGTTTGATGAAAAATATGGATCTCCCTTGATTTGATGAACATTTGATGAACGGATTAGAGATAATTTTAAACACTTCTTTTTTTTAATTTATCAAATTTGAATTTGATGAAAGAAAATGTGCAGGATTGGAGATGTTCTTACTAAGTCAGATTAGATTGGAGTCGTTCTATTAACTTAAAGAAACAACTATTGTGGGAGCTAGAAAAAAATATATATCAGTTTATTGGGACTAACCCAAACAAGGCCTACAATGGGTTCTGCCCAAACAAATATCACACCTCCCCAATCTATATAAAGGGGGGCATCCCAGAGGAGGAGAGAGGTGATCTCTCTCTACACTACTCACCAACACTCTTCATTTCTATACCTTCATTCTGTGAATCAAGTGACTAACTTCACCATCGGAGTGTCTCCGACCGGCAACCCTGGTTGGGTGGCACCGACTATGTTCATTTTTGCAGATATACAGGGGCAAAGCTCATCTTTTCGTTGGATCTTTACAATCCATGTGAGAGGATTTTCCTGGTCTCACAATAGGCGCCATTTGTGGGAAATGTCTGAGAATTCAATGAAGAGTAGAGCAAACACCACTATTAAGGAGCTCGGACTAGTGTACTATCTACAACTGGGTCTTTGTCTTCTTCCCTTTTGATTATGTTTCTGAATATCAGTCTATCGATATATGTATTTATATGTCTTTGGTTTTGTCAAATAAATATTAATTTTGTTTAGGAAAGTTGAAAGCATGAGACGAATTGAGTCTCGATTTTCTCTCTCTAAAATGGGTTTCACATGTTTCTTTGTGAGGACATCTTTTTGGCCTTACAAAATGGGTTACCGGCCCAAACCCACCTTGGGACTTTCGTTATTACCTTATTGCCTCACAAAAATGATACTTGAGATATACATGTTATGTGCTCACAATTAGAAGGAATTAGGAATTACAGAGCTCATAATTAATAGGAATTAGGCATTAAGGAATTATGTTTTGTGGCTCCACAACTAAAAACTAAAAACCAAATGGCTCACATCTTTCATTCTCAATAACTTACGTTTTATATATTGTTACGATGTTTCGGCAACCATACCAGCTGTTAGCATGATCAGCAAATTACCGACGCCATGCCGAACATTACCCCAATTCTTCGCGTCATCGGTAAGACAAAAAGAAGTTTCCGATCGCAGGTGTCTGCACTTCAAAATCCAAGACGAGTTGCTGGCAAGCGTTTGTATTGTTGTAGTGTTTCCAGGAAATTAATCTTTATCACCTACCTTTCTGTGGGGCACTCCAATGGATACTGAAAGATTGCTAAGGAGAGAGAGAGAGAGAAAAGAGAGAGACTGGAATGAAGATTGGTAATCTGTTATTATGTTTTTTTGTGTATCTACAAGAGAACAAGCTCTCTCTCTTTATATAGAGGAGAAGGAGACAAACATTACGACAATGCATTAAACAATATAAAGGCTTCTGTTCTGAAGGTTGAAGGTGTGTGGTAGTGGGTGAGCTCTCTTTACAGCTACAAAGGTGAGCTCTCTTTACAGTTACAAAAGTGAGCTTTCTTCTTTACAGCTACAAATGTATAGTATATTATAGTATATTATATGTTAATATTATATGTTAACAGCCCCCCGCAAACTTAAGGAGGGTAGGCATCGACCAAGTTGAGTTTGAAAACAAGATCACGGAATCGCCCAGGAGGATGAGCCTTGGTGAAAATATCAGCAGGTTGATCGGCAGAAGCAATAGGGAGAAGATGAACAGTACCACGTGTAACATGCTGTCGAATGAAATGACAATCAATTTCAATATGCTTGGTGCAATCATGAAAAATATCATTGTGAGCAATCTGAATGGCACTCCGATTGTCACGATAAAGAGAGGTAACGCCAGAAGAGGAAACACCCATATCAGTGAGGAGCCAGCAAAGCCAGAGAAGTTCCTGAGTAGTATCAGCAAGAGCCCGGTATTCAGCTTCGGTGCTAGAACGGGCAGTGAGGGATTGTTTCTTGCTACGCCAAGTAAGAAGAGAATCCCCTAAGAAGAAACAGAATCTCGTGGTGGAGCGTCGATCCGTAGGATCCCCAGCCCAATTAGCATCAGAAAAGGCACGCAGTTCAAGAGAGGAGGAAGCAGAGTAGTGAAGGCCATGGAACAGAGTACCTTTGAGGTATCGAAGGATGTGGAGTAGAGCAATGTAGTGGGGAGTGCGAGGAGGCGACATGTACTGACTAACAATGTGAACAGCATAGGCAATGTCAGGATGAGTCACTGTGAGATAGACAAGACTACCGACGAGCTGGCGATAAAGAGTAGCATCATGGAGGAGAGCCCCATCGAGAGGAGTGAGACGAATCTGAGGATCAACTGGAGTAGATGTAGTTTTGCAATCGGTAAGACCAGCACGAGCCAGAAGATCAGATGCATATTTGGCCTGAGATAAATAAGAACCAGTAGAATCATGAGAGACTTCAAGGCCTAAAAAATAGTTAAGAGTACCAAGGTCCTTCATCTCAAACTGACGGTGGAGAAAACGTTTAAGGTGGAGAATACCAGCTGCATCATTACCAGTGATAATCATATCATCCACATACAGAAGGAGAAGAGTGGTACCATGAGGAGTAGTCCGTATAAAAAGAGCAGAGTCATAGGAGCTAGAGGTGAACCCGAAGTCATAAATGGTAGAACTGAACTTAACAAACTAAGCGCGGGGTGCTTGCTTGAGGCCATAGAGGGCACGCTGTAGTTTGCAAACCTTATGAGGGGGAAAAGTAGACCCAGGTGGAGGTTGCATGTAGACCTCCTCAAGAAGATTACCATTGAGGAAAGCATTTTTGACATCCATTTGAAAGAGCTCCCAGTGGCGAGCAGTAGCAACAGCCAGTAAACTGCGAACAGAGGTAAGCCTAGCAACGGAGGAGAAGGTTTCCTCATAATCAATCCCATATTCCTGGTTAAAACCCGTGGCAACAAGACGAGCTTTGTAGCGTTCAATAAAGCCATCAGAATGAGTCTTGATTTTGTAAACCCATTTGCAGCCAATCGCAGTTTTGCCACGAGGAAGATCAACAAGATCCCAAGTATGAGTTTTGTCCAAAGCTTGAAGTTCATCAGTCATAGCTTGCTGCCAAAGAGGATTAGTACAAGCCTCACGATAGGAGGTAGGTTCATAAGTAGAAAAGGCAGCAGATCCAACAATATAATCACAAAGGTGGATAGTTACCCGGTGTGGTCGACCCGTAGGAGGATCGGTGGAAGGAAGAACCGGTGGAGAAGAAGGTGGTGCAGGGAGAGGTGGACCTTCAGGGAGAGCAGTCTGGTCAGGAGCAGGAGTGAGCAAGGGCGTCTCAATGAAGGAGGAACCTGTATCAAAATCATTAGAGAAGAGATCTATGGAAGGATTAGTAAACAGTACATTAGTGGAAAGTGCAGGTAAGTGAAAGGAGGATAGGGAGGAAAACATTTGGTGCTCCCAAAAAACGACATGGCGGGAGATACGAAGACGTTTAGAGAGAGGGTCCCAACAGCGAAAACCTTTATGTTCAATTCCATACCCAAGAAAGCAACAAAGACGAGAACGAGGTTCAAGCTTGGTGCGTTCATGAGTTTGAAGGAGAACAAAGCAGGCAGAGCCAAAAACTCGAAGATTAGTATAGGGAGGGGGAGTGCCATGCAGACGTTCAAAGGGAGTTTGATTATGGATGACAGGGGTAGGAGCACAATTGATAGTGTAGACAGCAGTGACGATAGCTTCCCCCCAAAAGCTTTCAGGGCAGGAAGAAGAGAGAAAGAGAGCGCGAGTAATGTCAAGAATATGCCTATGTTTCCGTTCAGCACGGCCATTTTGCTGGGACGTGCCAGCACAGGAACGATGGGGCAGTGTACCATGACGTTGAAGAAAAGAAAGAAAATCGGAATCCCGATATTCCATAACATTGTCAGAGCGAAAATTTTTGATGGTTTTGGAAAATTAGGTGTGGATCATTTGGGCAAATCGATAATAAAGGGTTTTGAGTTCAGACCGAGTTTTCATGAGAAAAATCCAAGTAAACCGTGAAAAATCATCAATAAAAACAACAAAATAACGAGATCCCCCCATAGTAGTAGTAGGGGAGGGGCCCCAAATATCTGAATGTATAAGATCAAAAGGTGCACAGGAAACAGAAGTACTTTTATTAAAGGATAAAGCAGGTTGTTTAGCAAGTTGACAGGGTATACAATCGAAAGTATCTGGAATTACATGACCCAATTGTCCACTAGAAACCAATTCGGCAGCTATATATATATATATATATATGTAGATATATCATGAATGGCTTATAATATTTCGCCAAGCTTTTTATTCTATTTCTCTAATGTACATTGTTTACATAAAATGGTGCACTTCATTAATAATTTTGCATAACAAGCTTCCTCAGCAACGAAGTTCCACTTACATTCCATCAGTCTTGGCAACAAATCGTTTGCTCGGCAACATGTAACATGCCTTCACCTCACGGCCGTATAAAATTGCATGGTCTCCCGAAACCGATCAAACTAGAAACAGTAACACGAAGCAACTACAATTCGGCCACCGAGCAAATATTTCACACTTAAGCATAGCCACTTACTAACTCGAACTCAACAACTAGTTTTGCTCGACGCAGAGATTACAGAGCTTACAAGTGCCTATCTCAACTACACGGTGCCAAAACTCGGCATCACCACTGAGCTCGCTGCTGCTCGCCCATCTTTCTTGGCTACATTGGATGCATCAAATTTGCCTTTGATAGTTATTCAGCACACACTTTGCTATATCATTCTCTTCTCGGCAAACATGAAGCGTGGTCGGCATGACCACTTCGGAAAGTATCATCTGTACCTACATCAATATTATTCGGCAACATTATTCGGATCAAATTATTCTGCAACATTATACAGATCACATTATTCAGCAACAAGTATTCGGAAAAATTTTATACCGCAACAGTGCTTATTAACTCTGCAAATTCGGCATATCATTCGACATTTTATCAACTGCATATTACTCTACATATTATCAACTCGGCTTCGGCAACATTATTCGGCTGCGACAACTTATTTGGCAACAGTATTCGGCAAAACATTATACCGCAACATTGCTTATTTAGTTTACATTGCTTACTTGGCAAGATTACTCAGCCACATTTCTTATTCAGCTTGAATTCGCACAACAGTTTGTTTTTCAAAATCTCGACGCCATAATGCCGTCATCAAGCTTAACAGCAATGATAATCACGAATGGCACGCGTATATTAGATTGACTGCAAACTACACCATCTTGCTCGACACTATATCTCGGCATAAAACTAGCATCTCGGCTTATCGAAATCCACATCTGAACCTACCACAGGATTTACACCGGCTCAAAGAGTCTAAACCCACCAACCCAAGGAACCAAGAAGTAACCAAAGTCCACAGAAAGTTACAAAACGGATCACTGTGCCAAAAATTGACATTTTTTGAAGTTTTTGAAATCAAGTTTTGGCCATACTAGTATGAAGTACTCATTAAGAGGAGTCCAACACAATAAACCGCGTCGAAATTATAGTTCAAACGAAGCCTTACGAGCCAGTCGAAGTTTGCCCAGAAATTTATCGATTTTTGCCGGAAAAGACGACCCAAAGTTGGCACATATAAGAAATTATTCAGTGTATTGCGGCTAAGTTACATCTAGTAAGAGAAATCAAGTTCAAATAAATATCTTGCAAAATATTAACAAAGGGATCATTGGTGGCACAGTTGTTAAATCTTATTCTTTCATCACAAGGGCGCGAGTTCAAACTTTCTCATCAACAACTTTATTTACCTTTTTTTCTGAGGAGCCAACTTTATTTAACCTTTTTCCAAACTGAGCTGTCTAACTCAGCAATATAGGAGCAATTATCCAGTGCTTCATGGAGCACCATTTTCAATTGATCTGAGCCATCAGTTCTATTTTGGTTAAAACTACGCCATCAGGAGTCCGATTACAACAATCTCATAGTTGTTTCCAACTATTTGGAGCCTTCTGAACACCTCCGTATGGTCAGTAAACAACATTTTTGCCGTCGCGCCCGGAGTTTGCTCAATGCTGAATTCCACCACTACAACTTATTTGGCGACTCTACCTATATTCTAGCCCGATTCATTCATCACCAAAAGATGAATTCCTTCCAAATAAATTGGCAATTTCCTTTCGACTCAAGACTCAACCCAAATAAATCGGCAATTTGCTTCCAAATTCTACTTGAAAATTCCTTATAACGGCGCAATGTTGCAATGCTATTTTTTAATGCTTAACCATTGGCGTACTTTTTTCCGCTTTTCACTTATTTGTGATTAACAAGTCTACCTCATTTGGTACAGGCAATCAGTGACACAGATGCATTATTCAAAATCCTTGCCATGTTGGCAATTGATCACCACTTAAAATCAGCAAAAATTTCTAAATATGGCGCAATCTTTGCACTTGGCACAGAGCGCCATCCCCCTCGCCTGGGGGTCATAATACCGTGGCCTACACCCTCATCTGGGGGTCATAATACCATGGCATACACCCTCGTCCAGGGTCATAATACCGCGGCCAACTGCCCTTGCCCGGGGGTTACAATACCGTGGTCCATCGTTATGATTTGTTTGGAACTCATGTGATATAATTTCGTACTATGATCGCCTTCATTTATTTAAGCTCTCTATACTATACTATTTACTGAGTTTTAGCTCACCCATCTCCCTTATATATATATATTTTTACGTACATTCAAACATACATGCATTCATATAGTCATCCATTCATTTATCAAAAGACCTAACATTTATTTGAACAGGGTAACTCAACAAGAAAAACTCTCATTCATTCTACCGCAAACAATGAAAGTTTTGGGGCAATTGTGGGAGTCAGAAAAAAATATATATCAGCTTATTGGGACTAACCCAAACAAGGCCAATAATGGGTCCAGCCCAAACAAATATCACACCCACCCATCTATATAAAGGACAGCATCCCAGAGGAGGAGAGAGGTGATCTCTCTCTACACTACATACCAACGCTCTTCATTTCCATACCGTTATTCTTTGAATCAAGTTACTAACTTCACCATTGTCTTCGGTCGATAACCCCGGTTGGGTGGCGCCGACTATATTCATCTTTACAGATATACAGGAGCAAAGCTCATCTCTTCATTGGATCTTTACAATCTATGTGAGAATATTTTCCTGGTCTCACAACTACATAGACTACTGGCCAATTATCTTGTCCTACAAGTGTTCATCTATCACACAACTGTGTAATCAGAGGAGTTAAATTTACTTTATTTACGTATCTCCAACCCTTAGTTACTTTTTTTTTTCTCATTTAATTTAATTTCAAAATTAAGTAAAAAAATTTATTTGATATGAATTATTTTAATTTTTTTATTCAAATTTTATCATTTTTTATTACAAAAATTCTCCTCTTATTCCAAATTTTCATTTCGATCAAATTTGATAAATAAAAAAAAATATTCATCTCCAACATTTTATCTTTTTAAATTTTTATCAGATTTAAATTTAATAAAATTTGATAAATTTTTTATTTGATGAAAGAATTAATGTAAAAAATCTGAAAGGAAAAAATATATATTAAGGATTGAAAATGTAAAATAAGTAAATAAATGATGTACATAAAAAACAAAAAAAAAAAAAAAAGGTGGGCTAACTAGGCATATAGAATTGCTTGTCTCCATAGAAAATTGATGGTGCATTACATTGCAACTCCATTGGCCTTTTCCTTGTTGTTGTTAACAATTTCCTATTTCTCTAACACTTCTTTTGGATTGAGAGTTTGGTGAAAAAAGGAAATAATGGAGAGAATAAGGTTTCTTATCACTTGTTTGAATGATTAATAAGGTGAATAACGGTGAGTCACAAAGAGAAACGGTGAGACTTAAATTTTGTTTCTCACCTTTTGATGAGATTTAGTAATAAACTAAAATTCCATTTTTAATCATAGTCTATCTAAACAATTTCATTTCTTTCTTTTCTCACCTAGCGAAAAACTCTAATCATTTCTTTTATTTTCTCATCTCTTAATTAGTTATTGCAACTTCTTGAGGCTTTCCTGTTTCCTCAGAAAACATGGCAACTCTTTTTGGCTTTCTAGTTCTTTGGGCTTTGGTAATTCCAAATTTGACATTTCCAGAGAAAACATTACAGAAAAATAGAGAGAAATGGGTGAAAAAGTTACAGTTGATTCTCGCTTGGAGAATTTGAAGCAGCTAATAAACTGTTGGGCCAGAGGGTCAGGAATGTTAGGAATTGATCCTTCCTAACTGTAGACACCCCATTTTTGACCACCCATAAGACTTAGGCGCTTGGTCCAGCGCACTCGATGATGAAAACCACATTGTGTGATTCGAGTTCTCGGCGAGGGAATCCAAGGTCGATCCCCGAAATAATCCCAAAATCTTCCTACTTGTCTCATTCTTACCTCAGAGGTTCATTTTTTACCATTGTGTCACCTTATACTGAGTTTGAAACAAGAGAGTGAGGCAGCACATTAGGGTCCGGCCGTGCCCTATTGGGAGCCGGTCATGCCTCGATGGCGATACACACTGTTTTGGGCGAGTGCCCACCAGCTATCTTTTTTTGAAGATATTTCGACTTGTTTTGCTCAATTCTATAAACACAAGATTATACCTCTGTTTTGAGGGCCGAAAAATTTCAAAAGAACCTATACACATAAGAGAAATCTCCTTCTTCCTACACAAGTCACCTTTGAGCAAACCTATCTCTCTTGAAGTACATCTATACATCATCTACCACCTTAGATCATAACCTTAGAACCTTGGTTGAGCTTTGTGAATCACAATTCAAGCTTGAGAGTGTGCTTAAACCAAGTTTGTGTTACAAACAAAAGCTTACCTTCTTTGAGAGGTATAAGCTTACTACCTCTTCTCTTGCTCTCTTTACTATCTCTTGTTATCTATTTCGTGTGTTTTTTATATTGTCCTGAGCCTATTTCAAGTGTCTAAGCTTGGGTTTGGATAGCTACCAAAGGATAGAGAGAGTTAACACTCTTTCTTGCACCTTCACCTATAGCTCAAACTCTTGTTTTACACTATTTTCTTTGCTTTCCAAATTGATTTTCAGAGTTTAAAAGAGGCTAAAAATCATGCTTTGAGGTTTCAAAGGTGGAGGGATTAGCCACCCCTCCTTGTTCTTGCTCACTAGCCTTATTTTCTTTGCTTGTTGTTTAGCTTTTTAGGCTCTTTTCATGCACTTTGAGCCACTGTTTTTCACATATTAGGGGTTGTTTTAGGGCTATCCTAGGTTATTTAATTGGTTCAAGCTTTGATTAATTTGTTTGTTGTATCATAAATTCTCATATATAGCTTGTTGTATGTTGTTCTTAGCTTTTCTTTAATTGATTTCCATGTTAAGAGCCTTATTTTAATAAGCAACTATAACAACCCCGATCCGTAATTAACTAGTAATCCGTAATCAAGGATATTAATTAAGTGATTAAAGTAAATTATGTGTTTATTGCGTATTTTGTGTGCTATTTAGCTTTCTATCTGTTACTCGTAGAACTATCTACTTGGAATTCTGCTTTGATCTGAAAATTGAAAGCTTTATCGGCATCTGAAGCTGAAACTGGCTACATCAATATGTTATTTGAAATTTTTAGAATCATATGGCAAATTTTATTGAAAACTGATTCAGTTTAATTAATTAATTTGTGTTTGGTTGGCTAAATGTTCTAATTATTGTATAATGACATCATGACTATATATATGAGCCCTAAAGCTCATTCTTGAGCTCCATTTGCTTTATTTGCGTGCAAAAATCTGAGATTTGCATTTTAGAAAGAGAGAGAACTCTCATTTTAGAGAAAGAAAGGAAGAGATTGAAGAGGAATTGAAGGTTTTGTGTTGAGTTCAGCAAGATTGTGTAAGAACAAATGTGTTTGAAGACTCTAGGTAAGAATTCAATCCCCAATTTATGAATCTAAGTTGTCAACATGAAGATAATGTGTTTAGATTTGTAAATTGAGCTTAGAATGAAGAATTAGGTCGTAATTCATACATGCAAGCATACATAAGTGTTAAGTCAACATTTTGATCATGAGCTTCATCATTTGTGTTAAATTTGGAGCATGAGATGTACATGCATGTATATTTTACCAAGTTTTGAGAGTGAATTCCATGTTCATATAGTCTTAGAAGAAAATTGGGAGAAGGATTTTACATGCATGCATAAACATGAAGAGTTTTGCAATATTGAGTTAATTTTGAGCACCTAGGTTGTTATCGTAAGTTATTTGGTACATGCACGTGTAATTCATCATGTTTTAAAGTTTAAATTCATGTTTTGAAAGGGATTTCTCTCATGTGTGGAGCTTTTGAGCTCAATTTTGTTTAAAACCATAGTGTTGGAGAAGAAGGGTTTATAAAACTTATATACATGGAAGTTTAAACTCAATTTTGGTAAATTCATGAGTTTTAAGCAAGAAGAGTTAGTGAAAATCATATGTTTATGTTTTGGAAACTTTTTAAATCTTTAAAGACAAGCCATACATGAGTTTTGCCTTTGAATTTGTATTTTAGAAGCTCAAAACCCTGTTTTGAAAACCCATAATTTTTACAAGTCGCTCGAGCGAATGATTTGCCGCTTGAGCGAACATTTCGAGCATCCAGTAGTTTCACAATCTATTACAGACCGCTCAGGCGACCACTTGGTGGCTCGAGTGAACCTTTTGTATTTTGTCTAACCGCTCAAGCGAAGGAGTTGTGGCTCGAGCGTATTTTTCACTCATCCAGTACTTTTGCAGGTAAAGCAGTCCGCTCGAGCGACCAAAGGTGCGCTCGAGCGACCAAGCCAAATTTAGCATATTTTTGGAAGACATTCAATATTCATATTTTTTTGTTCCCATCTTTTTTTGAGCATATTTAGGCATGAATTATAAGTCATTAAAGAGTAATGTCATGACCCAAACCCACTCCTATGGGTTTAGTGCCATAACCGGCCAGTAATCCTTGGATCACCAAAGGCTTCTGAACAGAATAGCTTATAATTAGGGGCTATGGAAGCAAATATAAAATTATACATAGTCCATTGAGCTGTGGAGACATATACGGGACATAATTTTATTTTTTTTTAACTTTATACACATATACGTGACGTCATAATGTAGTAGTCTTCGTCACATTTATTACAGATATAGCCAAAAGGGACTTAGCCCAATATACAGATAACAAAAACTTGTTCTACACCCAAAGGAAGACAAGGTCTTAAACTCAAGCTATTTAAACTTGACTCGCTCACAAAAAGGAACCTCCTTTGAGGCACGATGGATGGTTGACAAAATTGATACGCCGGGTCCTCAATTCTGAGTCTGGTCACGCGCTTGGTCACCTACATACATAATATAAATAGTGAGCGAAAGCCCAGTGAATAATAACAGAGTAAATGGTTTAAATGAATGATGTCCATCACAAACATAACTTCAAATCTCTTAGTGAACAGAAGCATATCTATATTCGTATCAGAAACAGAATCATAAACGTATTCATATCATGAGTGGTGTATCCGTTAGCATCAAACATATCTCTTTGGTCAAGCTTATTAAGTTCTACATTGGAACCTCCAGTACTGGGTAACATATCTCATACGTGGGCCACGGTATTGTTTCCCTCGGGTGAGGGCCTGTGCCACGGTATTATTTCCCCCAGGCGAGAGCCTGGACCACGGTATTGTCTCCCTCGGGCGAGGTCCTCATGACCATAAGCCACAATATTATGTCCCATGGGCGTGGGCCTCTGCTAAGGATACAACAGAAACATTTCAAAGAAGTGGACCATCATTCATGTAATCACATAAAAGGTTTTTGTACCATTCAAAAAAAAAATAGTTCATATCACATCATAATGTTCAGAAAGTATTTCATATCAAACATAACTTTACTAAGTTATTACTCACAGATAGCTTCACAAATAGCTTGGCAACAAACCAATGGATCAACTGCTCACGGCGTGTGACCTACACCAATCATAACAGATACATATATTGAAACACACGCTTGAATTGTACATAACTCATTTGATTTTGTTCTTAGTGTGTTTCTAGCCTTCACTCTCATTATTGTGTCTTAATCTTGGCCTAGGAATGCCTAGGATGCAATGAGGATGCCAAATTGCACCTGGAAACACTTAACCAAACTTGCTGAAAACAGGGGTCCCGTTCGAGCGCAACTGTAGACGCGCCCGCGTGGGGCCTCGCTACAGTTCGGACTCAATTTGTGTCACGGTTCTTAATCTGAACCAAAGAGTCCAAATCCAGCAAATCGTTTTGAGAAACAGATTTTTGAAAAGAAGTGCCAAACATGGACTGCTTTGCCAGATACAGAGTCGCCACCTAAATATTTTAAAATGGGAGAATTTAGGAAACCCTGACTCGGTGCCAAAGGCCACGCGTCCGTCATCACCAAAGTTGCCTCGGCTCGGGAACTTGGGTACGATTGGGGAAGGTCAGCTATGAGCACCCCCTCTCGCCCGATCCGAAGATCGGCCTCTACTAACCATGATATCCAATTTTGAAAACGTTATGTGTTCTTATTCCATTTATTAGCCTAGAATTACTATATTATGCGTACAGCAAACAAGTATAGACTAACTCGCCTAAATTGGAACAAAAAAAACATTTCATGTTTGTTTTGAAAATGGTTTGCTACTCGCAAGTAGGCTAAAATGCAGGTTTTGCCACCCTCAAGTGGGCTTTTAGAAAAGGTGGTTTTGCCACTATCTAGTGGGCTTAAAATTCACAGCTTTAATACGTTTTTTCCAATTTAGGTAACTCAACCTCCATCCACAGGCATTCAAGCAGTTATATCACATAAGCAGCTAGCCTCATGGTAATCATGCTGTTATGGCAACACTCACACGCATGCAAGGATGCTAAAGCAAAAGAACTTACAGAGTACTCCAAGCCAAGACAGGAACTAGTTAGTAATCACATGCATGATCCTAGTTCATATTTGAAATGGCTAATGCAACACATGCAAAGATGCAATCCAAATAGGCTCGGCTATCCTAAACATGGCATGTGAAATGCTGCAACTAACACGTATTCAATTCGGAATTGAAATACAAATGCAGTTAGAATGATGCGCCGAGCCCGGTGCATGCAAGACAAATGTATGGATGCACGCATGCATAGCATAAGGTATGCTAATTTAAATATGACCTAATACTAACCATCAAAAGCAGGTAAGTAAAAGGGAGAAAGAAGTGGGGGTTGGAGGACATGCACACACGCACCCACACTTATTACAAATTCGCCCTCGCTCGGAGGGACCAAAAGAATAATACAAACCGAATAAGTAATTAACTACTCTAGCTAATTAAATATTACAAACCCTTAATTAATTAAACAAATTAACTAAGCTACTGAAGCAGTAAAGGTCTCGGGAAGAGGGATGAATGCAATGCATGCTCGGCTTTGCTCGGAAGTCCACTGCCATGCACAAGTTGCCTCTGTTTTTCCTGCTTTGCTTCTCTGAAAATGGCACAATTTTCAGGGTTGCTTCTCTGAGTGTTGTGGAACACCACCGGCTAAGGGGGAACACCACCGGCCAAGGGAGATGACCACCGGCTGCTTCCAAGTACATCGGCCACCGATCCACGGCCGATCGGCATTCTACAGTGCCGGTCGGCAAAAACTTCCTGCAGAACCTATTTTGACAGCAGCAGAGGGTAAAACCAGGCATGACAATGCATTTCAAACAAATGTGTGCACCAACACATCCCCTATCATGTTTATGACTCAAAGGGACTTGGTTCTCGGTTCTCGGACCACCAATCGCGCATTTCAATGCGTGATGGCCCAAGAAACCAAGTGTGCATTTTCAATGTGGAATGAAATGCACGTAAACAAACAATGAGCTCAACCTCTATCATACTCAAGTCAAGAGGCCAAGCATGCATGCCAATGCAATGCACCCTAGGCATGTGAGCTAGTATGCAACATGGCGATGCAAACAAGCAAGCAATGAACAAGCATGCAAGCTAGTGGACATGCAAGACATGATGCAATCAAAGCATGCAAAGTGTAAGACATGTAACAACATGTAAAGAGTGGACTTAAACTAATTTGGGCAGCCCTATACCATGCCCAAAACAGTGGCCAAATGCCATGGAAATGAAGGCTAAGACGCACACAATCATGCATGCGCACAAGGTCCAACACTTAGGCGCCAAAGAGCAACTTTTAAGCACACTTAAAAGATGATAAACATGGATACATGGCATGCATAGAAAGCTCTGAAATCATGTTATAGAAGGTGCAAAACCAAGTAAACAAGACAAGCCAAGCATGCAACAATGGTCTAAAACTCAAGGCAAGCCAAGGGGGATTACATGGTAGCTATACAAAGCAAAGCATGGATGACCCGAATGACCCAAAACAGATCTTAAGCATGTTAAAACATGCCCAAAAACTTCACAAAGCTAAGCCAAAATATGCAAGCATGGTGGTCCAAAGACAAGATGCATTTCTAGGCAAAATAGAGGAATACAAAGCAAGTGTATGATGAATGCCAAGGGTCAACAAACCAACATGGGACAGAGGTAAAACATGCTAAACAAACACCAAATACCCACTGAAATAGAGCCAACACATGTTAGAATGAGGTGCTCCTTTGGAAGGCCATGCAAGGGGTTGTTATACACATGCAAGAGGGACACTCAATATGACCAAAACAACTCCGGAAATGGCTTATGGGGGTTCTAAAACCCACTGAAAAATGCCTGAACCGAGCTCAAGAAGTGTGCAAATATAGGCCCCTTTGTAAGGCCAAAAAGGGCAACAAACAAGGCAACAAGGGAGAGGGTCACCCCTCTCCTTGTTAGGACCTCAAACCACCATCCTCACCACTGAAATCCCTCAATATTTCAGTGGTGAGGAGGCCCAAACAAGGTGGTCCCGGAGCTCACTAAAAATGCACAAAAATGAGGCCAAACAAGGCCTAAGAGGGGTCAAACAATCCCAAACACCAAAGTGGTCTTAATGAAGTATCTTAAACACAAAAAAACAAAACTTTTTTATGTTATACACCAAGCTCAAATCAGCAAGAAAGACAGGCTAAAATGAGGTACAAGAAAGTGCTACAAAGGGGAAGAAACTTACCCTTGAAGACCAAATTCGAGACCAGCAGCTTCAGGGGCCAAAACCAGCTTTTGGAGCTCAATAAACCCTCCCAAGAACCTCAGTCCAATGGTAGTGGTGTATGGCTATGAGGTGTGGTGCAATAGGCCAAGAACAAGGGTCATTGAACACTCTAACACACCCAAATGTAGAGAGAGAGGGAGATATAGAGAGAGAGGGTGATATATATGTTATATGTATGTATTAGGTCTGATTTTGCTCAACCAAAACAAAGGAGGAGAAGGTTCTCTTATATAAGCAAAGGGAAGGGCTTGAAGCTTATAAGACAAGCTAAAAAGAAAGGGTCAAGGGGGCAAAGGGGGCAAGGCTTATTAAGGAAGCCAAGCTGGGGGTGCAAGCTTCTTGAGGAAGCCAAGACAAGGGATCAAAGCTTCCTCAAGAAGCCTTGAGCAAATGGTGCAAAAAGAGGGGTCAAAGGTGGTCAAAGGTGCAAAATAGCCACATATATGCACGGGGAGCAGGGTCTGTGCATCCTAGCTGGCACAGCTGGCATGCACCATGCCTGGAAGGTGCAAAAAGGTCAAACTGGCCAGAAAAGGAGGTCGTCGGCCAAAATAAATGGCCGGTCGGCACAATAAATTGCCGGTCGGCTAAATAGATTGCCGATAGATTCTTCCAAGGTCAAAAAATGGCCGGTGGGTGTCCAAATTGAAGCCCCAGAAGTTAGATTTCCAATGCCGTAAACCTTGCATTAAAATTCCTCGTGTGCAAAAAGTTATGCCCTTTTTGGTGAAGCCGCGCAGATTCTATCCAACCGGGATGATACCCAACTTCAACTGATCATATCTCCCCCACCCGAACTTGGCTTTAAGAGATTCTTGAGTGAAAAATGAAGCCCCGGAAGTGATCTTTCTGATGGTGGTGGCCCCATATCTAAAACCCAAGTATGCAGATTAATAAGCCCGATTCAGCGAGGATTGCTCGACTTCCTTCTACCCGGATTCATGCCTGTCTTCTCCTCCAACTTGGTTTATTCTCTCTTCCCCTCCTTTCTTCAACTTCAAACCCCTAAGCAAGGTGTTTTGAAATATTTTTCAAAGATTTCATCTCTCTTTCATTCATTTCCACTTTGTCCCTGCTCGGTTTACCGAAAAGCACAACGTTTGACAAAATGCGAGCCTCGGAACATCGTAGAAACTTTATTTCAAAAAAGTTTTGAAAGAAAGGGTTTTAAGGTCTAAAAATCATCCAAAATAACTTTGGCCCAAAATGGGGTGTGAAGTTGAGATTTGTCTCTCTCCTCGCCGAAGAAACTGAACCTTTGCCCTGCACACCTTTTATCACCAAGTAAACCATCAGTAACGCCCAAGTCTTAAGAGCGGTCAAAAATGAGGTGTCTACAGCAACTTTCTTCGCTCGACCGGACATGTAAACATGTGAGGGGTCGTTCAATCGCAACTTCCTTCGCTCGAGCGGTTTGCAAAGTTTGAAAAAGTACTGGTTGTGTGATTTTTACGCTCGACGGTCGCTTGAGCGTGAGACTTAGGTCTTCGCTCGAGCGCAACTCTTGTCGCTTGAGCGGTCTGCAAAAACATGAAACTTTTAGGAGCTTGCATTTCACGCTCGAGCGAACTTCTAGTTGCTCGAGTAGAAGTGCAAGATCGCAGAGTGGTCGCTCAGGCGGAGAGCAGAATTCTAGAATTTCCAGATTGCTCTTCTTAGTTCAAAACTCAAATTCGAAGCTATAAAACATGGTCTTTTGGGCCAAAAACTTGAGAAAACTATAGGATATACTTGTAAATGGTGAAACCATGGTAAATTCAAAACCATTTCACAAAATCAAGGCCCAAAAGCTTGTTAATTGTCCAAAATAAAACCCAAAATTTTGAAAATATAACATCACATATCATGCATGTGAAGGTGCAAGTTCCAAGCTTTCAAAACATGATCCAATGAGGTGTCTAACTCAAAAACATGTTGAATTCTTAGAAGAAGATCAAAATAAGGACATGCAAGAGGAGATTCTTTGAAAACAATCTCAAATTGTGCTCAAATGAACATGCATGCATGGTATGATCTATGTTCCTTCCTTCTAGCTCACTTCTCACAATAAACCACTCAATTCTCCAGAATTCATAAATTCACCAACTCAAGAACAAGATCAAAGGCTTGAATTCTTACCTTAGCTTGTCAATGTGAGAACTAAGAGCTTGATTCTTGTTGTTCTAAGTCCAATCCCTTCAATTTCTAGCAAATTCTTTGGTTGAGTTCAATCTCTCCTATCTCTCCCTCTCTCACATTTTTCTCTTGAAGGCTCAAAGATGATGAGAAAAAAGTGGCTCGAGTGGTGTGTATAGGCCTTATATAGGCTTAATTAAATTAGTGCTTAAGCTACTCAATTGGACATTAATTAATCTAATTTAATCGCTCCGAATTGAATTTCAATTGAACCCGCCATAATGTTCTAAGAATTTCAAATAACACATAAACCAAGTCAATTTTGTAATCGGATGCCGATACGGCCTTCAATTCACAGAATAAATAGAAATCCAAACAAATATTTCTACATTAGACAGATATGAGCACAAAGAATGCAACACACATGCAATTTCCTTAGAATTTCACCTTAATTACTTATTAGGCATAATTAATCATGGTTAGCCAGCTAATCACAAGTCGGGGTTGTTACAAGTAATAAGCTAAGGAATGACATGAGTAATTGAATTAGAAAATATGAGACAAATCTGAGATATGAGAATGTGATTCATGTGTATAAGTTATGAGAATGGACTGAATAAGAAACCAATGTAAAGAAAGTTAAGCCGTAATGGCCAAGTGCATGTGTAATGATAAGCTATGTTTGTGTTACGTTCTTTTGTGTTTGTAGGTCAACGTTCGATGATTGATTGACTATTTCTGGAAGCCCACTGTGAGTAACGTTATTTTAAAGATATGTTCATATGAATTATGCTCAAAATGTGATTTGATAAGTTATGATTTCTGAAATGATATTTGTTTACATGAACAAATATCCTATGTTTGAAATCTATTATGGCATCCATAGATAGTCCCAAGTCATGGGGGATGGCATGTTAATGCAGGTCCATGACATATATGTGCTTACGAGATCTCGTTAGCCACTTATCAAAGTGGTGATGTGTTTAATCGGTATCCGGAACCGATTACTCTAGTCAGATGACGATGTGATGTATTCTATGGGATGTACTATTATTATGTTCGGATATGAGAATTGATTCTATTATGATCTATTTTATGAAAATGATATGTTCGGAATTTGTTCACTAACCTCTTTACATTTGCGTTATTCACTGGGTTTTAGCTCACTATTTGTATATATTTATTTATGTAGGTGAGCGTGTGCAGGACTAGGCCTGAGGGCTTCTGTCTGACTTCATTTTGTCAAGCCAACCATTGTGCCTCACGTGGAGGTTCCTGTAGTGTCACGCGTTATAAGTTCCGATAGTTTTCGTATATAAGATTTTGTTGGTTTTGTTGACTGTACTTATGATGCTGTAATTAAGTGTATAGGTATAATGTGAGAATGGTTTTTGGAAATGTATATAAAGTTATAAATATTGTGTTTCATATAAGTCTACACAGCTCATTGAACAATTATATTTATGTATTTGCTTCCGTTAGTATCTTAATTTTGTTTAATCTATTTAGAGGCCTTCGGTAATCCCAGGATTATTAGCCAGTTACGATGCTAAACCTATTGGGGTAGGTTTGGGTCGTGACAGCAACTTATCATCCATTTTTTTCGTTTGAGAGTTGTTTCAACCGGTTGATGGTTATTCAAAACATGAGCTAGAGATCTATGATTAATGGCTTAATCTTTACGGAGGTTCATCGTCAACGGCATGGTCTCTCTTTCATGTTGAGAATCACTTCCCGTTTGACATGCTTCTCATTTAGGGGACGTAATCATCACCTTGGACAAATGGATTAAAGAATGGCAAAGACTAATGAATTTGGCTTAAAATTGGATCAACCTATGTTAAGAAAATAAATAAGGTCACTTGGGCTCGACCGGACGTTATGCCGAGTCTATTGTGTCAGGAGTCGTCACACATCAACTCATGGTGTTTTGACGACCCTTGAAGTGTCTTTACTTCCCCTTTTGAGCTCACTCCATGATAAAAGGGAAGGGATTGGTGTTGATTCATTACATTCATTGATTTTTGTCCAAATCATGGCCGAAATCATCAAGCAAGCAACTTGCTCGTTGATGGTTTTGGAAACGACTTCATTATTCTCTTAAGGCTTTCCAAGACAGAGAAGTGTAAGAGGGGCAAACAGGGCTTAGAAAACTCTGTCCGCACTGTTTTCACCTTAGAACACAAAAACAGAGTTTCGCATGAAATTAAGGCACGGCCTGCCCTATTTGGGCCTGGTCGGGCTTCATTGGGAGCTGACTGGGCTCTAATTTTTGGTAAATAGAGTGTTTTACAGAAATATAGAGCAGTGGCTGAAGGTGAACACATGGCAGTTTCCCAACAAGGCAAGCAGTTTCTGAATACTGTGCATGCGATCATTGTGCATTCTTATTGTTGCTTGTTTTCATATCATGTTGTTGTAAATATTCTTGTTGTAATTATTATTGTCAAATGTCCTGTTGTAATAAATTAGATAGTTAGTTATTTATTTAGCATCTATCCAAATTTGTAATAAAGTAGTTAGTTTAGCTAATTTAGTATTATTTAGCTTAAGTCCTTCATTCGTGCTTGTAATAAGTAGCTTATTCGGACACTTGGACATTTATTCGGACCCTTTTGCATGAGGGCAAATATGTAATAAGCTTGTATGTCTTCCAACCCCTATTTCTTTCTTTCTTTTATTTACCCGTTTATAATGGTAGTGTAGAGCATTATGTTTACTTAGCATTCCCGTGTTTGCATACACTCGTCTCTCATGCATAAGGGTTCGGCTCATCATTCTAACCAATGTCAATCTCAAAATTCTCTGCTTGAAATACATGCTTCATCGTATGCTTTAAATTGGTTCATATGCCATGCTTATAACCGAGCCTATTAAAAATTGCATAATGCATGTGTTGCATTAGTCACATTGCATTGTTTAGGAACATGCATGTTCTCTAATCATTTTGTTTTATTTGGCTTACCTTGGAATACTAGGTGAGCACTTATTGTTTTAGCATACTACATAAGTGTGATTTATGCCATGCCAAACATGTTTTCCATGAGACTAAGTGCTTAATTGATATACTTGTTTGAATTGCTGTGGATGAAGGCTAATTGCGAAAATTGGGATAAATTGATCAATGTATGTACAAACTCACATTTTCAAGTGACAAGTATCAAAAACAAATTTCTAACAAACATGAAATCAAATATTCCAACTTTTGCAAATTAGTCTATACTTGTGTACGTCACATAGTAATGTTAGTCTAATAATCAGAACAAGAGCATATAATGTAAATAAAAATCACCTCATGATTAGTAGAGACCGATCTTTGATAGGGCGAGTGGGGTGCTCAATTCATGACCTTCCTCTCTCATACCTAAGTTCCCGAGCCGAGACACTTTGGTGATGACGGATAAATGGCCTTTGGCACGAGTCACGGTTTTCCTAAATTTTTCAAAATATTTAGGTGGCGACTCTAAAATCTGGTAATGCAATCCATTTTTGGCATTTTTGATTCAAATCGATTTTCCAAAAGAATTGCTAGATTTGGACTCTTTTTGTGTTTTCATTGTTTCACATTGCACTTGTGAAATCAGATTCAGAACCACGGGAGTCCGAACTGTAGGGCTAATCGTATCCAAAAGGAGCACGAAAAGCGAGCTACACTAACCAAGATCGGTGAGACATGAAATAACAAACAAGAAAGAAATTAACGAATCAAATAAATCACACACACAAGAACACAAGGATTTACATGGTTCACCCCATAATAGGGTTACGTCCACAATTGTTGTGGTTTTCACGATGATCACAAAAATACAACTTTCTCTTAACCTAAAAGAGGCGCCTTCACATCCATATATAAGTATAGAATTAGGGTTATACGAAAGCACATAGGAATTACGAAAGTACCCAAAACCTTTCGGCCAGGAAGGGTAAACCTCCTTTGGGGGGAGGCCCCCCCAAACCCCTTATTGGACCCAATGTTTGAGTGAACAGTAGGGTTGAGTGAACAGTACTTATCAGGGTCTACCAACCCAACAATCTCTCACTTGGAATCTGATAACACAAGCTCTCCATCATCTTCATCACATAAAGGAATGCCGCAACAATCCGATCTTCCTTCATTAATCTTGAAGGCCAACTGAAGTTGCACACAACTTCAGTTTGTCAATGGTGACTGTCTTGGTAAATATATATGTTGGATTCTTACTGCCTTGGATCTTCTTAAGAGACAAGACTCTATCGTCTGCAAATGAACGAATGAAATGGTATCGCAATTGAATGTGTTTCGTCCTAGAATAAAAAGTCGGATTCTTTGCAAGATGAATAGCACTTTGACTGTCACTATGCAAAATACTCATCTCTTGCGTCTTACCCAACTCTGCTAGGAAATTCTATAACCAAGTCATCTCCTTCCCAGCTTCAGTAATAGCAACATACTCAGCCTTTATTGTAGAAAGGGCCACAATCTTCTGTAACTGTGAAATCCAACTCACTACTGTACCTCCCAATGTGTAAACATAATCAGTAGTACTATTTCTGTTATCCATATCACCAGCCAAGTCTTCATCAACATAACCATGTAACCCGATGCTGGTTCGTCTGAAACAAAGTGCCATGTCTGTAGTACCACTCAAGTATCTAAGGATCCACTTCACTGCCTCCTAGTGCTGTTTGCCTGGATTACTCATGTACTTACTAACCACTCTCACTACATGTGCAATGTCTGGTTAAGTACAAACCATAGCATACATTATGCTACTAATAGCTGAAGCATATGGAACACGTTCCATATAATCCTGCTCTTCTTTGGTCTTCGAAGACTGCTCTTTGTTAAGTCTGAATTGGCTAGCCAATGGAGTGTTTACTAGTTTTGCACCATCCATCCTAAACCTCTTAAGAACTTTCTTGACGTACTCAGCCTGTGACAACTTCAAAGTACCATTTGCCTTGTCCCTGTGAATCCTCATACCAAGCATTTTGTTTGCAACTCCAAGATCCTTCATCTCAAATTAGTTGGACAAAAGTTTCTTCAATCTTTTTATCTCTTCAATGCTAGATCCTGTGATAAGCATATCATCAACATATAAAAACAAAATAATATAACTTTTGTTAAACCATTTGAAATAACAACAATGATCTGCTTCACATCTTGTAAAACTGTTACTACACATATACCCATCAAACTTTTTGTACCACTACCTTGGGGCCTGTTTCAAACCGTACAAGCTTTTTCGAAGTTTGCTACCACGTGCCAAGAAACCTCGTGGTTGCTTCATGTAAATTTCTTCTTCCAAATCACCATGGAGAAAAGCCATCTTCACATCTATATCTGCCCAAGATGCAAATCTTCAATAGCCACAATTACCAGCACCAATCTGATAGTGGTCGACTTCACAACTGGAGAGAAAATTTCAGTGTAGTCAACCCCTTCTTTTTACTAAAATCCCTTTGCAACCAATCTGGCATTGTAGCGTTTACTCCTATCATGTTCCTGTTTAACCCTGTAAACCCAATTATTGTGCAAAGCTTTCTTACCCACTGGTAATTCAGCTAACTCCTATGTCTGGTTTGCCATGAGTGAATCCATTTCATCCTGCATAGCTGACTCCCACTTAATTGAATTATCAACCTACAAAGCCTCATCATAACTTTCAAGTTCACTCCCATCAGACAACAACAAATAGTGTAAAGATGGAGACCAACGCTGTGTAGATTTAGACTCTCTTTCTGACTGTTTCAACTTAGGAATTGGAGTATGTGGCTTAGTTTGTGGAATAAGTTTTTCAGGATTATTTTGAATCCTACTATTCAAATCACTCTCACTAATCTCCTCTAACTCAACATGCTTATGACAAATAACAGATTCAGATTCAGATTCACATGCAGACTTATCCCTATTTTTATACATTACTTTCTCATTAAATATGACATCTCTACTTCTGATTATTTTTCTATTTTTATCATCAAAAAACTGATAATCAAATTGATCAATGCCATACCCAATAAAAGTACATTTAACAAATTTCGGATCAAGTTTACTTCTATCAGCAGAATCTATATGCATATATGAAACACAGCCAAATACTTTCAAAAAAGAAAGATTTACCTCTTTACCGCTCCAAGCTTCTTCTGGCAACTCTCTATCCAATGGAACAGATGGACCATGGCTAATCAGATATGCTGTAGTGTTAACTGCATCTGCCCAAAACATCTTTGGTAATCCAGCCTGTATCCTTATACTTCTAGCATGTTTATTCAAAGTTCTATTCATACGTTCTGCAACGCCATTCTATTGAGGTGTCTTTTGAACAATATTCTCCATTCTAATTCTACTTTTTGCACAATATTTCTTGAACTCATTGTCCTCGTATTCCCCTTCATTATCTAATCTCAAGCACTTAATTTTCAAACCTGTTTCAGTCTCCACCAAGGCTTTCCACTTCTTAAAAGTAGTATAAACTTCAGATTTATGTTTTAGAAAATAAACCCATACCTTTCTCATTGAGTCGTCGATAAAGATAACATAGTATGATGATCCTCCAAGATATAAAACTGGTGCAGGTCCCCACATATCTGTATGAACCAACTCTAATTTTTCTGACTTCGATTTCCTGCCATCCTTTGAAAAATTGACCCTCTTTTGTTTGCCGAAAATGCAATCCTCACAAAAGTTAATGTCCACTGATTTCAAATATGATAGTTTCCCCTTAGATGCAAGTACCTTCATCCCTTTTTGACTCATATGCCGAAGCCTTTGGTGCCACAGATTTGAGTCTTCCTTCTCACCAGCAATTGCTACTGCATCCTTATTGTTCGTAGTCATATAAATGGTGTCTTTTTTTTTTACCATGAGCAACAACCATGGCTCATTTGGTGATTTTCCACAAACCACCCATGAAGGTTACAACTTGACCTTCATCATCAAGTTGTCCAACAGAAATCAAGTTTCTTTTCAAACCAGGTACATGCCTGACATTCTATATCTTCCAAACAGATCCGTTTAGCAACCTGATTGTTACATCTCCTTTACCCAGAATCTTCAAAGCTTCGTCATCAGCTAGATAAACCTTCCCGAAATCACCACCAATGTAATTGTCCATGATTTCCCTCTGTGAAATATAATGGAATGATGCCCCAAAATCTAAAATCCAAGATTTAACAGGGCTGTCAATACTCATTATCAAAGCATCATAAATCTCCTTCGTTATAGCATTAGCAGACTTCTGATTTTGATCACCTTTGTTCTTATTCAATGTCGGGCAATCTCTTTTTAGATGTCTCTTCTTTCCACAGTTCCAGCAACTCCGTCCCTCTTCAGTTCTTGACTTGCTTCTATGTTTGGATTTTGTTCTGTTGTGGTTCGGTTTTTTTCCTACTGATCTTCCTCTGGCTTCTGTATTCAAGGCAGAACCTGATGTTTCCCTAATTCCCTCCTGCGAATTTCTTCACTCAGAATTAAATCTCAAATATCATTGTAATTCAACTTTTCTTTTCCTGAAGAATTACTTACTGTCGTTACAGTACCATTCCAATTTTCTAGAAAACTAGATAGAAGAATCAAAGTCCTAACCTCAGCATCAATTCGATAGATACACAACTCAATTGTGTTACCACAATATTGAATTCGTTCAGATGCTTAGCCACCGAAGCACCTTCTGTCATCCTCAGTTTTAACAATCTACGCATCAAATAAACTTTATTTGAGGCAGAGGGTTTTTCATACATGTTTGAGAGTACCGCCATGAGACCCATTGTAGTCTTCTCCTTCGCTATGTTAAACGCAACGTTATGAGATAACGTTAGCCGAATAACACCTAGCACTTGGCAATCAAGAAGAGTCCACTCATCATCTTTCATCTTTTCTGGTTTCGTCCCTATAAGGGGCTCATATAGTTTTTTCTAATATAGATAGTCTTCAATCTACATCTTCCAAAAGCCAAAATTTGTGCCATTGAATTTATCGATTCTAACCTTTTCGTCTATAGCCATCGCTTCCACTCGAACCAATGCTTTGATACTAGTTGTTAGGCATTGATCCTTTCTAACTAAAATCGGCGAGACACGAAATAACAAATAAGAAAGAAATTAACGAATCAAACAAATCACACACACAAGAACACAAGGATTTACGTGGTTCACCCCAGAATAGGGTTACGTCCACGGCTGTTGCGGATTTCACTATGATCAGAAAAATACAACTCTCTCTTAACTTAAAAGAGGCGTCCCCTCATCTATTTATAAGTATGGAATTAGGGTTACATGGAAACACATGGGAATTACAAAAGTACCCAAAACATTTCAGCCGGGGGGGTTCCTTGGGGGGAGGTCCCCCTAAACCCTCCATTGGACCCAGTGTTTGAGTGAATAGTAGGGTTGAGTGAACAATATTTTTCAGGGTCCCCCAAACCAACAAGGAGGAAGGAAGCAGGGCCCAGAAAGACTTTTGATTGAAGATGAGAAGGATCAAATTGGATCCCTTTATGAGGAGCTAGGAATTCTTAGTACCATCATTAGGATAATGAAAGAATGGTATGAGTACTAGAATCTGGAAAGTCCAAGTGTAGTGACACAAATTAGAGGTGTGGCTTCCAAGGTGAAGGTGATGAAGGACAAAATTCCACTACTCAAGTATTCCCCAATGAGTGTTTTTGGGTGCAACATCTTTGATTATTCGTTAAAACTCAATGTCATTAGAGAAGAAATCAAGGCCATCGAGGTAGAGGTGATAGATATTTATGATAAGATTTGTGTTATTAGTGTCCTGCTGCAAGCTGGAAAGCTTTCTATTGGTGTCCCACTCCCATCAAGAGAAAACAACACCATTGTAAACGATGAAATTATGGTGGGCTTTGAAGATAAGGCAATGACTATAAAAGACCAACTTACTGGAAGAAAGAAGTAGCTGGAGATTTTCTAGATAATTGGGATGCCTGGACTCGGTAAGGCAACTTTAGCCAAAAAAGTGTACAATGACCCGTATATCACACACCACTTTGATGTACGAGCATGGACCTTTGTTTATCAAATATATAGAAAAAATGAATTGCTGCTTCAAATTTTACATTCTCTTATTGGCCTTGCGGATAAAATTAAAGAAATGAGTGATGAAAAGTTAGGCGAAGTGCAATATAAGAATTTAAAAGGTAAGAGATATCACATTGTCATGGATGATTCCCGGAGTATTGGGGCTTGGGATAAAATTAGAGTATATTTACCAAATGACAACAATGGCCGTAAAGTTTTGTTCACTAGTCGGATAACAGACGTGGCTCTGCATGCTAAACCTGGTGGGCATCTTCATTGTTTGCGATTTTTAACTGAAGAAGAAAGTTGGAAGTTATTACATGAGAAGGTGATTCAGGAAAGAAAATTGCCCTCTAGAACTGATAGAAATTGGAAAGAAAATTGCAAGAAAATGTGAAGGATTACCACTTGCAATTGCTGTAATAGCTTCTTGCAAAAAATAACAAGACAGAAGAGTGGTGAAAGCATGTTGCCATAAGTGTGAGGTCATACGTTGTCAGTGATCCAAACCAGTACATAAACACACTAGCACTAAGTTTTGACCATCTGCCTCTTCACCTACAACCTTGCTTCCTCTATCTTGGAGCATTACGGGCTGATCACAAAATTCTTATTTGCAAGTTGGTCTCGTTATGGGTGGCTAAGGGATTTATACAGCAATTTGGGCAAAAAAGGTTGGAAGAGATAGGGGAAGATTATTTAATGGATCCAATTGATAGAAGTTTTCTGGTAATAGTTGTAAGAAAAAGGTCCAATGGTGGAATTAAATCATGTCGCATGCATGATATTTTGCGTGATTTATGCTTGAATAAAGCTAAAGAATTCAATTTCCTAGAGTGGAGTAATGAGTACGAAAATATTTCTTCATTGTTTTCAAGTAACAGAGCAAATATCCTCCATCGCTTGTGCATCCATTTTGACTGCTTAAATTTTGATGGTATGTCAAAAATAGAGCCTTATGCCCAATTCTCCGGTCATTCTTGTGCTTTGGCAATTAAGAGCACTCCTTTAAATTTCAATCCTACTTTAAGTGGAGCCTTATGCCTCAGTCTTCAACTTACTGTGTGAATCACTACAAAGTGTGCGCTACTTGCTCGATGTCTTTCGTAATAAAGATGGCATGAAAGAATGTGAAAAATTTCAAGGAAAGTGTCATCTCTTTGTGGATAAACATTCTTTTCCTAAAGGCGGTCATCCATCTCTTTGGTTCTCTTTCTTTGATAACAGATACTCTGTCCTAGATCAACATCAGTTCTTCCTTCTGTTAAAGGAAAAGTTGCCCCTTGGTCCATGGTTAATTATTGAATCTTCAAACTTCTTAAAGTTTTGGAATTGTGGTGCCCCAATGTCTTCTTTTCCAGTGAAATATTACAACTAATCCATTTTGAAAAATCTAGAAATCCCCTCAATATTGATTTGTGATTATGTATCAATTTTAAGCAGAATATAACAATCCCAATCAAACAATCAAGACAAAGAGACACAATGATTTAACGTGGAAAAAACTACAATTGGACACCTCCAACTGTGATAAAAAAAACCACGGGCAACAGCCACAAAACAATCCACTAAGAAGATTTAAAGGAATTACACAGGTATACTCTCAATTACCTAGCGAATCCACGCCTAATTGAACCAACCTCTATGTGCCTCTTCCAACCCGTCTTCACCTTGGAATTGTCTTTACGATGAGCCACCCCGGAATCCACCAAAGTTTCAGGCTCGAATTCTTCAGAATCCACCGAAGAACAACTCTCTCTTTTGTAGAACAAAACACAACCTTTGATGTACTCTCTTTAAACTATGAGTTGAATACTCAATAAAAACATCAAAGAAAACTCACAAAGTATCCCCAGATGTAAACCCTAAAACCCAAAAAGAAGATCTGGAGAAGTAATCCTAAAATCTGACCCAACACGCGAATTTATAGAATATGTCCCGCGATCTCCGCTCGAGCGCCCAACAGCCCGCTCGAGCGTCTTCAGTAAAATCTGCGCGTGATATAACAGAGGTCCGCTCGAGCGCTATAGAATCCGCTCGAGCGCGAAATCACACATCTCAGTACTTTTGCAGGCGACCAAAACTGCTGGAACCAAGGATTCTCCGCTCGAGCGCTGGTATGTCCGCTCGAGCGGACAGGCAATTTTGAATGCTCGAGCGGACAGGTCGATCCCCGTCATAATCAGCGAAGTGGCAATCTTGAAAGCATTAGCATCACAAACTTCTCTGAAAAGCACAATTCGGGTTAGATTCGCATCTAAACACTCATAGCCTCACTGAAATAAAAAGTGCGAAAATAAATACAAACTGAAAGGAGTTTTGTCAAACGAGATTGCCAAAAATAAAACCTAACACATTTGAGGTACTTGGGAATTCAGACTGACGATATTTATGTCTTGCCACCATCAATAGTGAACCTCTCGAATCTAGAAACCCTTATTGTTGGTACACGGTCATCCCATGTTATTGTACCAAATACAGTCCTGAAGATGGTAAAGTTGAGGCATCTTTACAGTAAAGGAGGGCAAAATCATATCGATTTTCATTGTAAACTAGTACCATTTCTCAATAATAGCCATTCTTTTGTATTGGAAAACCTCCAAACCCTCTCTGACTTGTGTCCTTGTGGACCTATCAAAGATTTCTTGGCAAGGACTCCTAATCTTAGAAAGCTTTGATTTCGTGGACATTTGATATCAATGTCGGGGCATTTGAAGTTTCCTGATCTACGTTTTTTGAGCCACCTTGAAACACTGAGGCTGGACAACAGGACACCGGTTCAGTCATCCTCATGTTTCCCACAAATCTTGAGAGTCTAACCTTAAGAGGCACAAGGGTTAAATCGGAGGATATGGGGATCATTGGGATGCTACCCAACCTTGAGGTTCTCAAATTAGAAATAAATGATGGCCAGGTACCATAATGAAAAACAACTGATGGGGGCTTTCATCGACTAAAATTCTTGAAATTCAAACTCCTTGCTGTTGAGCGATGGATTGCCTCTAGTACTCACTTTCGGAGCCTTCAACATTTTGTGTTGGAAAATTGTGTACCTCTTGAGGAGATATCATCTGGTTTGGGGGATATACCCACATTGCAGACGATTGAGGTAAAATTTTGTACCCCGTTTGCTGATCATTCTGCCAGGAAAATTAGAAGAGTGCAAGAAAACATGGGAAATAATCAGCTGAAGATCCTGATTGACAACCAGGAGTGCTCTGGGATAACCTATGAGTCAGTCCATTATTATTTGCTTTCTTGATGCAATATTGTGTCAAGCCAAGTGGAACTACATCATGCCAGTTGTTACAATAACCAGGGTTGTATTTGATCTATTCAAATAAAGTTCTCTCCATGGGGAAAATGTTTTTTGAGTCTTCATTCCTTCCTTTATTTTTAAATTTTTAATTTTTTTCAAACATTTTTGGGAGAGGGGTGGGTAAGCACTCCATGCCATGATTTTTTACAACCTTGGTGAAGATGGGACTCATTGTCGGGTCACGAAAAGACTTTACATTTGTCCGGTTTCAACTAATGTCCTCTCTCTCTCTCTTGAGCTGGCTAGAAGAAAACAGATCCCCCTTTTTAGCTCTACTGTGACTATGCACAACAACCACCGATGCTGATCGAGTGGTGTGAGATTGCCTAAAATAGGAAGTCAAGGAAACTTTCTCAAAAGCAATGCCCTTTTCACAATTTACATTTGTAGTTGATGCACCTATTTGAATTAGTTCATCAACTTGTCATTATGTTCTGTTTATAGTTTTTATAGCTTTTGTTTTATTTAATTCGTGTGTCACATTTGTTAACCATAACTTCTATATTGCATCAGATGAAACGAAAATCTCAGAAAGTGGGTCAGAAGAAGAATGATGATGCAAGTTCTGTGCATTTGTTGAATTCCGTTGTCTTGGCTGCACTTGTGTTGGTTTATATTATATTAAATAAATCGAGGTAAATAATAAGAAGAGATCTGTTATGTTATTGGATGAAGCCGTTGTGTTTTATTGTTTGTCGTCCACAAAGTGGTGAGAGAATGCGTTCTAAAATTGCTATCAGAGACAACATATGGAGCACAGAAGCGGGCAAATAGATCAAGAGATGGATGCAACACTCAATACAGGTTGTTCGCGTTCTGCTAAAACTTGATGGTCATAACTGTGTGCCTTGGCTTTTTAAGTGTATATCGGCCAAGTATGTCTGATAGTTCTCTTTGAAACATAGTTTTGCTTTGTTGAAAAGCAGTTGAAGTTTGTTAGTACATTGAATCGAATAAAAAATAGTTTTTGTTCGCTTATTGATTGGCTTGTTAATTCAATCCTTTGAGGTGTTTACTATGCCAGCTATTTCAACAGGGAGCCTGAGTGTTTGAGGTAGTATTCTGTCCTTTGGTTTCCAACTTCATTATGTGATGTGTTCAGCTATCAGAACCATAATGTATTTACAAACTTCACATCTGAACAGACAAACGGGAAGGACACTGCTGGAAATTAAGCTTTTAGCGGCGTTTAAAAAACGCCGCTATAAGTACCAAAAACGTCGCTAATTATTTCTGTGACGTTTAGTACCAAACGCCGACGACGCGGCCGTCGCTATAAGTTTATGGCATTTGAAAAACGTCGCTGTATTAGTATAGGCGGCGTTTTTAAAATGTCATGCCCTAACAATACTGTCACGTCACCATGATTTTAGCGACGTTTTTAAAACGCCTTCATAGGCTTTTTTAATTTTAAAAATTCCAACCATTATAGTGGCATTTTAAAAACGCCGTCTTATCTTTCTTTCTTTTTTCTTTTTTTTTTTGGTTTTGAAATTGTGCTAATTTTATGTAATTGAACTAAAAGAACATTAATAATAAAACTAAATAACACTAATATGAAATAATAACACTCCCATTCAAATAACAAATATAACATTAATTTTCCCACAAAATAACATATCCAAAAATTGAATTCACAATTCTCAATCAAAAAATTACTACCTTATATACAAAGCCACAAAATAACATTACCCTCCTCTCTCTCTCACCACTCCCCTATTTAATACAAAAAATAAGAAGTGAACCAAAACACCCACTGTCAGATCCAAGGAAAAAAAGAAAAAATAAGAGAAATAAAAAACCAAAGGATTTTAATACAAAATCCTGAAAAAATTGCTGGTCCTTTGGCAACTAATTCAGAAGTTGTGGTTGGATCCGATGACAATTTGGTAAACAACTTCTTCACTTGCTCAACAAGGTCCTCATGCTTCACAGCTCCAGAAGCAACAATTACCTAGAATATGACTTTTCGAGAGACAGAAGAAAAAATATCATTTTCTCAAATGTCGATCCTACTAATCAATTTACAAATCACTGGTCAGAATAGAGCACTATAGACCTAAATTTTAAATGAACCTCAAACAAACAAGAAGAAAGGAACATACAGTCTGCAGGTACATAATTGATAGTTTTTACCAAGAATGAATATCAACCTATGAAGTAAAATCATAGAATGGTTTATTTCATTCAAACAAGTGTCGAGAAGGAAAGATAAAATAAAATCAGTCAATCACTGTCACTAGCATTCAATATGAGCTATTGATGGCATTCAGTTAAAAGATTTTCTTTAGCAGTCACAATATTAATTCTTCAAATCTGTAGAGAGGGCAAGGTGGTAGGTGAGACGTCTCTTTGTAAATTGCTCCACTGGTGTAGTATAAAATATGTGCTATTTTAGCAGACCATATTCTACATTGTCGGAGTGTTTTACGTTGTGTTGTGCTTCTTTAGTACTACTACACCTAAATACTACATCAATGAAGTTGCTCTAATGTTCTTGTCATGCATCAACATGTCTTCTATGACCCTCAATCAAAGAAAAAAGGAAAAGTAACAGAAGGAACTCATGTAGTATCTTTAAGGCGTAACCACCCACGCAATTAATTTTTATCATGCCTACCAACATGACAATTCATAAGATGGCCAGTAAAACATTATGCCGAATTTTCATGACCCAATATTTGTTACCTTATTAATCATTTATTTATCTTGGTTGAGAAACTGTTAGAAGTTTGACAGTTAACGTGTAAAAGTACCAATTATATTTAACTAAAAAACATACTTGTAATAAAGCTGAAAAATAACAATATTATGAAAAATAACCAAGTACAGTAGAACCATAGCTAAATGCAATAATAAACTAAATGTGTCAGAATAATATAAATAAAGCAGCTAACATATACCAGGTCATTATTACACTTCTCCAGATCAAGAACCTTGATGGCAACTATCTCATGCAGAGGAATGCAGAGAGCCCAGTGAACAGTGGCGCTGACACCTTCTCCAACTTCTTCATATAATTTGTAATTTTCTGCATTGAAAGGAAATTTTTTCTCTGACACCTGTTCCATGGTTTCCTTTTATAACATTAAGTCTTCAAATCCATTCATAAAACAAGCAAAGGAAATAAAGGTTCATAATGTTTTTCAAAGAAACAGAGAATTTGTCTATCACTACAACTAGAAGAAATTTTCTTAAGGAAAAGGCATGTGCAATGTGCACCAAGAAGCATGAACATGAAACAGGAAAACTTGAGTGGAATTTAATTGAGATTACATCAACAAATTATTATACAACAAATCGTGCAAACAACGAAATTCTGAAATAAAAGGCCACTGGTTTCCATAAAGTTTTTCCATTTTCCATTGTAGGATTGAAATCATAGTCAAATTTCTACAATTGTGGTTTTGTTGACCAATAAAAAATAAAAAACACTTGAGACTACAATAACACAAAGACACAAAATTCAAACTGAATGAAAAGAAATGAACTATCTTTTGCTTGTTAATGGTGTAACTGTCTTAATTGGTTAGGGACATAATTTTGTGCCTTAATATTGATTGGATGTTTCAAGTTTCTATTATAACACTTCATGAATGAGTTAGATCTTGGGACAGGAACGAGAATCCCCCATTCATAAGTGCAATTGGGTGTTTTGACTTTCCATGACTGGAAAGCTAAAAAATACTCGTTTATAGAAATATAATTATCAGAACTACCTGATACTCGCAAAAGAAACATATGCTGATATGTATATTAACAAAAATCCATATTAATGAAACAACACCAAACCAATTAATTACAGTCATTATTAATACAAACTGTCCTTGAAACCAAACCTTCAAAGCATAATTGCAGTCAATCTATACTAGTTTCAAAAATTAATAAATAAAGAAAGAAAGAAAAGTCTATTACATAATTCTCGAAATTACCTTGAGGATACGCAGAACGCGTGAAACGTTTTGCTTAATCAACCGCTGCTTCAAATCTTTGCAATACATCAGTCCCACAGTTTCAACATATATTTCAACATCCTCACAATCATCAATTTCAAGACCAGGTAAACCAGGCGGCTGCTCTAACAATCTGTCTGCGAAAAAACTGCTATATTCTACAAGAACATTCTTGTGCACACTCAACCTCACTGCAAAGCCTTGCTTGCCAAGCAAAACTACCTTCAAATCACTAGTTCCCAGTTCACCAAACTCAATTGACACCTTCCTCGGAAAATTTTCAACCTTGGGCCGTGGCATTCTCTCATTAACTACAGGTGCATTAAGAACAGGTGTATCAGAGCCGGGGTTTCTTTTTTCATCAGAAACAAGTCCTGGTCGGGACGGAATCAATGTTGGCTTTTTCTTGGTTAATGGGGTTTGTTTCTTCTGAAAAGACGTCTTGGGTATTGGTGGGGATGGTTTGGGATTGTTTAGAGGATTTTGGTTCTTGGGGAGCTTTTGAAACACAACAGGAGAAGGGCAGCACCAGAATCCTTCTGGGGTGACAGCAATTGGAACATTTTTTATCTTGGTTTGACCCTGCTCTAGCCTTGGGAGTCTGATTTCAGCCATATCAACAAGAATTTAAAACACAATTTAGTCAAGATGCATTTGAGACAAAAACAAGGATGTGGACGCCCAAAGATTACAGTAAGTACCTAAAATTTCCTAATTGCAACGAATCTATATTTCCTACAAATGGCAGAAGAAGGTAGAATTTGAAGAAGATGAAGGTCTGATAGTAGAAACTTAAAAATCTTCTTTCTTTTTTTCCAACCAAATTTAATTAATTTCACAGATGCACTCTGTACTTAGATAGAATACCTTCCTTAACTAGCTTGTCCATAATTTCTGAAAACCAGTTAAAAAATGAAATTTTCAATTTATTCTACAGCTTAAAATGTTCAACCGTGCAGGATTGGATGCCTTCTTTTACAAGTTTACAAGTCCCATAAAATGAGGAAAGTTTACTAGTTTGATATGGTCCGGGGGGAAAAAGAAAGAAAAAAAGAAAAAGAAAAAAAGAATAAGAAATAGCAAAAGGCAAAGGAAAAGAAAAAGGAAGAAAAAGTTCCTCATGCGATAGAATTCATTTAAGACTATTATGTTGAGGTCGGGAAACCAAGTAACAAAGACAAGGAGATGTGACACAAGATTGCAATGCTGACATGGTGTTAAAACTTGTAATGCCAAAAAACTGTATACCTTCCAATGTATCTTAGGGACTTTGGTGATGAACCATCCTTAGGGAACTTGCTATTTTCAACATACCTGAAATTAAATGAATATAAGAAATTTTATTAGCCTTTTAAAGGTAATAGAAAGATGACAATTGCCAAATTTAGCTACATTTACTTTGTGGTTGGTTCATCCCAATACTGGGCATTTCCTTCATTTGTTGAATAGATCTTTCCTTTCTTTGGAACCTGTTCGTAGATGCAGTAATGAAGCATGATTAGAGAACTACATAGTACTAAAACAGAGTTCATGTGTTCAAATATGATAGCACACAATTTTTACCTTGATATCTAGGTGAGTTAATATAAACTCCCCAATAGATGGATCGAGCGTGAAGCCATTGACGCCATTTCCAGTGCTAAGGACTAGCTACAACACCATTGCAAAATCAACAAGATGGAGCTTTTCTATCAAAAATAAATAGAAACCCAAGTTTTTCCACAAACAAAAATTCATGACAAAGTATCTAAAACACAGAGAAGGTAATGATAATTACCATGCAAGAGCTTCCACACATGCAATAACCTGCAGCCAACAAATTCTTTCCGGATTGCAATACATCGTCAAGAGTTGGATTCTCCTTATCCTTCACCATATAAATCCCAAAGATCTATATCCAATAAAAGAGATTTTAACAATTTCTAAATAAGTATCAATTCAACCAAAATGTGCTTAGTCAAAAAAAAAAAAAAAAAAAAAAAACAATAAACAAAAATGGTACAAATAGAAGTTAAATATCTGCAATAGGGGCCATACAGTTCCAACTGAAACACCACAGTCGATGCTTGAGGAACCATCCAGTGGATCAAAAACAACACAATATCTGCAATAATTGGAACAATTTGAAACAAGACATTAGAAAATTCTTTTTTTTTTTTTCTTTTTTTTTTCTCAATATTACAAACTTTGTAGATACTTGGGATACAGAGTGCATCAGCAGAAACCTTCCTCGCTTTGATGGCTCCACAAAATAGCTTCTTCGTTCTCTTCAGATGCAAGAATGCACTATAAAGGAAGGAGTTGGAGGGGGATAAAACCAATGTTATGAGATCAAAACAATCATCCAACTGAAAAAACATTTAATGGGTAAGTTTTCTTGGGGAAAAGTAGTATGTATGTCAAATTGAATTTGTAATTTTCAAGTAAGAAAAGGAGTACTAGTGTATTATTACCAATGAAAAACATTCAATTTTTTATGATTATGATGATAAGTTTCATTGTATAGAAGAGATTTCGTAAGCCCTAACTCAGGCCTTCTATTATCATCTGGCATAATGCATTCTTTTTTCTATTCTTGAAAGGGGAAAAAAAAAATTGAAACTGAAACGATATGGAATTTTTTTTTACGAAAACTATTTCTAATCGTTGTCTTTGGAAAAGCTTTTAAAAAACACTCCAGTAATAGGAAACACTTTCATACTGTTTTTAAAAAATTGCAAAATTTGTTCACACAAAAGAAACAAAAAGAAAAAGATATGAATGTTTCTCAACTTTTATTGTTTTTATTCCCAAAAACACGAAGAAAAAAAAAATGAAAATATTTTGAAAACAAGTCAATGCAATCAACTGGTTGAACTTTTTTTTCTCAATTGATCTGAATTTCACAGGACTGATTTCACCGAGAGAGAGAGCAGAGCAGAGCTCACCTCTCGGAATCGCTGAGATTAACTTCGATTTCGATTTCGAGAGAGAACTTCGAAATCGCTCTGATGAATAACCGATGTGAATCGTTGAGACTGATCTGAATCTCTGAATCACTGAGCTGAATCTCTGCAATAATTAGGGTTTAGACAGCAGAGAGAGAGAGAAAGAGAGAGTGGAGCTCACCGATCTGAATAGCTGAGATGAACTTCGATTTCGATTTTGAGATATGAATCACTGATACCGATCTGAATAGCTAAGATCTGAATCGCGATCTGAATCGAAATCGAAGTGATATGAACTCATATTTGAATCGAAATCGAAGCGATATGAACTTAGATCTGAATCGCAATATGAAATCGAAGTGATATGAACTTCGATTTCGAGATCTGAATCGCTGAGACAGATCTGAATCGCTGATATGAACTTTGAAATCGCTCTGATGAATCACTTCGATTTCGAGAGAGAACTTCGATTTATGACGATTCCATTGATAAGCAACTGAATCTCTGCGATAGTTTGATAAGCTGTGCTCAAAATCGAACTTCGAAATCGCAATCCTGAGATGAATCACCGAACTGAAGAAGAATCGAAGAAGAATCACTGAGTAAAAGACTGAAGAAGAATCGAGAGAGAGAACTCATCTTTTTTTTTCAATCAAACAGATTCAATCCTCTGAGAGAGAGAGCGCAAGAGAGACAGGAGAGACGTGGGTTTTCAAAATAAAGGTTTAGAGAGACAGAAGAGGGTGTGAAGAGTGACAGGATTTGGAGGCGTTTTTCAAAGGTCTTCTATGCACAAAACGGTACCGTTTTGATTATTAACAAATGCGACGTTTAAAAAATGCCACTAATTATTAGAAAAAGTGACGTTTAATAAAACGTCGTTAATTAAACGCCACTAAATCTCTAATTTCCTGTAGTGGGAGTTGAAATGATGCTTTACGTGTAATGAGGAAGGCTTATGCTAAGTTACTACTCTTGATGTCGTTCAACACGCGCTTACACTATAGGCGCATGAGAGGTTAAGTAATGAGTCTGTTACTGAAACTAGTTCATTATAAGGGCATGTGTAAGGGCTGAGCTATATGTAACTTCTGTCTCATGTTTTTCTTGTTTTTAAAAACAAAGGAACGAATAATATTATTGAACTAGAAAACTTGGAGAAATGACATACAAGTCACGGAATTAGAAATTAGCATAATCTTGTTTCCCAGTTACTTCAATTTTAAGAAATAGAAGGTTGTAGTTTGTACATGTTTGTAGACATCCTATTTGCTATTGTAGCCATGTTCAGGTAAACTTGGTGAAACTAGGAATTTGATCTTACTATGAAATTAGAATTGGGGTATAGGATAGTACTGTAGATGCAAAACTCAATCCAAGCTTCAGAGTTGTAGGCAAAGTCAGACAGGCATGAATATGTTTTTTTTTTTTTTTTGAAAGTTTTTTTGGGCGGCCAATAGATTATAGATTGTAGGTAGCATGAATTACCTAAATCATTAACATCGGACCAAATGGATATTGGCTCAAAGAAGTGGATATAAAATTATGTAAAAAAAGAAAAAGAGAGAGAGAGAGAGAGAGAGAGAGAGAACATTTATATTGTTATTAAACATTTTGAATTGAAACACAAGTTGGCCATATAGCTTTTCAAAATTATGTGGAGCCATTGGTGGAGAATTATTTAAAGGTAACAAAAACTTGGTTTAAACAAGGAGGAAGTGGAAGAGCATTCAAGGATGAAATGGCAAAATGCAATATTAATGCAGAAACTCTAATGCATGCAGGCAACCAAACACCAACTCTCCCAGCGACTCTAGTGAGGAGGAGGCAAATATTTGACAAATTTGAAACTATAAAAGAGTAAATTAAAAATATATTTTATTTTACTTTAAACTGTTTTTGGTTCTGTCCCGAATAGGTTTATGCTTATCTTTTCTCATAAAATATTGACATACAAATCTATTTGCTTTGGATTTTCAAAACAGTTTTTTTAAATTTTTTTATTCGTATTTTTCTATTTTTATTGAAATTTTTAAAATTTTAATTAAGTTTTTATTTTAATCTAAATATATTTAAAAAGTGTAATTTTTTTTTCATAAAAATCTTTCAAAAAAATTCATAGAATATAAAAAAATATGAAAAATATATTGAATTTATATATATACTAGTGCATGTCCGAAGACACAGTGCAAATAAAATAAGTGAGTAAAAATGAGAAAAATAAAAAAAATAAAAAAATAGGAAGACAAATAAAAAGGAAAGAGGAAGGAAGGTGCGTAGGAGAAAGAGATTGCATGAGTGAACAAAAAGAGGAAAAAAAGAAGGTGGGTGAGTGAGAATTAAAGAAATCTTAACCCATAATGAATTTGAGAATTAATCTCAACCCTTGAAACAAAAACCCTTCTGTTTTATTAAATAGATGTTCAACCAAAACTTAAATAAAATAACAAATTTCAAAAAAACAAAAAACAAATATGAAATCAATAATAATAATAACAAGCAATTAATAATAATATCTCACAGTTGTGACTATATATTCATTTGATGTGGCTTTGATGACGATGATGAAGAAGATAATCTTGGAACCCAATTTTCTCCCAAATTGCTTTTCTAACCCTACTCAAATCCCTCCCTTTCAGAGTCCTTCCCATCCCTTTATGCACCGAGAATGATGCTATTCTCGTCCTCACCAAAAACTCGCGCGGTGGAATCTGATTTCCCTAACCGCCATCTCCATCGTCGTCGTCGTCCTCCTCTTCCTCCTCCATCACCTCATCGTTGCTCTCTCTCCACCGATTCTCCTTAGAGTCCTCCTTCAGTATCTTCGACCAGTCCGGTATGTTCACCAGCATCGATGCCGCCGCTCTAGCCTCTTCTCGCTTTGCCGCCAGCTTTTTCGAGACTCGAGAACTCGACACCTGTTTCTGCAACTTCGGCGAAGACGAATGGGTGGAGCTCCAAACGTCCAATTCGTCAAGCTCAAGCGCGGACTCAGAAACGATCGAAGTGGCTATGTCGCTGGAGAGGAACCTGTAGTTTTTCCTAGCGAAGTTGTATGAAAGAGATAAGAGAAACAGAGGAAAGTTTTGAGGAAAGAGAGAGAGAGAGAGAGGGGGGGGAAGTGGGGAGGCAAGTGTTTTTGGTGGTTTTGTTCAAGAAAAAGAACAGAGAGAGGAAGATAAAGAAGGAAGGTGGGGAAAAGACGTGGGTAGGTTGGAAGACTAATGGAGAGAAGTGTTTGGGCAAGAATCATCTATTGATTTGAATTGTTGTTTTAATTTAGGATTCATCTCAGTCATTAAAACTAAATGTATCTCTGATATATTTTGGACATTTTTAAAAATTATTCTGTCTTATTATATAGACTAGTGTATGTCCGTGCTTAAAGGCACGATGTAAATAAAATAAGTAAGCAAAAAAGAGAAAAATAAAAAAATAGGAAGAAAAACAAAAAATAAAAAGGAAAGAGAAAGTAAGGTGGGTAGGAGAGAGAGAGAGAGAGAGAGAGAGAGAGAGAGAGAGATTGAATGAGTGAACAAAAAGAGGGGAAAAAAAGGTAGGTGAGTGAGAATTAAAGAAATCTTAACCCTTAATGAATTTGGGAATTAATCTCAACCCTTGAAACAAAAATATTCCTGCTTTATTATGTAGATGTTCAACCAAAACTGAAATAAAATAACAAATTTCAAAAAGCAAAAAACAAAACTGAAATCAATAATAATAACAAACAACTAATAATAATATCTCACAGTTGTGACTATATATTCATTTGCTGTGGCTTTGATGACGATGATGAAGAAGATAATCTTGGAACCCAATTTTCTCCCAAATTGCGTTTCTAACCCTACTCATATCCCTCCCTTTTAGAGTCCTCCCTCTCCCTTCATGCACCGAGAACGATGTTATTCTCGTCCCCGCCAAAAACTCGTGCGACGGAATCCGATTCCCCCAACCGCCATCTCCATCGTCGTCCTCCACCACCTCATCGTGGCTCTCTTTCCACCAATTCTCCTTATAGTCCTCCTTTAGTATCTTTGACCAGTCTTGTATGTTCACCAACATCGACGTCGCCGCTACGGCCTCTCCTCGCTTTGCTGCCGGCTTCTTCAAGACTCGAGAACTTGGCACTTGTTTTCGCAACTTCAGCAAAGATGAATGAGCGGAGCTCCAAACGTCCGATTCGTCAAGCTCGAACGCGAACTCAGAAACAATCGAAGCTGCTATGTCGCTGGAGAGGAACCTGTAGTTTGCCCTAGCGAAGTTGTATGAAAGAGATAAGAGAAACAAAGGAAAGTTTTGAGGGGAGAAAGAGGGGAGAAGGTAGGGAGGCAGGTGTTTTTGGTGGTTCTGTTCTAGAAAAAGAACATAGAGGAAGAGAGAGAGAGAGAGAGAGAGAGATAAAGAGGGAATATGGAGAGGAGACATGGGTAGGTGGGAAGGCTAAGGGAGAGAAGTGTTTGGGCGGGAATCATCTATTGATTTGAATCATTGATATAAATTTAGGATTCATCTCAACCATTTAAACCAAATCTATCTCTGATACATTTTGGAAATTTTCAAAAACCATTCTGTCTTATTATATAGATATATATATATATATATATATATATTTTGTATTCAATAAAATTTTGAAAGATTTTTGCACAAATTTTGTACTTTTTGAAATGTTTCTACATTAAGTGAATCAAAAAAAACTTTTTAAAAAAATTGATTAAAATATTTTAAAAATTCACTAAAAAATTGATTATATATATTTTTGAATTAAATAAAATTTTGAAAGATTTTTACACAAATTTTATACTTTTCGAAATGTTTCTAAATTAAGTGAATAAAAAAACTTTACAAAAAAATTTGATTAAAATATTTTAAAAAATCACTAAAAAAATGAATTGGAAACTATTTTTAAAAATTCTAAATCAAATTGGAAACTATTTTTAAAAATTCTAAACCAAACAAAGATTCTTGAATAAGACTACAAATGAATCGAACTATCCATGAAGTACAAATTCGACTCGTTCAAACTAGCTCAATTACCAAACAAGTCAAGCTCAATTATTAAACGAGTTGAGCTCAATCTAATATAAACTGACTTAACAATGTTGTATTATATTATATATAATTATGAAAAGGGCATTGCTATATGAGTTTAAAAATTAGATTTAATTTTCAAGTCCAATGATATAACAATTAATTAAGATATCTAAGATAATATTTTCTTTTATATTTTCTCTAATCATTAATCAATTATATTACGTACATATTATTAAATTTAAAAAATGAACTTATATATAATTTTCGTTATGCTTTTTTTTTTTTTTTTTTTTTTTAAATGCATATAGTGTAAATGAAAGTTAGCAAGTAATAACAAATAATGCATTGCCAAGAGAGGTCATATAATGAAAAACACTTTTATAAATGGTGAGATTAGTTCAAGTTTTGCTATCCTTCCACGTGGGACAGCCACTGAATGAACTTAAAAAGGGAAAAAATAAATAAAATATTAAGTACCCTAACATTTTTATTAAATTTTTTTATCAAATACTTACATAATTATGAGATTCATAATTATGAGATTCATACCTATATAAATGTTTGATAAAAAAAATTAATATCTCTAACATTGTCCAAAAATAAAATTTGTAAAAGACGTATCTCAAGTTTGCAATGGTTCACATGTCCTACTATGGGACTTCCACATCGCTCAAGTCAAACCGCACGAGCTAAGCTCAAGTTTTGTTTCAACCCAATGAGTTGAGCTCAAACACTTGAAAATTTACTCGAGCCAAACTCGAACAAGATTATACTCGACTCATGTTTCCATACCACCATGATACTTGGCCTGTTTGCAATAAATGACGGTAACATGTGAAAAAGCAAAAATTATCTTCATGTTTCCGGAACATGTGGTTGTCTGTCCAACCAACCATGTTTTATTATTTTCCCATAATGTTCATAGTTTTTTGGGGCCATGTAAGTACACCCTCCTTGATATTACATAGACACAATGTCACCTTGAAATTCCTAAAACCAGATAATTACTCGTGAAAAGAGATACGATTGAATTTTTTTTTATAATCAATCAATTTTTTTTTTTACTTTTGGTTGAGAACTAAAATAGATAATTAGAGATGGCAATTGAAACCCAACCCGACGAGGACTCGACCCCCTGACTCCGAATTGAGCGGTTATTCCCCGAAAAATATCCCCAACAGGCCAGGGACGGGGATACATGTTTTAACCCTGGATCCGCCCCGACCCCCGCCCCGTTTACCCTGATGTAAAATTACTATTTTGCCCCTGTTTATATATATGTGTGTGTAGGGTTTGGTTGAACATTCACTCACATACAAACACTGATGCTCTGCTGCTGCTGTGCTCTCTCTCTCTCTCTCTCTCTCTCTCTCTCTCTCTCTCTCTCACCGCCGTTGTTGGTTTAGGGTTTCGCCTCCCCCTCTATCTCTTACACATAACGAACAACGGCTGTCGCTCCTTCATCACCGCCGATCCTCCCTCACCACTGATCCTCCCTTACTGTCACAACCCAAACCAGCCCTTATAAGTTAAGCATCGTAATCGGCCAGTAATCCTGAGATTACCGAAGGCTTCTGAGACAAATTAACATAATATTAGGGGCTAGCGTAAGCAAATAGCAAATGTACAACGTCCATTGAGCTGTGCAGACTTATATGAGATAGAAAAATTTTAAACTTTTTATATACATATATACACATCATCCTTACGTCATCATATATATACAGATTAGACAAAAAGGGACTTAACCATATTTACACACAAACACTTGTTTAACCAAACAAGAAAACAAAATTTAAACTTTAAATCACATAGTCATAGCCACTTGACATATCCGGAACCTCCACGGGAGACATATAGGTTGGCTGACAAAAACAGATTCCAAGCAGATGCCTCTAAGCTTGGTCACGCGCCTGATCACCTACATACATACATATATATAAACAGTGAACTGGAGCCTAATGAATAATAACACAGTAAAGGATTTAATGAATGTTGTCCATAACAGTTACAGAAAACAGAATTCAGTAGTTATCAGAAATGGATTCATAATCATGTTCAGAAATCATAGGTCATAACAGATATAGATTCAGAATCATATTCATAATCAGAATTTGCAGTTAATCATACGTGGTACATTCATTAGCACTAGTAGAAACAGTTGACCTATTAAGGGACGGCCATAAAGGCATACAGTAAACTCACGTATACGGAGACGGTACAGTTGACTCATGAGACGTACAGTTGGCCCGTAAATGGGACGTATACATAAGGATCCATAACAGTTGGCTCGTGAGACGTACAGTTGACCCATAATTGGGACGTAACAGAACAGATAACAGATGTCATCTGAAACTAAGAATGCCACGAATACATTTCAGAAATATTGGACAACCATTCATTTATGCAGAAAATAATATTCTAGAAACAGATCATCTTATATCATTCAAAAAATACTTGTAAATTGAAATAGCTTTACAAAGTTATTACTCACAGATGGCTCCGCTAGCAGATCAGATAATGCAGACAAATCAGATAGATCAGGCAAAAGATAGAGCGTGACCTACACAAACCCATAGCATATACACATTAAAACACAATATTAATTCCTTGATCAAACTTAACTTTTCTTGTCTTTTTTTGTTTAAGTAGTCTGAAGTTCTAGTATGCTTATTCTTTCTTATTCAAATGAATCGGGTTCTCATTTCACATATTCTTTCACTACTAAATCATTCTTTTCTGAATAAACCAATTCCTTACTTGGCTTCATAATCAAGTACTACTAAGTTAATGACTTATTCTTTAATCAACTAATTAATGTTGATTGTTAGCTTATTAATCTTTATTGAGCCATAAATCATGTCTAAAATGCTTTGGAAAGAGATGAGAATAAAAATATGAACTAAATGTAGTTTTCCAAAATGTGTTGAAAATAGGTGTTCGTTCGAGCAAACCTTTAGTCGCTCGAGCAGTCTGTAAAGACTGCAAAAGTACTAGAAGCCTTCAATGTGTGCCCGAGCGGTAGTTAGCCTACTCGAGCGATCTGTAAAATTCTAAAATTCTAAATTTCTCAAAAATAGCTTCCCAATGTGTTTGCAATCCTTAAACCTACACTAATCTTGATAAAAACTATGAAAATACATTAGAAAACATGAACACTTATTCATTTATAAATTATTTGCTCAAAATCTTGAAACACAACATTTAAATCAAAACCCATCAACTCATGATTCTAAAATTCCTTTTTTTTTTCTTCAAATCAAATGTACAATAAAATTGCATGTAATTTATGAAGCTTAATTTAATTACAACTTTCAAAATCAAATCCAAGATAATTAATTTCTAAATTACTTTCATAAACTTGAACTTGGCTCCAATTCTTCATTTTCTTGTCAATTTCTTTTAGCTCCATAAAATTGACTTCAAGTTATTTTCTATTTTCCTTCAAAACATGAATTTAAAGTTATAACCTTCTTAAAAAAAAATCATTTGCATGTATAAAACATTTATCAAAATCCAACCAATTCTAGCTTATCAAGCTCAAACCATAATTAAACTCTTAATTTACACCAAAACTCATTCACAAACTTATAATCTTTAAATTATGAATTAGTCTCTTACCTTACATTTCGCATGGATTAAAAATCTAATTATAAGATCAAAACTTTGTCTAACATTCCAAATTTCCATAAACTTGATTCTCATAAAACATTTCCTTTTTCTCTTCAAATATGAACTTGAACTAGTTCAGATTTTTCATAATCCATGATGTATGCTGTAATTAGGGTATTAATTTGCTTATGCATGTAACAATGAGGTTTATTTTCATGCAAGATAACAACATCAAACCCAAAATAATTTATTCCTAAATTTATTTCATAACCATGAACCTAGATCCATTTCTACATCTTCTTGCTAATTTCTTTTAATCACATGATTTTTATTCCAATTTCATCTTTAATTGTAAATATAATGTGTTGGTCCATTTTAATATCTTTTATTTATTTATTGATATATCTTGTTCATGAATGAAGTTTCATTACTTTGGTAACCTCTAATCTTGTTCATGAATGGAGTTTTATTACTTTGGTAACCTCTTATCTTGTTCATGAATGGAGAGTAATTAGAATTCATGAACTTGGTGGTGAGTTAGTTTTTGGAGTTACTCCATTTTCTCTCGTTTAATGATCATCTTTATTTTTAATGTAACTTGTAAGGTCCTAGTGGCCTATAAATAGTCCCTCTCACCTACTCTTTTCTACAACAACACACACCAACTATTTTCTATACAAGAGAGATTACTAGCAAAGAAGGGTGTTTTTCTTGGTGGAGCTTTGGGTTCACCATCTTGTGCAGAATTGGCCTGAACCATATGACAAGTGGTCGGGCTGTTGTATCCAAGAGGGTTCATCCTACCGTAGTGGGCTTGATCTCCTTAAAGAAAACGAGATATCCGTGTCTCATCCTAATCTATTTGTATCCCATTTTCTTTACATCATTTATCAATAAAATATAATTTTTTCTGGTATTTTCACCAACAATTTTAAGGAGATCAAACATGGAACAAGTGCCAGAAAAAACCAATGATGGAATTAGAGATCTCAACAAGCCTTTCAAGTTCAAGGGAGTTCATTTTAAGAGGTGGAAATGAAAAGTTCTTTTTTACCTCAGCCTTTTGAAAGTTGCATATGTTCTTACCGAGAAAAACCCAAACAAAATCCCAACCGAGGAGATGAATGATGAAGACTATGAGGCACATGAAGCAAAAGTGGCTTCCTATAGAGGGACTATTTATAGGCCACTAAGACCTTACAAGTTACACCAAAAATAAAGATGATCATTAAACTAGAGAAAATGGAGTAACTCCAAAAACTAATTCACCACCAACTTCATGAATTCTAATTACTCTCCATTCATGAACAAGATAAGAGGTTACCAAAGTAATGAAACTCCATTCATGAACAAGATTAGAGGTTACCAAAGTAATGAAACTCCATTCATGAACAAGATATATCAATAAATAAATAAAAGATATTAAAATGGACCAACAATCCCCCACTCATTTTAATATCAACAAGGACAAGAAAGATTACCTAACAAAGATAGACTAGTATGCATCATGAAGGTATGCTCTGCATTGAACCTTCATTAGTGAAACAACAACCTTTACTCCAGAGTCAATAGTGGTCTCAGACTTGAACTATGACTGCTTAGGGACAATAAAATATTACTGTTCACACATAATAATCTAGGTGTTGACATGAGCTTTAATAGCCAGCACATTACAGCCTTGTGCTTATCCTAGTTTTCATGAGCATATTTAAGAATAAGCCTTGTTTTCATAGAAAGCGGCCCCAATTTCATGCTCACATAGGTGAAATCTGTCAAGGATGTTCCTGTAATTGACACACCCCACTCAACAAGAGCTATAGAATTTCATTAAGAGTATAAAAACTCAACCCTCCAACATTACAGGACAAATGCCCTTACATCATAAGGATGGATAACAAAATATTAAAGAGTGCATTTTTACAACCACCATATGATTCGTTCTTCCTATTGAACCTAGTTACAGGATCTCTGGTCCCTAGGTTGGGTATCCTCATATATGGTTTATGATTTTATAGGCTTTAAAGCCATCCCCCTTGATGTATTCCAGACCCTATCTCTCGCCAAGGCCTTGGTTAATGGATCCGTAAGATTATCACAAGATTTTATATAATTCACAGTTATGATGCCATTACTCAAATACGATCTCACATTACTGTGTTTCCTTTGAATAGGTCTGGATTTACCATTATAAAAATGGTTATTCACTCCACTAATAGCAGCAGTGCTATCACAACGAATTAACACAGGAGGAATTGGTTTTTCCAAAAAAGAAATTTCATGTAACAAATCTCTCAACCAATTTGCTTCTTCACATGCTGAAACAAACACTATAAGCTCAGCTTCTATTGTAGAATTAGCAATTATAGTCTGCTTTTTAGACTTCAAACATATAGCACCACCACCCAAGGTAAAAATAAAACTTGAGGTAGAGAGAGAATCACCTGACAAATTGTTCCAATCGGCATCACTATATCCCTCAAATACCGCAGGATACTTGTTATAAAACAAACCATAATTTTTTGTACCAGATAAATATCTCATAATTCTTCCCATGGCTAGCCAATGATCTCGACTTGGTTTGCTAGTAAACCTGCTAAGTACTCCAACAGCATATGCAATGTTAGGCCTAGTACAATCAGTAGCATATCTCAAACTACCAATCATGCTAGCACATTCCTTTTGATTAATCACTTCTTTTTTATTTGCTACTACAGATAAATGTATACTTACATCAAAAGGAGTAACAACATGTTTACAGTCTAGAAAATTATATTTCTTTAAAATTTTCTCAACATAATGCGACTGATCAAGAAAAATGCCATCTTTAGTCTTGGTAATTTTAATTTCCAAAATAAAATTAGCTTCACCAAGATCTTTCATATCAAATTGGCTATTAAGCATATTTTTAGTCTTATTTATGATATGCAAATTAGAGCCAAAGATAAGTAGATCATCCACATATAGGCTAATAATCACATGTGCATTCTCATAAGTTTTGTAATATATGGACTTATCACATTCATTCGTCTTATAGCCATTCTCAAGCCTACAGGAATCAAATTTCTCATGCCACTGTTTAGCAGCTTGTTTTAAACCATAAAAGGATTAAGTTAGCTTACACACCTTGCTTTCTTGGCCAGGCTCCACAAAGCCTTCGGGTTGGTCCATGTAAATCTCCTCATCTAGATCTCCATTTAAAAATGCTGTTTTTACATCCATTTGATGAATTTTTAAATCATGAATTGCAACCACTGCAATCAACAATCTAATGGATGTAACTCTAGTAACCGAAGAAAAAATATCAAAGAAATCAAGATCAACTTGTTGCTTTAAAACCTTTAGCGACAAACCTCGCTTTATATTTATCTATAGTTCCATCCAGTTTAAATTTTTTACGAAGGACCCATTTAGACCCAATAGTTTTACAACCTGGAGGTAAATCCACTAGCTTCCATGTTTTCTTTGAATGTAGTGAATCTAAGAGGTTACCAAGGTACTGAAACTCCATTCATGAACAAGATATATCAATAAGTAAATAAAAGATATTAAAATGGACCAACAATCCCCCACTCATTTTAATATCAACAAGGACAAGGGAGATTACCAAACAAAGATAGACTAGTATGCATCATGAAGGTATACTCTGCATTGAACCTTCATTAGTGAAACAGTAACCTCTACTCCAGAGTCAATAGTGGTCTCAGACTTGAACTATGACTGCTTAGGGGAAATAAAATATTACTGCTCACACATAATAGTCCAGGTGTTGACATGAGCTTTATTAGCCAGCACATTACGGCTTTGCGCTAATCCCAGTTTTGATGAGCATATTTGAGAATAAGCTATGTTCTCATAGAAAGCGGCCCCACTTTTATGCTCACATATGTGAAATCTGTCAAGGATGTTCCCGTAATTGACACACCCCACTCAACAAGAGCTACAGAATTTCATTAAGAGTATAAAAACTCAACCCTCCAACATTACAGGACAAATGCCCTTACATCATAGGGATGGATAACAAAATATTAAAGAGTGCATTTTTATAACCACCATATGATCCGTTCTTCCTATTGAACCTAGTTACAGGATCTCTGGTCCCTAGGTTGGGTATCCTCATACATGGTTTATGATTTTACAGGCTTTAAACCCATCCTCCTTGATGTATTCCAGACCCTGTTTCTCGCCAAGGCCTTGGTTAACGAATCCGCAAGATTATCACAAGATTTTACATAATTCGCAGTTATGATGCCATTACTCAAATAGGATCTTACATTACTGTGTTTCCTTTGGATAAGTCTGGATTTACCATTATAAAAATGATTGTTCACTCTACCAATAGCAGCAGTGCTATCACAATGACTTAACACAGGAGGAATTGGTTTTTGCCAAAAAGAGATTTCTTGTAACAAATCTCTCAACCAATTCGCTTCCTCACTTGCTGAAGCTAACGCTATAAGCTCAGCTTCCATTGTAGAATTAGCAATTATAGTCAGTTTTTTAGACTTCAAACATATAGCACCGCCACCCAAGGTAAAAATAAAACCCCAGGTAGAGAGAAATCACCTGACAAAGTGTTCCAATCGGAATCACTATATCCGTCAAGTACCGCAGGATACTTGTTATAAAACAAACCATAATTTTTGGTCCCAGATAAATATTTCATAATTCTTCCCATGGCTAGCCAATGATCTTGACTTGGTTTGCTAGTAAACTTGCTAAGTACTCCAACAGCATATGCAATGTCAGGTCTAGTACAGTCAATAGCATATCTCAAGCTACCAATCATGCTAGCATATTTCTTTTGATTAATCACTTCTTTTTCATTTGTTACAACAGATAAATGTATGCTTGCATCAAAAGAAGTAGCAATATGTTTACAGTCCATAAAGTTATATTGCTTTAAAACTTTCTCAACAAAATCCTACTGATCAAGAAAAATGCCATCGTTAGTCTTGGTAATTTTAATTCCCCAAATAAAATTGGCTTCACCAAGATCTTTCGTATCAAATTGGCTATTAAGCGTATTTTTAGTTTCATTTATGATATGCAAATTAGAGCCAAAGATAAGTAGATCATCTACATATAGGCTAATAATAACATGTGGATTCTCACAAGTTTTGTAATATATGCACTTATCACATTCATTCACCTCATAGCCATTCTCAAGCATGCAGGAATCAAATTTCTCATGCCACTGTTTAGGTGCTTGTTTTAAACCATAAAAGGATTTAGTTAGCTCACACACCTTGCTTTCTTGGCCAGTCTCCACAAAGCCTTCGGGTTGGTCCATGTAAATCTCTTCATCTAGATCTCTATTTTAAAATGCTGTTTTTTACATCCATTTGATGAACTTTTAAATCATGAATTGCAGCCATTGCAATCAACAGTCTAATGGATATAACACTAGCAACCGGAGAAAAAGTATAAAAGAAATCAAGATCAGCTTGCTGCTTAAAACCTTTAGCGACAAACCTCGCTTTATATTTATTTATAGTTCCATCCGGTTTAAGTTTTTTACGAAGGACCCATTTACACCCAATAGTTTTACAACCTGTAGATAAATCCACTAGTTTCCATGTTTTATTTGAAAGTAGTGAATCTATCTCATCATTTACAGCCTTTCTCCAGAAAATAGCATCAGGTGATGATAAAGTTTCTTGCACCGTAAGAGGAATTTCTTCTACATTGTAAATATAATAGTTAGGGCAAAAATCTTTTTCAACTCTAGCTCGTTTACTCCTCCTTGGTTGGATTTGAGAATTTTCTTGTTCTTGAAAAACTTAAGAAGGAGTAGAAGAGCTAGGCATGGATAAAATATTTTCAGAAATTATTTGACCCCAACTATTTCTAAATTTGAAAGGAAATTTTTTTCATGAAAAATAGCATCACATGATTCAAAAATAATATTATTTTCCATATCACAAAATCTATAAGTTGTACTATGCAACGCATACCCAAAAAAAGCACAGCTGGTAGCTCGTTCACCCAATTTAGGTCGTTTAGGATCTGCAAGCCTCACAAAAGCTAAACAACCCCAAATCCTCAAATAACCTTGATGTGGTTTATGCCCCCGTCAGAACTCATAAGGTACAATTTTAGTCTTTTTGTGTGGCACTCTATTTATCACATGGCAAGCTGTCAAAATAGCCTTGCCCCAAAGATTTGAGGGAGCACCTAAATTAATAAGCATAACATTCGTCAAGTCAATTAACGTTCTATTTTTTCTTTCAGCTACGCCATTAGATAAAAGTGAATATGGTGGAGTAGTCTCATGACTAATTCCCAATGACTGAACAAAAGAGTTGAATCCAAGAGATTCATACTCTTGCTCTTTATCACTCCTAATTCTTTTAATCATTTTACGGAATTGATTTTCCACTTCATGAAGGAATTCTTTAAATTAATCAAAAGCATCATTTTTATTTTTTAATAAATATACTTTTGTGTATTTTGAAAAATCATCAATAAAAGTGATAAAATATCAGTTACCACCCCGAGTTAAAATTTCTTCAAACTTGACAAATCAGTATGAAATAATTCTAGCAATTCGGTATTTTTTTCAACACTTTTATGAGGCCTCCTGGTAATTTTTTCTTTACTGCAAATTTCACATTTCTCAATTTTTTTTTTGTCATTTTAGGAATTAATCCTAAACTACTCATGATTCCCACATATTTGTTGTTAATATGACATAAGCGAGCATGCCAAAAATTAATAGAAGACAAACTGTAAGTTGTGTCATAGTAATAATCATAAAATTCATCAGCAAGAAAATTTAAGAGATAAAAATGACATTTATACTCATTTGTATTATAGGAACCTACTTTTGCTTCATGTGCATCGTAGTCTTTATCATTCATCTCCTCGGTTGGGATTTTGTTTAGATTCTTCTCGGTAAGAACATATGCAACTTTCAAAAGGCTGAGGTAAAAAAGAATTTTAACTTTCCACTTCTTAAAATGAACTCCTTTGAACTTGAAAGGCTTGTTGAGATCTCCAATTCCATCATTGGTTTTTTCTGGTACTTGTTCATGTTTGTTCTCTTAAAATTGTTGGTGAAAATACCAGAAAAAATTATATTTTATTGATAAATGATGCAAAGAAAATGAGATACAAATAGATCAGGTTGAGGCATGGATATCTCGTTTTCTTTAAGGAGATCAAGCCCACTGCGGTAGGAAGAACCCAAATACCGATGCAACAGTCACAAAACTATGACTTGTCCCCTCTAGGATACAACAGCTCGACCACTTGTCATATGGCTCAGGCCAACTCTGTATAAGATGGTGAACTCAAAGCTCCACCAAGAAAAACAACCTTCTTTGCTAGTAATCTCTCTTTTATAGAAAATAGTTGGTGTGTGTTGGTGCAGAAAAGAGTAGATGAGAGGAACTATTTATAGGCCACTAGGACCTTACAAGTTACACCAAAAATAAAGATGATTATTAAACTAGAAAAAATGGAGTAACTCCGAAAACTAACTCACCACCAAGTTCATGAATTCTAATTACTCTCCATTCATGAACAAGATAAGAGGTTACCAAAGTAATGAAACTCCATTCATGAACAAGATAAGAAGTTACCAAAGTAATGAAAGTCCATTCATGAACAAGATATATCAATAAATAAATAAAAGAAATTAAAATGGACCAACAATCAATTTTAATATCTTTTATTTATTTATTGATATATGTTGTTCATGAATAGAGTTTCATTACTTTGGTAACCTATTATCTTGTTCATGAATGGAGAATAATTAGAATTCATGAACTTGGTGGTGAGTTAGTTTTTACAGTTACTGCATTTTCTCTAGTTTAATGATTATCTTTATTTTTGGTGTAACTTGTAAGGTCCTAGTGGCCTATAAATAGTTCCTATCTTCTGCTCTTTTCTACACCAACACACCAACTATTTTCTATACAAAAGAGATTACTAGCAAAGAAGAGTATTTATCTTGGTGGAGCTTTGGGTTCACCATCTTGTGCAGAGTTGGCCTGAACCATACGACAAGTGTTGTATCTTGGAGGGGACAAGTCATAGTTTTGTGACTGCTGCACCGGTATTTGGGTTCTTTCTATTGTAGTAGGCTTGATCTCCTTAAAGAAAACGAGATATCCGTGCCTCAGTCTGATCTATTTGTATCTTATTTTCTTTGCATTATTTATCAATAAAATAAAATTTTTTCTAGTATTGTCACCAACAATTTCTCTAGGATTCAACTCTTTTGTTCAGTCATTGAGAATTATTCATGAGACTACTCCACCATATTCACCATCATCTAATGGCGTAGCTGAAAGAAAAAATAAAACGTTAATTGACTTGATGAATGCTATGCTTGTTGATTCAGGTGCTCCCTCAAATTTTTGGGGCGAGGCTATTTTGACAGCTTGCCATGTGATAAATAGAGTGCCATACAAAAAGACAAAAATTATACCTTATGAGTTGTGGCGGGGTCATAAACCAAATCTAGGTTATTTGAGGGTTTGGGGTGGTTTAGCTTTCGTGAAGCTTGCAGATCCTAAACAACCTAAATTGAGTGAACAAGCTACCACCTGTGCTTTTCTTGGGTATGCGTTACATAGTACAGCTTAAAGATACCAGAAAAAACCAATGATGGAATTGGAGGTCTCAACAAGTCTTTCAAGTTCAAGGGAGTTCATTTTAAGAGGTGGAAAGTTAAAGTTCTTCTTTACCTCAGCCTTTTGAAAGTTGCATATGTTCTTACCAAGAAGAATCCAAACAAAATCCCAACCGAGGAGATGAATGATGAAAACTACAAGGCACATGAAGCAAAAGTGGCTTCTTACAATACAGATAAGTATAAATGCCTTTTGTATCGCTTAAATTTCCTTCCTGATTAATTTTATGATGATTACTATGACACCACTTACACTTTATCTTCTATTAATTTTTGGCATGCTCGCTTGTGTCATATTAACAGCAAATATGTGGGAATCATTAGTAATTTAGGATTAATTCCAAAAGTGACATAAAAATTTTGAGAAATGTGAAGTTTGCAGTAAAGCAAAAATTACCAAGAGGCCTCATAAAAGTGTTGAAAAAAATACCAAATTGCTAGAATTATTTCATACTGATTTGTGTAAGTTTGAAGGAATTTTAGCTCGGGGTGGTAACCGATATTTTATCAATTTTATTGATGATTTTTCAAAATACACAAAAGTATATTTATTAAAAAATAAAAGTGATGCTTTTGATAAATTTAAAGAATTCCTTCTTGAAGTGGAAAATCAATTTGGTAAAAAGATTAAAAGAATTAGAAGTGATAAAGGCCGAGAGTATGAATCTCTTGGATTCAACTCTTTTGTTCAGTCTTTGGGAATTATTCATGAGACTACTCCACCATATTCACCTTCATCTAATGGCGTAGCTAAAAGAAAAAATAGAACATTAATTGACTTGACGAATGCTATTCTTATTGATTCAGGTGCTCCCTCAAATCATTAAGGCGAGGCTATTTTGACAACTTGCCATGTGATAAATAGAGTGCCACACAAAAAGACTAAAATTGTACCTTATGAGTGGTGGCGGGAGCATAAACCAAATCTAGGTTATTTGAGGATTTGGAGTTGTTTAGCTTTTGTGAGGCTTGCAGATCCTAAATGACCTAAATTGGGTGAACGAGTTACCACCTGTGCTTTTCTTGGGTATGCGTTGCATAGTACAGCTTATAGATTTTGTGATATGGAAAATAATATTATTTTTGAATCAGGTGATGCTATTTTTCATGAAAAAAATTTCCTTTCAAATCTAAAAATAGTTGGAGTCAAATAATTTCTGAAAATAATTTATCTATGCCTAGCTCTTCTGCTCCTTCTCAAGTTTTTCAAGAACAAGAAAATTCTCAAAACCAATAAAGGAGGAGTAAACGAGCTACAGTTGAAAAAGATTTTGGCCCTGACTATTATCTTTACAATGTAGAAGAAATTCCTCTTACGGTGCAAGAAACTTTATCATCACCTGATGCTATTTTCTGGAGAAAGGCTGTAAATGATGAGATAGATTCACTACTTTCAAATAAAACATGGAAGCTAGTGGATTTACCTCCAGGTTATAAAACTATTGGGTGTAAATGGGTCCTTTGTAAAAAACTTAAACTGGATGGAACTATAGATAAATATAAAGCGAGGCTTGTCGCTAAAGGTTTTAAGCAACAAGTTGATCTTGATTTCTTTGATACTTTTTCTCCACGTACTAGAGTTACATCCATTAGACTGTTGATTGCAGTGGCTGCAATTCATGATTTAAAAATACATCAAATGGATGTAAAAACAGCATTTTTAAATGGAGATCTAAATGAGGAGATTTACATGGAAAAACCAGAAGGCTTTGTGAAGCCTGGTCAAGAAAGCAAGGTGCGTAAGCTAACTAAATCCCTTTATGGTTTAAAACAAACTCCTACATAGTGGCATGAGAAATTTGATTCCTGCATGCTTAAGAATGGCTATAAGACAAATGAATGTGATAAGTCCATATATTACAAAACTTGTGAGAATACACATGTAATTATTAGCCTATATGTGGATGATCTACTTATCTTTGACTCTAATTTGCATATCATAAATGAGACTAAAAATATGCTTAATAGCCAATTTGATATGAAAGATCATGGTGAAGCCAATTTTATTTTGGGAATTCAAATTACCAAGAATAAGGATGTCATTTTTCTTGATCAGTCGCATTATGTTAAGAAAGTTTTAACGAAAAATATAACTTTCTAGACTGTAAACATGTTGCTACTCGTTTTGATGCAAGCATACATTTATCTTTGTAACAAATGAAAAAGAAGTGATTAATTAAAAGAATATGCTAGCATGATGGGTAGTTTGAGATATGCTACTGACTGTACTAAACCTAACATTGCATAGGCTATTGGATTACTTAGCAGGTTTACTAGTAAACCAAGTCAAGATCATTGGCTAGCCATGGGAAGAATTATGAGATATTTATCTGGGACCCAAAACTATGGTTTGTTTTATAACAAGTATTATGCAGTACTTAAGGGATATAGTGATGCCGATTGGAACACTTTGTCTGGTGATTCTCTCTCTACCTCGAGTCTTATTTTTACCTTGGGTGGCGGTGCTATATGTTAGAAGTCTAAAAAACTGACTATAATTGCTAATTCTACAATGGAAGCTGAGCTTATGGCGTTAGCTTTAGCATGCGAGGAAGCGAATTGGTTGAGAGATTTGTTACAAGAAATTCCTTTTTGGGAAAAACCAATTCCTCCTGTGTTAATTTGTTGTGATAGCACTACTGCTATTGGTAGAGTGAACAATCATTTTTATAATGGTAAATCCAGATCTATTCGAAGTAAACACAGTAATGTGAGATCCTATTTGAGTAATGGCATCATAACTATGAATTATGTAAAATCTTGTGATAATCTTGCGGATTCGTTAACCAAGGCCTTGGCGAGAGATAGGGTCTGGAATACATCGAGGGGGATGGGTTTGAAGCCTATAAAATCATAAACCATGTATGAGGATACCGAACCTAGGGACCAAAGATCCTGTAACTAGGTTCAATGGGAAGAACGAATCATATAGTGGTTGTACAAATGCACTCTTTAATATTTTGTTATCGATCCCTATGATGTAAGTGCATTTGTCCTGTAATGTTGGAGAGTTGAGTTTTTATACTCTTAATGAAATTTTGTAGCTCTTGTTGAGTGGGGTGTGTCAATTGTTGGAATGGTTATAAAATTCTGGATAAAATCAGAATTTTTTCCTAAGTTCGGTCTATTTTTTAGGTGGGCCCCGAGTGTCGATTTACTCGGGTCAAAGTGGTAACACGTTCTATGCCGCGTTGTGATTCACGTGGTATATTTGGTTGCTCAAAACCATTACCGAGTGAATGGGAAATTGAAGCCAAAGTGTGCTCCATGGAAATGGAGTTTTGGTGGAAATTTCTTAAGGTTGTAAATTGGCTTGTCCCACATTGATTTGGTGGGAGGTTTTGAAAAGGTTTATAAGGCTTAGGGTGAGATACTTGGGGTGTGCCCCAAAGGGTACCCAAGTGTTTTAAAGGGAGAGGTTATGGGCAAAATGGGCTAGACCCATTGGACCCAAAAATCACCACACACGCGCGCGCCGCCGCCGCCGTCCGTCCGGTCGGGCGGGTTGGGCTTCTAATCTTTTTGGGCCAAAAACATTTGAATTTAATTTTATTTTTTATTAAAATAAAATCCAGAATTCAAATTAAATTGGTTTGGATTTTTTGTACATCCAAACAGGGCCCTTCCCGTTTTCAAACAGAAATAAACTGTTTTGGAATTAGTGTACATCCAAACAGAGCCCTTCCCGTTTTCAAACAGAAATAAACTGTTTTGGAATTAATGCACACCCAAACAGGGCCCTTCCCGTTTTACTATCTGTTTGAATTGATTCAAATCTGTTTGAATTCAAAACCCAACAGGTATGATACCTGTTCAATTCAAAACAAAGAGTCGCCTTCACATCTATAAATAGGACCACCCTCATTTGGATTTTGGAACTCTAATTTTCGTTCTTCATAATTCTGCAAACTTCCTCTTCATTTTGCTGCATTATTTTCTTGTCAGAGAGAGTATAAACACTTAGTGTGTTCGTAAGGCAAACAATTTGTAGTGCTGCTATTGTTTGTAGTAGATCATTTTATCCTGGGAGATAGACGTCCAAATTCTGAAAGCACCGTGGAGAGGACGAATCTGTCTTAAGGACACAGTGTCAAACACTAGACTTGATCAGAATATAATTCGAAGAAATTAAATCAAGTAAGTTATTTAATTTATTTTCAGTGTTGTTTTTATTTATTTAAATCAGATTTTAATTTTGTTTTTGTAACAAAATAAAATCTGTTTTTATTTATTTATTTTTATTTCGAGTTTGATTTTTGTAATCAAACAATTTCTCTCCTTTTCTTTATTTCTTTAAATTCTATTTGTTGTTGTGTACACAATAGAATTAAATCTTTTTAAATACAGTGAAGATTGTCCAACATCAATTACAGGAACATCCTTGACAGATTTCACCTATGTGAGCATTAAAGTGGGGCCGCTTTCTCTGAGAACAAGGTTTATTCTCAAATATACTCATGAAAACTGGGATTAGCACAAGGCCGTAATGTGCTGGCTAATAAAGCTCATGTCAACACCTAGACTATTATTTGTGAGCAGTAATACTTTATTTCCCCTAAGCAGTCATAGTTCAAGTCTGAAACCACTACTGACTCTGGAGTAGAGGTTGCTATTTCACTAATAAAGGTTCAATGTAGAGCATACCTTCATGATTCATACTAGTCTATCTTTGTTTGATAATCTCTCTTGTCCTTGTTGATATTAAAATGAGTGGGGATTGTTGGTCCATTTTAATATCTTTTATTTATTTATTGATATATCTTGTTCATGAATGGAGTTTCATTATTTTGGTAAGCTCTTATCTTGTTCATGAATGGAGTTTCATTACTTTGGTAACCTCTTATCTTGTTCATGAATGGAGAGTAATTAGAATTCATGAACTTGGTGGTGAGTTAGTTTTTGGAGTTACTTCATTTTCTCTAGTTTAATGATCATCTTTATTTTTGGTATAACTTGTAAGGTCCTAGTGGCCTATAAATAGTCCCTCTCATCTACTCTTTTCTACACCAACACGCACCAACTATTTTCAATACAAGAGAGATTACTAGCAAAGAATGGCGTTTTTCTTGGTGGAGCTTTGGGTTCACAATCTTATGCAGAGTTGGCCTGAACCATATGACAAGTGGTCAAGCTGTTGTATCCTGGAGGGGACAAGTCATAATTTTGTGACTGCTGCATCGGTATTTGGGTTCTTCCTACTGCAGTGGGCTTGATCTCCTTAAAGAAAACGAGATATCCACGCCTTTGCCTGATCTATTTGTATCTTATTTTCTTTGCATCATTTATCAATAAAATATAATTTTTTCTGGTATTTTCACCAACAATTTTAATATCTTTATAAATTAATCATAAGGTACAATTTTAGTCTTTTTGTATGGCACTCTATTTATCACATGGCAAGTTGTCAAAATATCCTTGCTCCAAAGATTTGAGAGAGCACCTGAATCAATAAGCATAGCACTCGTCAAATCAATTAATGTTCTATTTTTTCTTTCAGCTACGCCATTAGTTGAAGGTGAATATGGTGGAGTAGTCTCATGAATAATTCCCAATGATTGAACAAAAGAGTTGAATCCCAGAGATTCATACTCCCGGCTTCTATCACTTCTAATTCTTTTAATCATTTTACCGAATTGATTTTCCACTTCAAGAAGGAATTCTTTAAATTTCTCAAAAGTATCACTTTTATTGATGATTTTTCAAAATACATAAACGTATATTTATTAAAAAATAAAAGTGATGCTTTTGAAAAATTTAAATAATTCTTTCTTGAAGTGAAAAATCAATTCGGTAAAAGAATTAGAAGTGATAGAGGTCGGGAGTATGAATCTCTAGGATTCAACTCTTTTGTTCAGTCATTGGGAATTATTCATGAGACTACTCCACCATATTCACCTTTATCTAATGGCGTAGCTGAAAGAAAAAAATAGAACGTTAATTGACTTGATGAATGCTATGCTTATTGATTCAGGTGCTCCCTTAAATCTTTGGCGTGAGGCTATTTGGACAGCTTGTCGTGTGATAAATAAAGTGCCACACAAAAAGACTAAAATTGTACCTTATGAGTTGTGGCGGGGGCATAAACCAAATCTAGGTTATTTGAGGGTTTGGGATTGTTTAGCTTTTGTGAGGCTTGCAGATCCTAAACGACCTAAATTGGGTGAACGAGCTACCACATGTGTTTTTCTTGGTTATGCGTTGCATAGTACAACTTATAGATTTTGTGATATGGAAAATAATATTATTTTTGAATCAGGTGATGCTATTTTTCATGTAAAAAAATTTCCTTTGAAATCTATAAATAATGGGGGTCAAATAATTTCTGAAAATATTTTATTTATGCCTACCTCTTGTACTCCTTCTTAAGTTTTTGAAGAACAAGAAAATTCTCAAATCCTACCAAGGAGGAGTAAACTAGCTAGAGTTGAAAAAGATTTTGGCCCTGACTATCATCTTTACAATGTAGAAGAAATTCCTATTATGGTACAAGAAGCTTTATCATCACCTGATGTTATTTTCTGGAGAGAGGCTGTAAATGATGAGATAGATTCCCTACTTTCAAATAAAACATGGAAGCTAGTGGATTTACCTCTAGGTTGTAAAACTATTGGGTGTAAATAGGTCCTTCGTAAAAAACTTACACCGGATGGAACTATAGATAAATATAAAGCGAGGCTTGTCGCTGAAGGTTTTAAGCAACAAGTTGATCTTGATTTCTTTGATACTTTTTCTCCGGTTACTAGAGTTACATCCATTAGATTGTTGATTGCAGTGGCTGCAATTCATGATTTAAAAATTATTCAAATGGATGTGAAAATAACATTTTCAAATGGAGATCTAGATGAGGAGATTTACATGGACCAACCCGAAAGCTTTGTGGAGCCTGGCCAAGAAAGCAAGGTGTGTAAGCTAACGAAATCCATTTATGGTTTAAAACAAGCTCCTAAACAATGGCATTGGAAATTTGATTCATGCATGCTTGAGAATGACTATAAGACGAGTGAATGTTATAAGTGCATATATTATAAAACTTGTGAGAATGCACATGTGATTATTAGCCTATATGTGGATGATCTACTTATCTTTGGCTCTAATTTGCATATCATAAATGAGACTGAAAATATGCTTAATAGCCAATTTGATATGAAAGATCTTGGTGAAGCCAATTTTATTTTGGGAATTAAAATTACCAAGACTAAGGATAGCATTTTTCTTGATTAGTTGCATTATGTTGAGAAAGTTTTAAAGAAATATAAATTTTTAGACTGTAAACATGTTGCTACTCCTTTTGATGCAAGCTTACATTTATCTATTGTAACAAATGAAAAAGAAGTGATTAATCAAAAGAATATGCTAGCATGATTGGTAGTTTGAGATATGCTATTGACTGTACTAGACTTGACATTGCATATGCTGTTAGAGTACTTAGTAGGTTTACTAGCAAACCAAGTCAAGATCATTGGCTAGCCATGGGAAAAATTATGAGATATTTATCTGGTACCAAAAATTATGGTTTGTTTTATAACAAGTATCCTGCAGTACTTGAGGGATATAGTGATGCCGATTGGAACATTTTCTCAAGTGATTCTCTCTCTACCTCGGGTTTTATTTTTACCTTGGATGGTGGTGCTATATGTTGGAAGTCTAAAAAACAGACTATAATTACTAATTCTACAATAGAAGCTGAGCTTATAGCGTTAGCTTCAGCATGTGAGGAAGCGAATTGGTTGAGAGATTTGTTACATGAAATTCCTTTTTGGGAAAAACCAATTCCTCGTGTGTTAATTCGTTGTGATAGCACTGCTGCTATTGGTAGAGTGAAAAACCATTTTTATAATGGTAAATCCAGACCTATTCGAAGGAAACACAGTAATGTGAGATCCTATTTGAGTAATTCCATCATAACTATAAATTATGTAAAATCTTGTAATAATCTTGTGGATCTGTTAACCAAGGCCTTGGCGAGAGATAGGGTCTGGAAAACATCGAGGGAGATGGGTTTAAAGCCTATAAAATCATAAACCATGTATGAGGATATCCAACCTAGGGACCAGAGATCCTGTAACTAGGTTCAATGGGAAGAACGAATCATATGGTGGTTGTAAAAATGCACTCTTTAATATTTTGTTATCCATCCCTATAATGTAAGTGCATTTGCCCTGTAATGTTGGAGGGTTGAGTTTTTATACTCTTAATGAAATTCTGTAGCTCTTGTTGAGTGGGGTGTGTCAATTACAGGAACATCCTTGACAAATTTCACCTATGTGAGCATGAAAGTGGGGCCGCTTTCTATGAGAACAAGACTTATTCTCAAATATGCTCATGAAAACAAGGATTAGCACAAGGCCGTAATGTGCTGGCTATTAAAGCTCATGTCAACACCTAGACTATTATGTGTGAGCAATAATACTTTATTTTCCCTAAGCAGTCATAGTTCAAGTCTGAGACCACTACTGACTCTGGAGTAGAGGTTGTTGTTTCACTAATGAAGGTTCAATGCAGAGCATACCTTCATGATGCATACTACTCTATCTTTGTTTGACTAGAGTCACCAAGCATAATTGTTTTCTCATCATCAAAAGGAGTACACACCTTGAACCAAGCTTGAAGAAATTTATTGATATATCTTATCACTTTTATTGATGATTTTTCAAAATACACAAATGTATATTTATTAAAAAAATAAAAGTGATGCTTTTGAGAAATTTAAAGAATTCTTTCTTGAAGTGGAAAATCAATTTGGTAAAAAGATTAAGAGAATTAGAAGTGATAGAGGCCGGAAGTATGAATCTCTTGGATTCAACTCTTTTGTTCAGTCTTTAGGAATTATTCATGAGACTACTCCACCATATTCACCTTCATCTAATGGCGTAGCTGAAAGAAAAAATTAGAACGTTAATTTACTTGACGAATGTTATGCTTATTGATTAAGGTGCTCTCTTAAATCTTTGGGGCAATGCTATTTTGACAGCTTGCCATGTGATAAATAGAGCGCCACACAAACAGACTAAAATTGTACCTTATGAGTTGTGGCGGGGGCATAAACCAAATCTAGGTTATTTAAGGGTTTGGGGTTGTTTAGCTTAGATCCTAAACGGCCTAAATTGGGTGAACGAGCTACCACCTATGCTTTTCTTGGGTATGCGTTGCATAGTACAGCTTATAGATTTTGTGATATGGAAAATAATATTATTTTTAAATCAGATGATGCTATTTTTCATGAAAAAAATTTCCTTTCAAATATAAAAATAGTGGGGGTCAAATAATTTCTGAAAATATTTTATTCGTGCCTAGCTCTTCTACTCCTTCTCAAGTTTTCAAGAACAAAAAAATTTTCAAATCCAACCAAGAAGAAGCAAACGAGCTAGAGTTGAAAAAGAATTTGGCCCGGACTATTATCTTTACAATGTAGAAGAAATTCTTCTTACGGTGCAAGAATCTTTATCATCACCTGACACTATTTTCTGGAGAGAGGCTGTAAATAATGAGATAGATTCACTACTTTCAAATAAAACATGGAAGCTAATGGATTTACCTCCAGGTTGTAAAACTATTGGGTGTAAACGGCTCATTCGTAAAAAACTTAAACCGAATGGAACTATAGATAAATATAAAGCGAGGCTTATTGCTAAAGGTTTTAAGCAACAAGTTGATCTTGATTTTTTTTATACTTTTTCTCCAGTTACTAGAGTTACATCCATTAGATTGTTGATTGCAGTTGCTGCAATTCATGTTTTAAAAAGTCAACAAATGGATGTACAAACAGCATTTTTAAATGGAGATCCAGATGAGGAGATTTACATAGACCAACCCAAAGGCTTTGTGGAGCCTGGCCAAGAAAGCAAGGTGTGTAAGCTAACTAAATCCCTTTATGGTTTAAAACAAGCTCTTAAATAGTGGCATGAGAAATTTGATTCCTACATGCTTGAGAATGGCTATAAGACGAATGAATGTGATAAGTGCATATATTATAAAACTTGTGAGAATGCACATGTGATTATTAGCCTATATGTGGATGATCTACTTATCTTTGGCTCTAATTTGCATATTATAAATGAGACTAAAAATATGCTCAATAGCCAATTTGAAATGAAAGATCTTGGTGAAGCCAATTTTATTTTGGGAATTAAAATTACCAAGACTAACGATGGCATTTTTCTTAATCAGTCGCATTATGCTGAGAAAAGTTTAAAGAAATATAATTTTCTAGACTGTAAAATTGTTGCTACTCCTTATGATGCAAACATACATTTATTTGTGGTAACGAATGAAAAAGAAGTGATTAATCAAAAGGAATATGCTAGCATGATTGGTAGTTGGAGATATGCTATTAACTGTACTACACATGACATTACATATGCTATTGGAGTACTTAGCAGGTTTACTAGCAAGCCAAGTAGAGATCATTGGCTAGCCATGGGAAGAATTATGAGATATTTATCTTGTACAAAAAATTATGTTTGTTTTATAAAAAGTCTCATGCGGTACTTGAGGGATATAGTGATGCCAATTGGAATACTTTGTCAGGTGATTCTCTCTCTACCTCGGGTTTCATTTTTACCTTGGGTGGTGGTACCATATGTTGGAAATCTAAAAAATAGACTATAATTGCTAATTCTATAATGGAATCTGAGCTTATAGCGCTAGTTTCAGCATGTGAGGAAGTGAATTGGTTGAGAGATTTGTTACATGAAATCCTTTTTTGGGAAAAACCAATTCCTCCGGTGTTAATTCGTTGTGATAGCAATGCTGCTATTGGTAGAGTGAAAAACCATTTTTATAATGGTAAATCCAGACCTATTCAAAGGAAACACAGTAATGTGAGATCCTATTTGAGTAATGGCAACATAACTGTGAATTACGTAAAATCTTGGGGATCCATTAACCACGGCCTTGGCGAGAGATAGGGTCTGGAATACATCAACGGGGATGGGTTTGAAGCCTATAAATCATAAACCATGTATGAGGATACCCAACCTAGGGACCAGAGATCCTGTAACTAGGTTCAATGGGAAGAACGAATCATATGGTGGTTGTAAAAATGCACTCTTTAATATTTGGTTATCCATCCCTATGATGTAAGTGCATTTGTCCTGTAATGTTGGAGGGTTGAGTTTTATACTTTTAATGAAATTCTGTAGCTCTAGTTGAGTGGGGTGCGTAAAATACAGGAACATCCTTGACAGATTTTACCTATGTGAGCATGAAAGTGGGGCCGTTTTCTATGAGAACAAGGTTTATTCTCAAATATGCTCATGAAAACTGGGATAAGCACAAGGCCGTAATGTGCTGGCTATTAAAGCTTATGTCAACACCTAGATTATTATGTGTGAGTAGTAATACTTTATTTCCCCTAAACAGTCATAGTTCAAGTCTGAGACCACTACTGACTCTGGAATGGAGGTTGCTGTTTCACTAATGAAGGTTCAATGCAAAGCACACCTTCATGATGTATACTAGTCTCTATTTGTTTGGTAATCTCTCTTGTCCTTGTTGATATTAAAATGAGTGGGAAATTGTTGGTCCATTTTAATATCTTTTATTTATTTATTGATATATCTTGTTCATGAATGGAGTTTCATTACTTTGGTAACATCCTATCTTGTTCATGAATTAAGTTTCATTACTTTGGTAACCTCTTATCTTGTTCATGAATGGAGAGTAATTAGAATTCATGAACTTGGTGGTGAGTTAGTTTTTGAAGTTAGTCTATTTTCTCTAGTTTAATGATCATCTTTATTTTGGTGTAACGTGTAAGGTCCTAGTGGCCTATAAATAGTTCCTCTCTTCTACTCTTTTCTACACCAACACACCAACTATTTTCTATACAAAAGAGATTACTAGCAAAGAAGACTATTTTTCTTTGTGGAGCTTTGGGTTCACCATCTTGTGCAGAGTTGGCCTGAACCATACGATAAGTGGTCGGGCTGTTGTATTCTCGAGGGGACAAGTCATAGTTTTGTGACTGCTGCATCAGTATTTGGGTTCTTCCTACCATAGTAGACTTGATCTCCTTAAAGAAAACGAGATATTCGTGCCTCAGTTTGATCTATTTGTATCTCATTTTCTTTCTATTATTTATATATAAAATATAATTTTTTCTGGTATTTTCACCAACAATTTTAAGGATATCAAACATGGAACAAGTGCCAGAAAAAACCAGTGAGGGAATTGGAGTTTCATTCCTTTGGTGACCTCTTATCTTGTTCATGAATGGAGTTTCATTACTTTGGTAACCTCTTATCTTGTTCATGAATGGAGAGTAATTAAAATTCATGAACTTGGTGGTGAGTTAGTTTTTGGAGTTACTCCATTTTCTCTAGTTTAATTATCATCTTTATTTTTTGTGTAACTTGTAAGGTCCTAGTGGCCTATAAATAGTCCCTCTCATCTTTACTTTGGTAACCTCTTATCTTGTTCATGAACATGATATATCAATAAATAAATAAAAGATATTAAAATGGACCAACAATCCCCTACTCATTTTAATATCAACAAGGACAATAGAGATTACCAAACAAAGATAGACTAGTATGCATCATGAAGGTATGCTCTGCATTAAACCTTTATTAGTGAAACAGCAACCTCTACTCCATAGTCAGTAGTGGTCTCAGACTTAAACTATGACTGCTTAAGGGAAATAAAATATTACTGCTCACACATAATAGTACAGGTGTTGACGTGAGCTTTACTAGCCAGCCCATTATGGCCTTGTGTTAATCCCAGTTTTCATGAACATATTTGAGAATAAGCCTTGTTCTCATAGAAAGCGGCCCCACTTTCATGCTTACAATGGCGAAATCTGTCAAGAATGTTCCCGTAATTGACACACCCCACTCAATAAGAGCTACAGAATTTCATTAAGAGTATAAAAACTCAACCTTGCATTGAACCTTCATTAGTGAAACAGCAACCTCTACTCCAGAGTCAGTAGTGGTCTAAGACTTGAACTATGACTGCCTAAGGAAAATAAAGTATTACTACTCACACATAATAATCTAGGTGTTGACATGAGCTTTAATAGCCAACACATTACAACCTTGTGCTTATCCCAGTTTTCATGAGCATATTTGAGAATAAACCTTGTTCTCATAGAAAGCGGTCCCAATTTCATGCTCACATAGGTGAAATCCATCAAGGATGTTCATGTAATTTACACACCCCGCTCAACAAGAGCTACAGAATTTCATTAAGAGTATAAAAACTAAACCCTCCAACATTACAGGACAAATGCACTTACATCATAGGGATGGATAACAAAATATTAAAGAGTGCATTTTTACAACCACCATATGATTCGTTCTTCCCATTGAACCTAGTTATAGGATCTCTGGTCCCTAGGTTGGGTATCCTCATACATAGTTTATGATTTTATTGGCTACAAACCCATCCCCCTCGATATATTCCAGACCCTATCTCTCGCCAAGGCCTTGGTTAACGGATCCGCAAGATTATCACAAGATCTTACATAATTCACAGTTATGATGCCATTACTTAAATAAGATCTCACATTACTGTGTTTCCTTCGAATAGGTCTGGATTTACCATTATAAAAATGGATGTTCACTCTACCAATAGCAGCAGTGCTATCACAACGAATTAACACAAGGGGAATTGGTTTTTCCCAAAAAGGATTTTCACGTAACAAATCTCTCAACCAATTCGCTTCATAACATGCTGAACCTAACGCTATAAGCTCAGCTTCCATTGTAGAATTAGCAATTATAGTATGCTTTCAAGGCAAAATAAAACCCGAGATAGAGAGAAAATCACCTGACAAAGTGTTCAAATCGACATCACTATATCTCTCAAGTACCGCAGGATACTTGTTATAAGACAAACCATAATTTTTGGTACCAGATAAATATCTTATAATTCTTCCCACGGCTAAGCAATGATCTCGACTTGGTTTGCTAGTAAACCTGCTAAGTACTCCAACAGCATATGCAATGTCAGGTCTAGTACAGTCAGTAGCATATCTCAAACTACCAATCATGTTAACATATTCCTTTTGATTAATCACTTCCTTTTCATTTGCTACAACAGATAAATGTATGTTTGCATCAAAAAGAGTAGCAACATGTTTACAAGCTAGAAAATTATATTTCTTTAAAATTTTCTCAACATAATGCGACTGATCAAGAAAAATACCATCATTAGTCTTCGTAATTTTAATTCCCAAAATAAAATTGGCTTCACCAAGATCTTTCATATCAAAGTGGCTATTAAGCATATTTTTAGTCTCATTTATAATATGCAAATTGGAGCAAAAAATAAGTAGATCATCCACATATAGGTTAATAATCATATGTGCATTCTCACAAATTTTATAATATATGCACTTTTCACATTCATTAGTCTTATAGCCATTCTCAAGCATGCAGGAATCAAATTTCTCATGCCACTGTTTAGGAGCTTGTTTTAAACCATAAAGGGATTTAGTTAGCTTACACACCTTGCTTTCTTGGCCAGGCTCTACAAAGCCTTCGGGTTGGTCTATATAAATCTCTTCATCTAGATCTCCATTTAAAAATGCTGTTTTCACATCCATTTGATAAAGTTTTAAATCATGAATTGCAGCCACTGCTATCAACAATCTAATGGATGTAACTCTAGTAACCGTTGAAAAAGTATCAAAAAAATCAAGATCAACTTGTTTCTTAAAACCTTTAGCGACAAGCCTTGCTTTATATTTATCTATAGTTCCATCCGGTTTAAGTTTTTTACGAAGGACCCATTTACACCCAATAGTTTTACAACCTAGAGGTAAATCCACTAGCTTCCATGTTTTATTTGAAAGTAGTAAATCTATCTTATCAGTTATAGCCTCTTTCCAGAAAATAGCATCAGGTGATGATAAAGCTTCTTGCAGCGTAAGAGGAATTTCTTCCATATTGTAAAGCTAATAGTTAGGGCCAAAATCTTTTTCAACTCTAGCTCGTTTACTTCTTCTTGGTTGGATTTGAAAATTTTCTTGTTCTTGAAAAACTTGAGAAGGCGTAGAAGAGCTAGGCATGGATAAAATATTTTCAGAAATTATTTGACCCCCACTATTTCTAGATTTGAAAGGAAATTTTTTTCATAAAAAATAGCATCACTTGATTCAAAAATAATATTATTTTTCATATCAAAAAGTCTATAAGTTGTACTATGCAACGCATACCCAAGAAAAGCACAGCTGGTAGCTCGCTTACCCAATTTAGGTCGTTTTGGATCTGCAAGCCTCACAAAAGCTAAATAACCCCAAACCCTCAAATAACCTAGATTTGGTTTATGCCCCGCCACAACTCATATGGTACAATTTTAGTCTTTTTGTGTGGCACTCTATTTATCACATGACAAGTTGTCAAAATAGCCTCGCCCCAAAGATTTGAGGGAACACCTGGATCAATAAGCATACATTCGTCAAGTCAATTAACGTTCTATTTTTTCTTTCAGCTACGCCATTAGATGAAGGTGAATATGGTGGAGTAGTCTCATAAATGATTCCCAAAGACTGAACAAAAGAGTTGAATCCAAGAGATTCATACTCCCTGCTTCTATCCCTTCTAATTCTTTTAATCTTTTTACCGAATTGATTTTCCACTTCAAGAAGGAATTCTTTAAATTTCTCAAAAGCATCACTTTTATTTTTTAATAAATATATGTTTGTTTATTTTTGAAAAATCATCAATAAATGTGATAAAATATCGGTTACCACCCTGAGTTAAAATTCCTTCAAACCCACACAAATCAGTATGAAATAATTCTAGTAATTCGGTATTTTTTTCAACACTTTTATGAGGCCTCTTGGTAATTTTTGCTTTCCTGCAAACTTCACATTTCTCAAAAAATTTTGTCACTTTAGGAATTAATCCTAAACTACTCATGATTCCCACGTATTTACTGTTAATATGACACAAACGAGCATGCGGAAAATTAATAGAAGACAAAGTGTAAGTGATGTCATAGTAATAATCATAAAATTAATCAGTAAGGAAATTTAAGAGATAAAAATGACATTTATAATCTTTTGTATTGTAAGAAACCACTTTTGCTTCATGTGCCTCGTAGTCTTCATCATTCATCTCCATGGCTGGGATTTTGTTTGGCTTCTTCTCAGTAAGAACATATGTAACTTTCAAAAGGCTGAGCTAAAAAAGAATTTTTCCTTTCCACCTCTTAAAATGAATTCCCTTGAACTTGAAAGGCTTGTTGAGATATCCAATTCCATCATTGATTTTTTCTGGTACTTGTTCCATGTTTGATCTCCTTTAAATTGTTGGTGAAAATACTAAAAAAAATTACTTGGTAGTGAGTTAGTTTTTGGAGTTACTCCATTTTCTCTGGTTTAATGATCATCGTTATTTTGGGTTTAACTTGTAAGGTCCTAGTGGCCTATAAATAGTCCCTCCCGTCTACTCTTTTCTACAACAACACACACCAACTAGCCAGCACATTACGGCCTTGTGCTAATCCCAGTTTTCATGAGCATATTTGAGAATAAGCCTTGTTCTCACAGAAAGCGGCCCCACTTTCATGCTCACATAGGTGAAAGCTATCAAGGGTGTTCCCGTAATTGGCACACCCCACTCAACAAGAGTTACAGAACTTCATTAAAAGTATAAGAACTCAACCCTCCAACATTACAGCACAAATGCACTTACATCATAGGGATGGATAACAAAATATTAAAGAATGCATTTTTACAACCACCATATGATTCGTTCTTCCTATTGAACCTAGTTACAGGATCTCTGGTCCCTAGGTTGGGTATCCTCATACATAGATTACGATTTTACAGGCTTTAAACCCATCCCCCTCGATGTATTCCAAACACTATCTCCCACCAAGGCCTTGGTTAACGGATCTGCAACATTATCACAAGATTTTACATAATTCACAATTTTGATGCCATTACTCAAATAGGATCTCACATTACTGTGTTTCCTTTGAATAGGTTTGGATTTACCATTATAAAAATGGTTATTCACTCTACCAATAGCAGCAGTGCTATCACAACGAATTAACACAGGGAGAATTGGTTTTTCCCAAAAAGGAATTTCACGTAACAAATCTCTCAACCAATTCGCTTCATAACATGCCGAAGCTAACGCTATAAGCTCAGCTTCCATTGTAAAATTAGCAATTATAGTCTGTTTTTTATACTTCCAACATATACCACCACCCAAGGGAAAAATAAAACCCGAGGTAGAGAGAAATCACCTGACAAAGTGTTCCAATCGGAATCACTATATCCCTCAAGTACCATAGGATACTTGTTATAAAACAAACCATAATTTTTGGTCCCAGATAAATATTTCATAATTCTTCCTATGGCTAGCCAATGATCTTGACTTGGTTTGCTAGTAAACTTGCTAAGTACTCCAACAGCATATGCAATGTCAGGTCTAGTACAGTCAGTAGCATATCTCAAACTACCAATCATGCTAGTATATTCCTTTTGATTAATCACTTCTTTTTCATTTGTTACAACAGATAAATGTATGCTTGCATCAAAAGATGTAGCAACATGTTTACAGTCTAGAAAGTTATATTTCTTTAAAACTTTCTCAACATAATCCTACTGATCAAGAAAAATGCCATTGTTAGTCTTGGTAATTTTAATTCCCAAAATAAAATTGGCTTCACCAAGATCTTTCATATCAAATTGGCAATTAAGAATATTTTTAGTTTCATTTATGAGATGCAAATTAGAGCCAAAGATACGTAGATCATCCACATATAGGCTAATAATAACATGTGCATTCTCACAAGTTTTGTAATATATGCACTTATCACATTCATTCGTCTTATAGCCATTCTCAAGCATGCAGGAATCAAATTTCTCATGCCACTGTTTAGGTGCTTGTTTTAAACCATAAAAGGATTTAGTTAGCTCACACACCTTGCTTTCTTGGCCAGGCTCCACAAAGCCTTCGGGCTGGTCCATGTAAATCTCCTCATCTAGATCTCCATTTAAAAATACTGTTTTCACATCCATTTGATAAATTTTTAAATCATGAATTGTAGCCACTACTATCAACAATCTAATGGATGTAACTCTAGTAACCGGTGAAAAAGTATCAAAGAAATCAAGATCAACTTGTTGGTTAAAACCTTTAGCGACAAGCCTCGCTTTATATTTATCTATAGTTCTATTCGGTTTAAGTTTTTTACGAAGGACCCATTTACACCCAATAGTTTTACAACTTGGAGGTAAATCCACTAGCTTCCATGTTTTATTTGAAAGTAGTGAATCTATCTCATCATTTACAGCCTCTCTCCAGAAAATAGCATTAGGTAATGATAAAGTTTCTTGCATCGTAAGAGGAATTTCTTCTACATTGTAAAGATAATAGTCAGGGCCAAAATCTTTTTCAGCTCTAGCTCGTTTACTCCTCCTTGGTTGGATTTGAAAATTTTCTTGTTCTTGAAAAACTTAAGAAGGAGTAGAAGAGCTAGGCATGAATAAAATATTTTCAGAAATTATTTGACCCCCACTATTTTTGAATTTGAAAGGAAATTTTTTTCATGAAAAATAGCATCACTTGATTCAAAAATAATATTATTTTCCATATCACAAAATCTATAAGCTATACTATGCAACGCATACCCAAGAAAAGCACAGGTGGTAGCTCGTTCACCCAATTTAGGTCGTTTAGGATCTGCAAGCCTCACAAAAGCTAAACAACCCCAAACCCTCAAATAACCTAGATTTGGTTTATGCCCCCGCCACAACTCATAAGGTACAATTTTAGTCTTTTTCTGTGGCACTCTATTTATCACAAGGCAAGTTGTCTAAATAGCCTCGCTTCAAAGATTTGAGGGAGCACCTGAATCAATAAGCATAGCATTCGTCAAGTCAATTTACATTCTATTTTTTCTTTCAGCTACGCCATTAGATGAAGGTGAATATGGTGAAGTAGTCTCATGAATAAGTCCCAATGACTGAACAAAAGAGTTGAATCCAAGAGATTCATACTCTTGCCCTCTATCACTTCTAATTCTTTTAATCTTTTTATGGAATTGATTTTCCATTTCAAGAAGGAATTCTTTAAATTTCTCAAAAGCATTACTTTTATTTTTTAATAAATATACTTTTGTGTATTTTGAAAAATCATCAATAAAAGTGATAAAATATCAATTACCACCTTGAGTTAAAATTCCTTCAAATTCACAGAAATCAGTATGAAATAATTCTAGCAATTCGGTATTTTTGCAACACTTTTATAAGACCTTTTGGTAATTTTTGCTTTACTGGAAACTTCACATTTCTCAAAAAATTTTGTCACTTTTGGAATTAGTCCTAAACTACTCATTATTCCCACATATTTGCTGTTAATATGACACAAGCGAGCATGCCAAAAATTCATAGAAGACAAAGTGTAAGTAGTATCGTAGTAATAATCATAAAATTAATTAGCAAGGAATTTTAAGAGATAAAAATGACATTTATACTTATCTATATTACAGGAAGCCACTTTTGCTTCATGTGCCTCATAGTTTTCATCATTCATCTCCTCGGTTGGGATTTTGTTTGGGTTCTTCTCAGTAAGAACATATGCAACTTTCAAAAGGCGGAGCTAAAAAAGAACTTTTCCGTTCCACCTCTTAAAATGAACTCTGTAGACACCCCATTTTTGACCGACCTTAAGACTCAGACGTCACCGATTGAGTGCTTGGTGATGTTGCATAATGTGCTCGTTCAGAAGTTTCAGAGTCGCGGCCGTGAGCCCTGCCTCCAGACTTCCGAACCTTCTTCTGTGCCTTGTCTCAGTTTGCGAACCAGACTCGGTTTTCTCTGTTTCTTTTCCTGAGGGGAGGGAGAGGTCCCGTAGACCATCTCTCAATGTCCGTAGGCTACATTTGGTGGCCGTAGGCCATTTTGCCCATTTCGGAGTCCGGTTCCCGGTTTTCAGGACCGTTGGCCGCGTGCCTCGGTTCGGGACCGCTTAACCATCTCCTATTGCTCCGGTTTTTGGCATACATCTTATTTAGTCCCTTGGGGTCTGAGAAACCCACTTCGTGGTCGAATACCACTTTCGGTGCTTAACAGCCCATTTTCGGGACCCCGAACTGCGTGTTTTGGTCTCCGAGCTTTCGTTTTGCAACGGTTTTCGTTCATTTTTGGCAGGTACCTCTGTTTTATCACTGGAGAGGTCACTGAAGGGTGGGAGGCCAGTAATTGTTGCAGCAACCAGTTATCTCTCCTCCGGAGCCCTCCGACACCCGTTTTTCCAACTTCCGGGCCAATGTTGAACACCTTGGAGTTAGTGTTGCCAACTTTCAACCACATATTTGTGATCTACACACTTGGGAGGATCCTAAAAGTTTATGGCCGGCCATTAATTTTTCTTTCCATTTTTGCCCCTCCTCTTCCGGGCCAATGTTGAACACCTTGGGCCCACTTTCTTGAACTTTGAACCACATATTTGTGATCTACACACTTGGGAGGATCCTAAAAGTGTATGGCCGGCCATTAATTTTTCTTTCCATTTTTGCCCCTCCTCTTCCGGGCCAATGTTGAACACTTTGGGCCCACTTTCTTGAACTTTGAACCACATATTTGTGATGTACACACATGGGAGGACACCAAAAGTTGGTGGGAGGCCAGCAATTTTGCCGAAAAGCCAACTTCTTTTTGGTCAAAAGTGGTTCAGCATGAATCCGGGAAGGAGAAAAAGCTGCGCGGCTTCACCGAAACGGGCGTAACTCTTTTCGCAAGAGGAATTAAGATATGAGGCCACCACCATTGGAGAGCTTACTTCCGGGGCTTCATTTTGCACTCAAGAATCTCCCAAGTCCAAGTCCGGGGGGGGGAGATGTGGTTGGTTGAAGTCCGCCTGGACTGAATCTGCGCGGCTTCACGGAAAAGGGCATAACTTTTTCTACAGGAGGAATTTTAATGTAAGGTTTGCGCCATTGGAAAGCTAACTTCTGGGGCTTCATTCTAGGGGGTGGCCGACCACTTTTTTCTTTGACCTAGCCGGCCGGCTAGAGGAAGTGGCCGGCCGGCCACCTGCAGCAAAATACCTGGCCGGCCTGCTTTTTCAGGTTGAGTGCATTCCAGCTGTGCCTTGGTTTTCCCCCAAAAAATGTCTACATCCGGGGACCCTTTTGAAAGAAGAAAAAGGCTCATTTTTCTCTCCACTTTGGGGGAGGCTCTTCTCTCTCTCTCTTAAATTTTGCTGGCCTCCCAACTCAAGAAAAGGGGTTACAAGGCTTGCTTGGAGGAGATACATACATAGCACCCCATTTCCTTCAAGTTTTGGGTTCCATTTCTTCATCACCTCCAAGCTCTACCATCACCACTTCATTTCCAGCAACAAGGAGGGCTTCTCAAAGGCTGAAGGAGCTGCAAATTGGTCCAAGAAGCAACAAAAGACTTGTCTCCAAAGGTGAGTTGCCATTTTTTCTTTTTTGAGCTTTTCTTTGCAATATTTCTTAGCCTCTCCTTCTTATACATTTGAGCTCCGACCAAAACTGAAAGTACCCTTTTTTTGAGCTCATTTTCATGTCTCATTAAGGGCTCAACCCTGTTTGAGCTCTCCATATGCCACTTTCTTCAATACCCTTCGTAAATACCGTTTTCTTGCATGATTTTTTTAGCTCGTGTGTAATCTGTTTTGGAGCATGACATAAACTGTAAATAGGCTTATTTTGAGCCCCTCTTCAACATTGAAGAAGGGCTCAACACCATTTGGGACCTCCATGTTATACTTGCCTTTATACTCCCCTTTTGGTCCCATTTTTGCATGCTATGGAAGCCTATCATGATTTGGTTTTTGGCCATTTTACAGTTCTGAAAATAGTCTCATTTTGGTCCATTATTCATGTTTTGTTTAGGGTCTTTCATGGTTTGGGACCTCCATATGCCACTTCATGTTATATCTCACTTTCGGCCCCCATTTTTGCATGTTTTGTTAGCCTATCATGCTTTGGTTTTTGGCCATTTTACAGTTCTGAAAATAGTCTTATTTTAGCCCATTCTACATGTCTCATTAAGGGTCTTTGGCCGTTTGTGGAATATTTTGCATACCTCATGTTATAGCCTCTTTTGAGCCTTATTTTGCATTGCATTTCTAGCATGTTTGTATACTGTTTCTGGGTTTTTACAGTTCTGTAAACATGCTTATTTTTGGTCCATCTTCAATGTTGTAGAAGATAATTTTTCAATTTGGGCTGTGCATATACCACTTGCCTCTTTGGCCACCTTTTGGTCCGTTTTCTTGCATAAAAATTTAGCCTTATCTATGTTTGTTTTTGAGGCTTTTACAGTTCTGTGAAAGTGCTTATTTTTGGTCCCTCTTCAATGTTGTTGAAGGGTCCTAACCTGTTTGAGGACAGCAGCTATGAGTTGCTTCTTAATCCCATGTTTAGGGCCATTTTCGCATGCTAATTTTGCCCTATCTTTGCTTGCTGTTTGGCCTTGTTTTGTACTAGTAAAATGCTTATTTTGGGACTGTCTTGATTCTGTATTTACATTCCATGTGCCAATTATGCATGTTTGGCATAGCTGTAGGCCATTTCGGGTGCCATAATCCATCTTCCGGGACTTTTTCATGCATCGGGTGTGTTTTCGCCTCATTTCGGGGCTGTTTTCCCCCACATTTCAGTGCTGAAATTTCATTAGCATGTTTGCATGTCATTTCCATGACATTTGCATTGCGTATGCATCGCCTCGATTTGCGTGCCCGTGTGCACGCATTTCGAGGCACCTCATTTTCTGCCATCGGCATCTTATGTGAGTGCGGCTGAGGCTCTCTCATGTTAGTATAAGTCCATATTGCATTCTGTATGTCATTTGCATCACATTCCGCTATCGCCTCGGTTTGCGTGCCCATGTGCACGCATTTCGAGGCACCTCATTTTTATCCGCCGGCATCCTATGTGAGTGTGGCTGAGGCTCACTCATGTTGGTATAAGCCCATATCATGTTTTCATGTCATTTCATCATATTTCGCCATTGCCTCGGTTTGCGTGCCCGCGTGCACGCATTTCGAGGCACCTCATTTTTATCCACTAGCATCCTGTGTGAGTGTGGCTGAGGCTCTCTCATGTTGGTATAAGCCCATATCACATTTCCATGTCATTTGCATTGCGTATACCATTGCCTCGGTTTGCGTGCCCGTGTGCACGCATTTCGAGGCACCTCATTTTCATTGCATATACCATTGCCTCGGTTTGCGTGCCCGTGTGCACGCACTTCGAGGTATTTCATTTTCATAGCATTGTGCATAGTAGGTTGTATCTTAGATTGCATTATGTCTTTTTTCTCAGTTTGCGTGCCCGTGTGCACGCATTTCAAGGCGTCTCATTTTCATTGTATTTATGCATTTTCTCGGTTTGCGTGCCCGTGTGCACGTATTTCGAGACATCTCACTTCCATAACATTGTGTATGTTAGGATTGTATATTAGTTGCAGTTCACGCATATCATGCATATTGCATCGTGTCCGAAATAGGAGTTAGCCCGAGCACGGGAAACGAGGTACATTTCGTACTCCGAGTGACGGAATGTGTCTCAATTCCCCAGTCGCCAACACTCCGGATTATCCATGATGGAGTTTGGTTTTAGCTGTAGTTTCATGTGCATTCATCCTATATTGAGTTGTGCATTTCGATTCCTCGACCATCATGCCTCGGTATGCGTGATTGGTGGCACGAGGATCGAGACATGCATATATCTGTGCAAATACATTGCTATGCCCCTTTCCTGCTCTCTATTGCAGCAAAACGCAGAGGCAGCAACTTTTTGGGACTTGGCACGCATTTCAAGAACAGGTGTAAACAGAGGCTAATTGGGGCATTCCGGTGGATTTCCACGCAAGACAATCCGGACATGCATCATCCATCAGAAGCAAGGCAGTCCCTGGCTTGCACGCCAGTTTTATTTACTTTCTTAGTTAATTTGTTAATTAATTAGGATTCTGTAATATTTTGGACTGTAACATTCTTTTATTCGGGACTGTAATATTCTTTTATTCGGGACTGTATTCTTTATTCGGACCCTCTGCGCGAGGGCACAACTGTAATAAAGTGTGCGTGAGTGTGATATATGTCTTCCAACCCCACGTCTTTCTCCCTTTTATTTATCCGCTTATGATGGTTAGATTAGGGCATATTTCAATTAGCATACAGTATGATCGCATGTTTGCATTCATTCATCTGTTTTGCATGCACCGGGCTCGACGCATCATACTAACTGCATTGTACTTTCAATTCCAAATTGAATACATGTTAGTTGTAGCATTTCATATGACATGTTTAGAATAGCCGAGCCTGCTATAGTTTGCATTTTTGCATGTGTTGCATTAGGCATTACTGTATACTTAGGATCATACATGATTTCTAATGTAGTTTCTGTTTTGGCTTGGAGTACTCGGTAAGTTTTATGCTTTAGCATCTTCACATGTGTGTGAATGATTGCCATGATAGCATGCTTGCCATGAGGCTAATTGCTTATGTGAAATATCTGCCTGAATGCCTGTGGGTGAAGGTTGGGTTATTTGAATTGGGACAATTCATCAAATGTTTGTTTTAAGCCCACTAGATAGTGGCAAAACCATCCTTTCTAAAAGCCCACCTGAGGGTGGCAAATCCGCGTCTTAGCCTACCTGCGGGTAACACCATCAAACCATTTTCAAATAAATAAGCATGAAATGTTTTGTTCCAATTCGGACGACCCAGTCTATACTTATATGCTGTGAGCATCACATAGTAACCTAGGCTAATAACCGGAATAAGAACTCACAATATTTTCAAAAATTGATATCGTGGTTAGTAGAGGCCGGTCTATGACCGGGCGAGCGGGGGTGCTCACGAAGTGACCTTCCCCAATCGTACCCAAGTTCCCGAGCCGAGGCAACTTTGGTGATGACGGACATGTGGCCTTTTGGCACTGAGTCAGGGTTTCCTAAATTTCCCAAAATAAAATATTTAGGTGGCGACTCTGTATCTGGCAAAGCAGTCCATGTTTGGCACTACTTTTTCAAAAATCAGTTTCTCAAAATGATTTGCCGGATTTGGACTCTTTGGTTCAGATTAGGAACCGTGACATTCAAGAGTCCGAGCTGTAGTGACCCTAAATGAACAGAACGGGAGCTAACCCTCCCGGGGCGTTCGGGGGACGTCCACAGTTTCTGGCGACTCTGCTGGGGATTTAGAGAACTTGACTCGAACTCATGATATCTGTTTTTGACTACACTTGTGTGTTTCTTTGCATTGCATTTGCATTGGTGCGCCTAGGACACCGTGTTTGCCATCTGCTATTCCTGAACGGTTTGCCGGAGGCTTGTCTTGTCAAGGCATGACCATAAGGCTGACCGGTTGTGGGCTCTGCCAGTATGGGAACATGAACCCCGGTTTTACCGGGGCACCCTCTTTGACCATTCGACCTAGTGCATATTCAGATCCATAGTGACCATTCCAAACTAGGACAGGTTGCTTACCCGTTTATAGGTTGTTTGAAGCCGCTGCGTGCGTAGTGAAACCCTAACTCCTGACAAAATAGGACAGGGAAACCCTACCCCTTTATAGGGGTGTTTTTGGCTCTCACTTATCTGTTATGTGCTTTAGAGTGCGTCTCTACAGGAATGCATGTATCAGTGTATGAGTTTGGGCATCAGGCCTGCGGGCACCAGTTTGCGAATTTTGGCATCAGGCCTGCGGGCATCACTATCAGTATTTGGGAGTCAGCTTTACCTGTGGGTATCAGACTCAGATTTTGAGGCCGAATTTTGGGCAGAATTCAGTAGAGGGCACACTCATTCAACTATGCTCGTATCTGTTCAGGTGAAATCAGGCTGAGGTGCTGTTTGTTTTCTCTTTTGCTAGGTAGTCTTGGAACTATCGCTTCAGAAGGCTCCGATATCCCCCGAGGTTCATCGAACTTGTGCTGATAGACTTTGTCAGGTCAGAGATTCAATTCAAGGGTAATCAGTGTTCTGTCGCTGAGGCAAGGTAAAGAAAAGCCGGTCAGGGCTCATATGTTCATCTAATCCGTCAGTCACCAGTCACATCATCAGCAGACCCGCGATGGCACAGGGTTCAGAAGAATTTGTGGCCATGATAGCAATATTAAAACAGGGAACTGCCATGCAGGCTAAGACCAGTATTGAAACGCAACGCCCATCTGGGGCATCTGTTTCGTATCCAGCTTTGGGACCCCAGCCGAACTTCGACCCACTTCTACTAGCTGAAGATTTGCAGGGTCCAGATCCCCGAGAAAGGTTGACTCAAGCTCGAGTTTCCACAACCCTGGTGCAGCCTACTGAGAGGCTTCGTCTCTCCGATGTTAATGAGCTCGATCCGACTGCAGTGAAAATTGTGAACCTTGAGAAGCAATTCAAAAGGGCACAGGACCTTAACTCCATTCACGACATTGAGGATTGGTCCACCGAGGTTGCCGTAAGGCTCCCAGTCGAGAGTACCAATGCTGGCGGTAGCACTATTTCCAAACCTGCTAAAATCAATACAGTCGCCATAGCTGACCCTTTTGCCAAGGCCAGCCTACAAATAACCAGCCCAGCCCGAGCTCAGGGTAGATTTTTCACCCTCCTCCATATGAGCCTAACCAGCGCATTCAAAGTTCTGATGGAAAGGAGGCATCTCAAACCCCTTAGTCCTCAACCTTTGCAAAATCCACTCCCTGCCAGGCATAACCCCGCCAAGTACTGTATGTACCATCAGCAGCGCGGTCATGGCACCGACCGTTGCTACCGCCTTCGTCATGAGGTCCAAAATCTCATCGACAACCGGACGATAGCTCCACCTTCAGACCCCAATGACCAAACATCTCCTGCCTGCCTCAATCTCATCCGTATACTGCCATCCACCTATGACCCCAGCATATACATCACCCCGGCCCATCTACCCAAACCTGAGGTGTTTATCCCAGAAAGTATGGACTTATGCATGATGGGTGCACCTGAACCTCAATCATCTCAAGCCCGTGAACCCACTACTTCTGAGCTGAAGAGAATGATTGAAGATCTTCAGAGAACTGTGACAGATCTGGCCTTCGGGACATTGGCTCCATCATCAACCACACCACATACCGGGAACTTCATGTCAAAAGGCTCCCTGATGTTGGGACGGGCTACATTTGAGGAAGGCCAATCCCTTGGCAAAGTGGATGTGAGTGGAAGGAACAAGATAGGGGCGGACATGGATCCCAATGAACATCTTCTGTTGGCTGTTGAGGCTTTGAAAGTCAAAGGACTGAACAAAGAGCAAGTCCTCGCAGTTGTTGCAAAAGCTGTGGATGACACTTTCGCTACTCAAGTTGGGGGCAGTCTGAATCAAAGGGAACATCGGGAGAAGGGCTGTCATACCAGAGACGATCCTGTTACCTCTAATCCTCCACTCGGAAGAGATCGGCCAACCAGGCTAGCACCTGCCAATCCCTTTGCTGGTGCGCCCAGTAAAAATCCACAAGCCTTGAAGTACCAACCCCGAGGTCGGAGGGTCTTCTATGCCCTCTATATGCCTTTGTCCAAGGCTTTCCAAATCCTTGTTGGACAAGGCCATCTCAAACCCCTTGAGCCTCGGCCTCTCCCGAACCCTCTTCCGGCTACACATGATGTTACCCAGTACTGCGCGTACCATCAACAAACTGGCCATACTACTGACGACTGTTTCCGTCTTCGCCATGAAGTACAGGATCTATTTGACAATGGGGTCATCCCCGCACCAGGTCCTGCAAAGTCTATCGGCACTTGATCAGTGAACTTGTAGGAGATAATGTGATGTGATCGAGGGATGAACTACCTGCGGGCGGCGTTCAGTTTATTTCAGATATGGTGTATAGCACGCACTGTTTTGAGCATTTGCAAATACCAGTTTTTGTACATTCTGACTTAGGTATTGGGTCAGTCTTGTTGTTTTGTTTTGAGTCTGTCTCTTTGTTTTGAGTCGGTCTTTTTGATTAAGTGTCTGTCTTGTTGTATCGAGTCAGTCATGTTTTGTTAGAGTCGGGTGATTCCGGGGGTTTTACTTCGGATATCACTATTTTGTTTTGTGTTTGTCCTTTTGTTTTCTTTTGAGTCTGTTTCTGCCGGGGAGCCAGTTGTGCCAACAGATTTGAATAAAACAGCAGTGATTTTCACACTCTTGTGGTTGCCTCGGCCATGCGCCAATTGTACCAGAAAGTTTGAATGAAACGGCAGTACTTTTCGCCTACTCTTCTGCACCCTAAAATCATTGCATTGACCTAAGTTTTTCAAAACTTTTTGAACACTGTGGTGAAAACGAAGAGGAATGAATTCCTCGGGTTTTGCAAAATTTGATCATTTGAGAGAAAGAAAGGCGTGCTAAGCCCTTAATGAATGAAATCATGCTTGTTAGCGTGAGTACTGAGAAGGACCCTGGCTTGATCCAGACTGGTTTCACACTATCTTCAGCGCGAGCGATTTGTCGCTTTCTTAAAAACTTTCAAAAACAAAATGTTTTGCGCGGTCCCGCGAAGACCTGTGTGGAATCGCTCCCGAGATTGTGCAGCCTAGGATCGCTCTCAGCCTCGAGACTCAACCCCTTCGCTTCCAAACCTTGAACTTGAATTCAGAAGGTTCAACGGTCAACTACGATGTGAGGCCTGTGTGGCCAGATTTGAAGCAGCCCTCGAACAAGAGGCCAGGAAAGTCAGATCAAGAAGATCAGACCTTATCAGGAGAAGCTTGCGAAGCTAGAACAGAAACACCCCTCGAACTAGGGGCGAAAATGTCCGATGTGCTCGAAGAGCCGAAGATGGATCCTTCTGCAAATCAATACAGCAGCCACTCTCTTGGATAATGGATGGCTTCGAGATCCTAAAACCATTTGGCATGGACTTGTTACACTTTTACCCTTTGAGAGGCTCGCTGGGCCGAAAACCCGGAAGGGCGACCCAGGCAAAAGTTAGAGCAAGAGAAAAATACAAAAAAAGAAGAAAAGAAGCAAAAAATGCAAAAGGAAAAAAAGAAAACAAAAAAAAGAAAGAAAAGTGAAGAAAAATGCAAAGAAAATAACAAAAAAAGAAAATCAAAAGAAAAGAAATGAAAAGAATCGAAAAGAAAAGAAAAACGAAGCTCGCAAGGTCGAAAACCTGCAACAGGCGCCTTGGCAAAAGTTAGAGCATAAAAAGGAGAGGTTAATATCCGAGTGTACCTTAACCCCGAACTACGTAAGGCTTGATTCCCATCTATGGGATACGTAGGCAACTTCATTCTGAAGTCCAGCCGTAAAACACTTCAAATTCGACTGCGTTCATGTAATGGTTTTGATCATCTTCGCTTTCTCTGTATCCGAGAATTTGGTTGTGTTCGTCACTCTGAGGACTGACTACAATGTGCTGCGGGGCCATTCAGACAAGGGGCAACTTTCCGTTGCCATTCAATGCGCTGCGGGGCCATTCAAACAAGGGGCAACTTTTCGTTGCCATTCAACGTGCCGCGGTGCCGTTTGAGCAAGAGGCAATTTTCCTTCGAATCCGAGGTTGTGCATCTCGAGAGTAGGTTCCGTGCTCGTTGAGCAATGGTCGTTTGCAAAAATAATTTTTGGGATTTTTTTTACTGAGGTTAACTAATCTTCTCGAAAAGAACTCCATTTTTCAAAACTGGACCATTTCTCGGACCCAAAGGAGGAAAATTTTCAGTGCTCATGGCCTGACTTGCATGATTCTAAATCAGAAAATTGAACAAGCATGTTAATCTAACTCTCATTTTGGTCAAAATTTTTTAGGAGAAAACTAAGACAAAAAATGGTCAAAATGGTGAACTAGGGGCACAGTTGAGTCAGGTGTTCTGTCTTTTCCTCTTTGTCAAAATACTTGCCGGAAAGGGCAATCTACTTGCCAAGAAGGGCACTCTACCCGCCAGAATAGGGCACCACTGAAGTTAACAACAAAGGGCAGGAAGCTCTCACATCCTCCAACCAACGAGGTATCAAGCCAAGTGCGAAGCACGAACTAGAATGGGGCAAGATATTCCACTCCATCATCTGGACAGATCTTATCACGTCCAAACTCCCCAGCAAAGCATCATCATCTGATGTTAGCTGCAGATTTGCTACACACCCAGTTGTAGCGCAACCTTTCCGTGGGAGGAATTCACTAGCTGTGAGTGGAAGAAAGAGAATCTAGCAGAATGCTAGGGGCACGAGCCCACAATTTGCTGTTAATCCATCAACCACCCAGGGGAGGGATGTAAAATGAGAGATTAAAGAATAGAGGGATGTACGGTGAGAGAAAAGTGAGAAAAGGGTTTTGTGAGAAGAATCAAGCTTCATAGCCGAGTGATGTGAGGACCACAAATGAGAAAGGGTGGGAAACACTACCCGGTGAAACAGGTTCCCTGTGCATGTCTGAGTGTCGTGTCTTTTTGTTTTATCTCGATTCTTGCTTTGAGTCGTTCCGAGCCTGTCCCGGTGTGTTTAGGTTGTTTTACCTTGTTTTTCCTTTGTTGAGTGGTGTTTAGGTCGTGTGCCTTTTATTTCTGTGTTGAGTTGTCTTGTTGTGTTCAGTCGTAGGCTCAATACCTGGTCGAAAACTCATCTCTCATTTTCAAAAGTAAAATAGTTTTGTGCTCAAAGTGCTGTGTCATTCTTCACGTTTATGCAAAACAAGATTCGTTCTTTCATAAAACTGCAGGGTTCAACCCAAGTCATGTCAGAACAGTTAAAACCAGGACCCATTTGAAGCTATATGAGTTCCAGACTACAAAACAAAGCAAAAGAGGAAAATATTGGGTATCTGAGTGTGTTTCAACTTCGAAAAACTCCGTGATTGTGCTCTGGATGTACCTCTTCAGGCCTTGTCAGTGCTTCGAAGAATGAGTGTGCCTCTACTCCGAGCTTAAGCCTGCTTCAAGATTAGAATGGCAATTAAAGTAGCAGCAGGTGTTATACCTATTCATTGCATTGATTATGTGCATCTATCTAGCATTGTTATGCTCATCCATTGCATTGTTATGCACCAATTCACTTGCAATTATCATTCTTTCTCCTCGCGCGTGCGACTACTCACACCATTTCCGGTTAAAAGTGTTCGGATTACGTTCCAATGCTCACACCATTTTCGGTTAAAAGTGTTCGGATTACGTTCCAATGCTCACACCATTTCCGGTTAAAAGTGTTCGGATTACGTTCCAATGCTCACACCATTTCCGGTTAAAAGTGTTCGGATTACGTTCCAATGCTCACACCATTTCCGGTTAAAAGTGTTCGGATTACGTTCCAATGCTCACACCATTTCCGGTTAAAAGTGTTCGGATTACGTTCCAATGCTCACACCATTTCCGGTTAAAAGTGTTCGGAATACGTTCCAATGCTCACACCATTCCGAAACACTAGGATAAGTCCCTATGTTTCTCTCTTTGTCCCATTCCTCACACGATTTCAGCGTGTCTGGAATTTATCTTTACGAGTCCAACGTGGTTGAAGTGTGTCACCATTTCGCATCTATTGTACTCTCTATTGCATCACATCTATTACATCCATTGCACCATATCTGTTTTATCGCCCGGTCTAAGAAGACCTTAAATCCTTGGTCTAAGGAGACCTTAAATCCTGCATCATCATTCGCGCTGTTTTGCGCATCGCACTTGCATTTATTCGCGCCGCCTCGTGCACTTTCCGGTCTAGGAGACCTTAAATCCTCTAAAGGTGCAATTCCTTTGGTGTTTGTCGTGCCCAAACGACTTCCGGCGGTCTGGTATAGCTACCTGCCTGTGTTTGCGGTGAGTTCCTAGGAGACCAACTGAGACGGTGGAAACTAGAGTTCGAATGGCTTATGCCTAGAACGCAAAGGTTCGGGATTTCCGAAACTAAAGTCTGGTTTAAATACCCAGGGGTATATCCTCGGCTTGAAATCTGTATGGCAGCCCCATAGATTGAGATAGCATCTGTATGCACCTTAATTCTGGATACTGATCCAACCTAGTCTGTCACCCTGTTGGAGAATAGGGAAAGCTGCGACCATAGTCAGGGAGAAAAGTAGTACCTGCGGTTCAACCAAGAAGAAGCGAGAGATCCCCAGCAGCATGAGGTAAGTCATTACCAATTGCCCCTGTGAGGTACCTTCATTTCCTAGCTATTACATTGCATTTCAGTTATTACATTACAGTGCATTGCATGAATCCTCAACTTTCAAACTGGCTTCACGTAGCGTATAAGTCCACTCTTTCAAATCGGCTTCGCGTAGCGTATAAGTCCAACTTTCAAACCGGCTTCGCGTAGCGTATAAGTCCAACTTTCAAATCGGCTTCGCGTAGCGTATAAGTCCACTCTTCAAACCGGTTTCGCTTAGCGTATAAGTCCAACTTTCAAATCGGCTTCGCGTAGCGTATAAGTCCAATTATCAAACCGGCTTCGCGTAGCGTATAAGTCCAATTATCAAAATCTCCCTGCATATCATTTTGTATCTTGCCCTCTACCTGCGGGCATACCTGCGGGCACATCTCTGTTTATCCTGTATGTTTGTCTAAGTCTTCGGCCTTGTCAAAAATGGGTCGTCTCTGGGCTTTGACATTCACTCCCGTCACTTGTGACTTCCGAGTTCTGTCAAAGAGGGGCAACTGTAGACACCCCATTTTTGACCGACCTTAAGACTCAGACGTCACCGATTGAGTGCTTGGTGATGTTGCATAATGTGCTCGTTCAGAAGTTTCAGAGTCGCGGCCGTGAGCCCTGCCTCCGAACTTCCGAACCTTCTTCTGTGCCTTGTCTCGGTTTGCGAACCATACTCGATTTTCTTTGTTTCTTTTCTTGAGGGGAGGGAGAGGTCCCGTAGACCATCTCTCAATGTCCGTAGGCTACATTTGGTGGCCGTAGGCCATTTTGCCCATTTCGGAGTCCGGTTCCCGGTTTTCGGGACCGTTGGCCATGTGCCTCGGTTCGGGACCGCTTAACCATCTCCTATTGCTCCGGTTTTTGGCATACATCTTATTTAGTACCTTTTGAGGGACACTGGGGTCTGAGAAACCCACTTCGTGGTCGAATACCACTTTCGGTGCTTAACAGCCCATTTTCGGGACCCCGAACTGCGTGTTTTGGTCTCCGAGCTTTCGTTTTGCAACGGTTTTCGTTCATTTTTGGCAGGTACCTCTGTTTTATCACTGGAGAGGTCACTGAAGGGTGGGAGGCCAGTAATTGTTGCAGCAACCAGTTATCTCTCCTCCGGAGCCCTCCGACACCCGTTTTTCCAACTTCCGGGCCAATGTTGAACACCTTGGAGTTAGTGTTGCCAACTTTCAACCACATATTTGTGATCTACACACTTGGGAGGATCCTAAAAGTTTATGGCCGGCCATTAATTTTTCTTTCCATTTTTGCCCCTCCTCTTCCGGGCCAATGTTGAACACCTTGGGCCCACTTTCTTGAACTTTGAACCACATATTTGTGATCTACACACTTGGGAGGATCCTAAAAGTTTATGGCCGGCCATTAATTTTTCTTTCCATTTTTGCCCCTCCTCTTCCGGGCCAATGTTGAACACTTTGGGCCCACTTTCTTGAACTTTGAACCACATATTTGTGATGTACACACATGGGAGGACACCAAAAGTTGGTGGGAGGCCAGCAATTTTGCCGAAAAGCCAACTTCTTTTTGGTCAAAAGTGGTTCAGCATGAATCCGGGAAGGAGAAAAAGCTGCGCGGCTTCACCGAAACGGGCGTAACTCTTTTCACAAGAGGAATTAAGATATGAGGCCACCACCATTGGAGAGCTTACTTCCGAGGCTTCATTTTGCACTCAAGAATCTCCCAAGTCCAAGTCCGGGGGGGAGAGATGTGGTTGGTTGAAGTCCGCCTGGACTGAATCTGCGCGGCTTCACGGAAAAGGGCATAACATTTTCTACAGGAGGAATTTTAATGCAAGGTTTGCGCCATTGGAAAGCTAACTTCTGGGGCATCATTCTAGCGGGTGGACGACCACTTTTTTCTTTGACCTAGCCGGCCGGCTAGAGGAAGTGGCCGGCCGGCCACCTGCAGCAAAATACCTGGCCGGCCTGCTTTTTCAGGTTGAGTGCATTCCAGCTGTGCCTTGGTTTTCTCCCAAAAAATGTCTACATCCGGGGACCCTTTTGAAAGAAGAAAAAGGCTCATTTTTCTCTCCACTTTGGGGGAGGCTCTTCTCCCTCTCTCTTAAATTTTGCTGGCCTCCCAACTCAAGAAAAGGGGTTACAAGGCTTGCTTGGAGGAGATACATACATAGCACCCCATTTCCTTCAAGTTTTGGGTTCCATTTCTTCATCACCTCCAAGCTCTACCATCACCACTTCATTTCCAGCAACAAAGAGGGCTTCTCAAAGGCTAAAGGAGCTGCAAATTGGTCCAAGAAGCAACAAAAGACTTGTCTCCAAAGGTGAGTTGCCATTTTCTCTTTTTTGAGCTTTTCTTTGCAATATTTCTTAGCCTCTCCTTCTTATACATTTGAGCTCCGACCAAAACTGAAAGTACCCTTTTTTTGAGCTCATTTTCATGTCTCATTAAGGGCTCAACCCTGTTTGAGCTCTCCATATGCCACTTGCTTCAATACCCTTCGTAAATACCGTTTTCTTGCATGATTTTTTTAGCTCGTGTGTAATCTGTTTTGGAGCATGACATAAACTGTAAATAGGCTTATTTTGAGCCCCTCTTCAACATTGAAGAAGGGATCAACACCATTTGGGACCTCCATGTTATACTTGCCTTTATACTCCCCTTTTGGTCCCATTTTTGCATGCTATGGAAGCCTATCATGATTTGGTTTTTGGCCATTTTACAGTTCTGAAAATAGTCTCATTTTGGTCCATTATTCATGTTTTGTTTAGGGTCTTTCATGGTTTGGGACCTCCATATGCCACTTCATGTTATATCTCACTTTCGGCCCCCATTTTTGCATGTTTTGTTAGCCTATCATGCTTTGGTTTTTGGCCATTTTACAGTTCTGAAAATAGTCTTATTTTGGCCCATTCTACATGTCTCATTAAGGGTCTTTGGCCGTTTGTGGAATATTTTGCATACCTCATGTTATAGCCTCTTTTGAGCCTTATTTTGCATTGCATTTCTAGCATGTTTGTATACTGTTTCTGGGTTTTTACAGTTCTGTAAACATGCTTATTTTTGGTCCATCTTCAATGTTGTAGAAGAGAATTTTTCAATTTGGGCTGTTCATATACCACTTGCCTCTTTGGCCACCTTTTGGTCCGTTTTCTTGCATAAAAATTTAGCCTTATCTATGTTTGTTTTTGAGGTTTTTACAGTTCTGTGAAAGTGCTTATTTTTGGTTCCTCTTCAATGTTGTTGAAGGATCCTAACCTGTTTGAGGACAGCAGCTATGAGTTGCTTCTTAATCCCATGTTTAGGGCTATTTTCGCATGCTAATTTTGCCCTATCTTTGCTTGCTGTTTGGCCTTGTTTTGTACTAGTAAAATGCTTATTTTGGGACTTCCTTGATTCTGTATTTACATTCCATGTGCCAATTATGCATGTTTGGCATAGCTGTAGGCCATTTCGGGTGCCATAATCCATCTTCCGGGACTTTTTCATGCATCGGGTGTGTTTTCGCCTCATTTCGGAGCTGTTTTCCCCCACATTTCAGTGCTGAAATTTCATTAGCATGTTTGCATGTCATTTCCATGACATTTGCATTGCGTATGCATCGCCTCGGTTTGCGTGCCCGTGTGCACGCATTTCGAGGCACCTCATTTTCTGCCATCGGCATCTTATGTGAGTGCGGCTGAGGCTCTCTCATGTTAGTATAAGTCCATATTGCATTCTGTATGTCATTTGCATCACATTCCGCTATTGCCTCGATTTGCGTGCCCATGTGCACGCATTTCGAGGCACCTCATTTTTATCCGCCGGCATCCTATGTGAGTGTGGCTGAGGCTCACTCATGTTGGTATAAGCCCATATCATGTTTTCATGTCATTTCATCATATTCCGCCATCGCCTCGGTTTGCGTGCCCGCGTGTACGCATTTCGAGGCACCTCATTTTTATCCACTGGCATCCTGTGTGAGTGTGGCTGAGGCTCTCTCATGTTGGTATAAGCCCATATCACATTTCCATGTCATTTGCATTGCGTATACCATTGCCTCGGTTTGCGTGCCCGTGTGCACGCATTTTCAGGCACCTCATTTTCATAGCATTTTACCATTGCCTCGGTTTGCGTGCCCGTGTGCACGCATTTCGAGGCACCTCATTTTCATTGCATATACCATTGCCTCGGTTTGCGTGCCCGTGTGCACGCACTTCGAGGTATTTCATTTTCATAGCATTGTGCATAGTAGGTTGTATCTTAGATTGCATTCTGTCTTTTTTCTCAGTTTGCGTGCCCGTGTGCACGCATTTCAAGGCGTCTCATTTTCATTGTATTTATGCATTTTCTCGGTTTGCGTGCCCGTGTGCACGCATTTCGAGGCATCTCACTTCCATAACATTGTGTATGTTAGGATTGTATATTAGTTGCAGTTCACGCATATCATGCATATTGCATCGTGTCCGAAATAGGAGTTAGCCCGAGCACGGGAAACGAGGTACATTTCGTACTCCGAGTGACGGAATGTGTCTCAATTCCCCAGTCGCCGACACTCCGGATTATCCATGATGGAGTTAGGTTTTAGCCGTAGTTTCATGTGCATTCATCCTATATTGAGTTGTGCATTTCGATTCCTCGGCCATCATGCCTCGGTATGCGTGATTGGTGGCACGAGGATCTCTGTTGCAGCAAAACGCAGAGTCAGCAACTTTTTGGGACTTGGCACGCATTTCAAGAACAGGTGTAAACAGAGGCTAATTGGGGCATTCCGGTGGATTTCCGCGCAAGACAATCCGGACATGCATCATCCATCAGAAGCAAGGCAGTCCCTGGCTTGCACGCCAGTTTTATTTGCTTTCTTAGTTAATTTGTTAATTAATTAGGATTCTGTAATATTTTGGACTGTAACATTCTTTTATTCGGGACTGTAATATTCTTTTATTCGGGACTGTATTATTTATTCGGACCCTCTGCGCGAGGGCACAACTGTAATAAAGTGTGCGTGAGTGTGATGTATGTCTTCCAACCCCACGTCTTTCTCCCTTTTATTTATCCGCTTATGATGGTTAGATTAGGGCATATTTCAATTAGCATACAGTATGATCGCATGTTTGCATTCATTCATCTGTTTTGCATGCACCGGGCTCGGCGCATCATACTAACTGCATTGTACTTTCAATTCCAAATTGAATACATGTTAGTTGTAGCATTTCATATGACATGTTTAGAATAGCCGAGCCTGCTATAGTTTGCATTTTTGCATGTGTTGCATTAGGCATTACTGTATACTTAGGATCATACATGATTTCTAATGTAGTTTCTGTTTTGGCTTGGAGTACTCGGTAAGTTTTATGCTTTAGCATCTTCACATGTGTGTGAATGATTGCCATGATAGCATGCTTGCCATGAGGCTAATTGCTTATGTGAAATATCTGCCTGAATGCCTGTGGGTGAAGGTTGGGTTATTTGAATTGGGACAATTCATCAAATGTTTGTTTTAAGCCCACTAGATAGTGGCAAAACCATCCTTTCTAAAAGCCCACCTGAGGGTGGCAAATCCGCGTCTTAGCCTACCTGCGGGTAACACCATCAAACCATTTTCAAATAAACAAGCATGAAATGTTTTGTTCCAATTCGGACGACCCAGTCTATACTTATATGCTGTGAGCATCACATAGTAACCTAGGCTAATAACCGGAATAAGAACTCACAATATTTTCAAAAATTGATATCATGGTTAGTAGAGGCCGGTCTATGACCGGGCGAGCGGGGGTGCTCACGAAGTGACCTTCCCCAATCGTACCCAAGTTCCCGAGCCGAGCTGTAGTGACCCCAAATGAACAGAACGGGAGCTAACCCTCCCGGGGCGTTCGGGGGACGTCTACAAACTCCCTTGAACTTGAAAGGCTTGTTGAGATCTCCAAATCCATCATTGGTTTTCTTTGGCACTTGTTCCATGTTTGATCTCCTTAAAATTGTTAGTGAAAATACCAAAAAAAATGATATTTTATTGATAAATAATGCAAAGAAAATGAGATACAAACATATCAGGCTGAGGCATGGATATATCGTTTTCTTTAAGGAGATCAAGCCTACTGCGGTAGGAAGAACCCAAATACCGATGCAGCAGTCACAAAACTATGACTTGTCCCCTCCAGGATACAACAGCCCGACCACTTGTTGTATGGTTCAAGCCAACTCTGCACAAGATGGTGAACCCAAAGCTCCACCAATAAAAACACCTTTCTGTGCTAGTAATCTCTCTTGTATAGAAAATAGTTGGTGCGTTGGTGTAGAAAAGAGTAGATGAGAGGAACTATTTATACACCACTATGACCTTACAAATTACACCAAAAAATAATGACCATTAAACAAGAAAAAATGGAGAGACTCCAAATAATAAAGAGAAAATGGAGAGACTCCAACTAATAACTCACTACCAAGTTCATGAATTCTAATTAATCTCCATTCACGAACAAGATAAAATTCATGAATCAAACAAAAGAAGATTCATGAAAAAAAAAATATAAATAAATAAATAAAAGATATTAAAATGGTTCAACAATCCCCCACTCATTTTAATATCAACAAGGATAAGAGAGATTACCAAACAAAGGTAGACTGGTATGCATCATGAAGGTGTGCTCTGTATTGAACCTTCCTTAGTGAAACAGCAACCTTTACTCCAGAGTCAGTAGTGGTCTCAGACTTGAACTATGACTGCTTAGGGAAAATAAAGTATTACTGCTCACACATAACAATCTAGGTGTTGACATGAGCTTTAATAGCTAGCAGATTACGGCATTGTGCTAATCCCAATTTTCATGAGCATATTTGACAATAAGCCTTATTCTCATAGAAAGTGGCCCCACTTTCATGCTCACATAGGTGAAATCCATGTCAAAGATGTTCCTATAATTGACACACCCCATTCAACAAGAGTTACAGAATTTCATTAAGAGTATAAAAACTCAACCCTCCAACATTACAGGACAAATGCACTTAAATCATAGGGATGGATAACAAAATATTAAAGAGTGCATTTTTACAACCACCATATGATTTGTTCTTCCCATTGAACCTAGTTATAGGATCTCTGGTCCCTAGGTTGGGTATCCTCCTACATGGTTTATGATTTTATAGGCTTTAAACACATCCCCCTCGATGTATTCCAGACCCTATCTCTCGCCAAGGCCATGATTAACGGATTCGCAAAATTATCACAAGATCTATAGCGATCCCGGGTTTACCCTTGTTGAACAGTGATCCGGACATGTGTCCGTGGATGTTGGTAGTGGTTTATTATCTTGTTTGCATCCTTTTTACTTTGTATATTGTGTATGGGATGTGTTGGGCAGGTTTGTTACAGGTTGGTTGTGTTTGGGAGCCTAGTGTTGCTGCCCAGATTTTTGGACCTTCGCTCGAGCGAGGAGTTTGTCGCTCGAGCGAGAGTGAGGTTCGTGTCTGGTGGGTCGAGCCAGGGTGGCTTCGCTCGAGCGAGTGTTGCGTCTGGTTCTGGACCTGAGAGTTGCCTTTCTTGGCTCGAGCGAGCTTTTCTTGGCTCGAGCGGTCTGGGTTTTTCTTCGCTCGATCGAGAACTTCTTGGCTCGAGCGAGAGTTTCTGTGTCTGGTCGCTCGAGCGACAAAGGCTTCGCTCGAGCGAGCGTGTTTTATATCAGCGGACAGTAGCGATTTTGAACTTCACTTTTTCACTTCTTTTTTTGATCAAACCCTAAATCCGAGACCCTCTCTCTCTAAACTTACACTCTCTCTAAGATTTGATCTCCCTATAGTGTGAATCTAGCCTAGGGTCTTTGTTAAAAAGATAGAGGGCACTGAGAGCTTTGTTTTAATCTGAAAAAGTTTGGATTTGGAGCAAGTTGATCTTCGAGTCTTCATCTCCTTTTTGGCATAAACTTCGAGGTAGGGATATCCTACTCCTCTCTATGGATTTTGTCTTTAAATTTTGGTATTTTGAGATGTTGGGCTTGGCTTGGTAATTTTGTGAAGGTTTGGGGCTTTTGTGTAATTTTACAAAAGTTGGGATTTTATTCATAATAAACCTAGATGCATGTTTGGCATGGAGAAATGGAATTGATGTTAAATCATTGATGAAAATAGGACCTAAGGGTTGAAATGGTAATTATGGAAAATGGCCTAATTACATTGTTTGATTAATTGGGATAATTAATGGTGAGAATTGAGGAAATGAAATGTTGATTGAATATCCATTTGTGCATTTATTTTCTGTTTAGAAATAACTGCTTTGGGCTATCGGTGGAGGATAGTCGTAATTGTTGTAGACAATGCATGATGATTAGGAAAACTAAAACTAATCAATGAAATGTGTCATGGAACTTGACGGTTGATAGAATACATTAACTGTATGTATTGAGTGATTGTATATAGAACCATTGTGTTTGTATACGTTATGTAGAGAGGAGGAGATGGGGGATGTACTCCGTGGTTTAGGGGAAGATAGGGGATGTACCTCTAAACTGGATAGTGTTGGGAGAAGATAGGGGATGAACTCCGTAGATACAGCTCATATGCTTGTCTAGAGAAGTGAAGATAGTGCTTATATGCTTGTCTTGGTAAAGTGTGGATACAGCTTATATGCTTATCTGTGAATGTGGGATATTGTTGTTATACATATCTGTTGAGAATGTGGATATAGCTTATATGCTTATCTGAATGTGGGATATAGTTTTTATACTTATCTGTGGAAATGATGATAGAGCTAGCATGCTTATCTGTTGAAAAAGGGAAAATGAAAAGTAACTTAGACTCATAAGTTGTATGACATAAATGTGTAATTTATGTGAATGTATCTGTGTTAGCCATCTATCAATTGCTAATCTTTTAGTCATTGTTCATGGTTGGTTTAGTGTATTTCTACTGGGCTGTGGCTCACCCTATATGGGAATATCATTTTCAGGTACAGGTAACATGCCACCTCCAAGGATATAGCTGGGAGGCTAGAGGCGGACATACTTTTGTCGCTTAACTTTTGATGTATTACATGTAACTTCAAGCCAAGGGCTTAATGTGTAAACGAGTTAGTACTCTTTTGTTGTAACCAAGTGTTAACTTGGAAAGCTGTAAGCCCGTAGGGCATTTTGTTTTGATGTTAACATGTAATACTTATGTAATGGAACTTTGATGAATAAAAGAATGTGGTTAGTTTATATGTAAATGCATGTCTTATCTGATGGGTTTAATGTTGTTATTTTGAGGGCGTTACATCTTACATAATTCACAGTTATGATACCATTATTTAAATAAGATCTCACATTACTGTGTTTCTTTCGAATAGGTCTGGATTTACCATTATAAAAATGGTTGTTCACTCTACCAATAGCAGTAGTGCTATCACAACGAATTAACACAGGAGAAATTGGTTTTTTCCAAAAAGGGATTTCATGTAACAAATCTCTCAACCAATTCACCTACTCACATGCTGAAACTAACGCTATAAGTTCAGCTTCCAAAGTACAATTAGCAATTATAGTCTGTTTTTAAGACTTCCAACATATAGCACCGCCACCCAAGGTAAAAATAAAACCCGAGGTAGAGAGAGAATCACCTGACAAAGTCTTCTAATCAGCCTCACTATATCCCTCAAGTACCGTAGGATACTTGTTATAATCTCATAATTCTTCCCATGGCTAGCCAATGATTTTGACTTGGTTTGCTAGTAAACCTGCTAAGTACTCCAACAGCATATGCAATGTCAGGTCTAGTACAGTCAGTAGCATATCTCAAACTACCAATCATGTTAGCATATTCCTTTTGATTAATCACTTCTTTTTCATTTGTTACAACAGATAAATGTATGCTTGCATCAAAAGGAGTAGCAACATGTTTACAGTCTAGAAAGTTATATTTTTTTAAAATTTTCTCAACATAATGCGACTGATCAAGAAAAATACCATCATTAGTCTTGGTAATTTTAATTCCCAAAATAAAATTAGCTTTACCAAGATCTTTCATATCAAACTGGCTATTAAGCACATTTTTAGTCTCATTTATAATATGCAACTCAGAGCCAAAGATAAGTTGATCATCCACATATAGGCTAATAATCACATATGCATTCTCACAAGTTTTGTAATATATGCACTTATCACATTCATTTGTCTTATAGCCATTCTCAAGCATGTAGGAATCAAATTTCTCATGCACTGTTTAGGAGCTTGTTTTAAACCATAAAGGGATTTAGTTAGCTTACACACCTTGCTTTCTTGGCCAGGCTCCACAAAGCCTTCGGGTTGGTCCATGTAAATCTCATCATCTAGATCTCCATTTAAAAATATTGTTTTCACATCTATTTGATGAATTTTTAAATCATGAATTGTAGCCACTGCTATCAACAATCTAATGGATGTAACTCTAGTAACCGGTGAAAAAGTATCAAAGAAATCAAGATCAACTTATTGGTTAAAACCTTTAGCGACAAGCCTCGCTTTATATTTATCTATAGTTCCATCCGGTTTAAGTTTTTTACGAAGGACCCATTTACACCCAATAGTTTTACAACCTGGCGGTAAATCCACTAGCTTCCATGTTTTATTTGAAAGTAGTGAATCTATCTCATCATTTACAGCCTTTCTTCAGAAAATAGCATCAGGTGATGATAAAGCTTCTTGCAGCATAAGAGGAATTTCTTCCACATTGTAAGGATAATAGTCAGGGCCAAAATCTTTTTCAACTCTAGCTCATTTACTCCTCCTTGGTTGGATTTGAGAATATTCTAGTTCTTGAAAAACTTGAGATGGAGTAGAAGAGCTAGGCATGGATAAAATATTTTTAGAAATTATCTGGCCCCCACTATTTCTAGATTTGAAAGGAAATTTATTTTCATGAAAAATAGCGTCACCTGATCAAAAATAATATTATTTTTTATGTCAAAAAATCTATAAGTTGTACTATGCAACGCATACCCAAGAAAAGCACAGCTAGTAGCTCGTTCACCCAATTTAGGTCGTTTAGGATCTGCAGGCCTCACAAAAGCTAAATAACCCCAAACCCTCAAATAACCTAGATTTGGTTTATGCCCCGCCACAACTCATAAGGTACAATTTTAGTCTTTTTGTATGGCACTCTATTTATCACATGGCAAGTTGTCAAAATAGCCTCGCTCCAAAGATTTGAGGGAGCACCTGGATCAATAAGCATACATTCGTCAAGTCAATTAACGTTGTATTTTTTCTTTCAGCTACGCCATTAGATGAAGGTGAATAAGGTAGAGTAGTCTCATGAATAATTTCCAAAGACTGAACAAAAGAGTTGAATCCAAGAGATTCATACTCTCTGCTTCTATCACTTCTAATTCTTTTAATCTTTTTACCGAATTGATTTTCAACTTCAAGAAGGAATTCTTTAAATTTCTCAAAAGCATCACTTTTATTTTTTAATAAATATACGTTTGTATATTTTTGAAAAATCATCAATAAAAGTGAGAAAATATCGGTTACCACCCTGAGTTAAAATTCCTTCAAACTCACACAAATCAGTATGAAATAATTCTAGTAATTCGGTATTTTTTTTTAACACTTTTATGAGGCCTCTTGGTAATTTTTGCTTTACTGCAAACTTCACATTTCTCAAAATTTTTTGTCACTTTAGGAATTAATCCTAAACTACACATGATTCCCACATATTTGTTGTTAGTATGATACAAGCGAGAATGCCAAAAACTAATAGAAGACAGTGTAAGTGGTGTCATAGTAATCATAAAATTGATCAGCAAGGCAATTTAAGAGATAAAAGTGACATTTATACTCATCTGTATTATAGGAAGCCACTTTTGCTTCATGTGCCTCGTAGTCTTCATCATTCATCTCCTCGGTCGGGATTTTGTTTAGATTCTTCTCGGTAAGAACATATGCAGCTTTCAAAAGGCTAAGATAAAAAAGAACTTTACCTTTCCACCTCTTAAAATGAATTCCCTTGAACTTGAAAGGCTTGTTGAGATCTCCAATTCCATCATTGATTTTTTCTGGTACTTGATCTATGGTTGATCTCCTTAAAATTGCTGGTGAAAATACCAGAAAAATATATTTTATTGATAAATAATGCAAAGAAAATGAGATACAAATAGATCAGTTGATTCTCTCTCTACCTTGGGTTTTATTTTTACCTTGGGTGGTGGTGCTATATGTTGGAAGTCTCAAAAACAGATTATAATTGCTAATTCTACAATGGAAGCTAAGCTTATAGCGTTAGTTTCAGCATGTGAAGAAGCGAATTGGTTGAGAGATTTGTTACAAGAAATTCCTTTTTGGGAAAAACCAATTCCTCCTGTGTTAATTCGTTGTGATAGCACTGCTGCTATTGGTAGAGTGAACAGCCATTTTTATAATGGTAAATCCAGACCTATTCGACGGAAACACAGTAATGTGAGACCCGATTTGAGTAATGGTATCATAACTGTGAATTATGTAAAATCTTGTGATAATCTTGTGGATCCATTAACCAAGGCTTTGGCGAGAGATAGAGTCTGGAATACGTCAAGGGGGATGGGTTTAAAGCCTATAAAATCATAAATCATGTATGACGATACCCAACGTAGGGACCAGAGATTCTGTAACTAGGTTCAATGGGAAGAACGAATCATATGGTGGTTGTAAAAATGCACTCTTTAATATTTTGTTATCCATCCCCATGATGTAAGTGCATTTGTGCTGTAATGTTGGAGGGTTGAGTTTTTATACTCTTAATGAAATTATGTAGCTCTTGTTGAGTGGGGTGTGTCAATTATAGGAACATCCTTGAAAGATTTCACCGATGTGAGTATGAAAGTGGGGCCCCTTTCTATGAGAATAAGGCTTATTCTCAAATATGCTCATGAAAACTGAGATTAGCATAAGGCCGTAATGTACTGGCTATTAAAGCTCATGTCAACACCTGGATTATTATGTGTAAGCAGTAATTTTTTATTTCCCCTAAGCAGTCATAGTTCAAGTCTGAGACCACTACTGACTCTGGAGTAGAGGTTGTTATTTCACTAATGAAAGTTCAATGCAGAGCATACCTTCATGATGCATACTAGTCTATCTTTATTTGGTAATCTCTTTTATCCTTGTTGATATTAAAATGAGTGGGAGATTGTTGGTCCATTTTAATATCTTTTATTTATTTATTGATATATCTTGTTCATGAATGGAGTTTCATTACTTTTGTAACCTCTTATCTTGTTCATGAATGGAGAGTAATTAGAATTCATGAACTTGGTGGTGAGTTAGTTTTTGGAGTTACTCCATTTTCTCTAGTTTAATGATCATCTTTATTTTCGGTGTAACTTGTAAGGTCCTAGTGGCCTATAAATAGTCCCTTTCATCTACTCTTTTCTACAAGAACACACACCAACTATTTTCTATACAAGAGAGATTATTAGAAAAGAAGGGTGTTTTTCTTGGTGGAGCTTTGGGTTCACCATCTTGTGCAGGGTTGGCTTGAACCATATGACAAGTGGTCGGGTTGTTGTATCCTGGAGGGGACAAGTCATAGTTTTGTGACTGCTGCATCGGTATTTGGGTTCTTCCTACCGCAGTGGGCTTGATCTCCTTAAAAAAAACGAGATATCCGTGCGTCAGCCTAATCTATTTGTATCTCATTTTCTTTGCATCATTTATCAATAAAATATAATTTTTTCTGGTATTGTCACCAACATAATGTAAGGATTCTACACAAATTAAACATAAATTCCATACCTTCAGTTTTCTAATTCTTCTTCTTCCTCAAAAACTTGAGCTCCTCTTTCAATTTCTCTTCTTTTCTAGCTTTTCTTTTCTTAGTTTTTTTTTTCTTCTTCTTGAGTTGAAAATTCCTTCTTTTCCAACAGCAAGAATGAAGTGGGCTCTCCCTCTCTCTCCCTCTCTCTCACTCTCTCTCTCTCTCGGTTTCCCTCTCTTTTCTTTCCTTTTTCTCCCATTTTTCTTCCATCAAAAAAGTTGAGGCCAACCTTCAAAATATTACACACATGTACATACCTTCATTTCTTCATCCACACAAGGACACGTGCACACACACTTGTCAATACACCCACAAAATTACTCAGTACACCCACAGAATTCTCAGCACACCCATACCCACAATTCTAGTTTGTTCCATAATTTAATTTATGTCTAGGATTACTTTAATTAAGCATCACTTAATCTTAATAAATCTTGATTAACACAAAATTAATTAATTATAACTAATCTCAAATCCCACATAATTTAATTCGTCTAATTTGACTTCCCTTAGAGCCCAATTAATTGTATTAAAATTTATCATTCTGAATCAAATTTTTAATCAAACTTCCAAAAGGCTCTAAATATCAAATTAAATTTATTTTCATCATCGATTTTGATTTCTTAAATCATTAAGGTCTTCAATTTCAGATTAAACTTCAAATCTTTGCCAATAAATTACATACTCAATTGAATACCTCAAAAATAAATTTAATTCATAATAACCTTAATTCCCAATTCTCATAATTTAATTAACTCCAATTCAGGCTCAATTAATCAAATCTCAATTTTATAAATCTGAATTGAATATTCAACTAAACTTCCATATGGTCCGATACTTGAAATTAAAATAATTTAATTCACCAATTATACTCTCTTGAGCCATTTAGGTTTTCAATTCCTAGGCCCAAAATAAATCCTCAATAAAATCATATACGAATCAGTCTCTATAATTTTCATACATCCTAGATTAAATTAGAATAATCGGCAATTAAAATTCAATCTCCTTAATTAATTAAGTGCTAATCATTATACATGGTGGGGTCGTCACACTTACCGCCGCTCGTACCTTACTGCCGATCATCCTCCCTCACCGTCGCTGCTGTTTAGAGTTTCGTCTCTCTCTCTCTCTCTCTCTCTCTCTCTCTCTCTCTCTCTCACACACACCGGTTACTGCTCCCTCACTGTCGCTCCTCCCTCACCGTCAATCCTCTCTAACCACCGATTTCGATCTAGGGCTTACATATATATACATATATATATATATATATATATATATATATCTGAGTGCATATATAGTATCTCTGTAGGGATTTCGACCTCTATTTTTTGTTTTTTTGGTTTTTTTTTCTCTAAATTAATTTATTTTAAATTTCCAAATTCCAACAAATGATCTGTTATATATATAACAACGATATGTTATTATTTTAAATATATATGATTTATTTTAAATACATATATATATATATATATATATGATCTGTTTTCACCTCTATTTATTTTATTGATCTTTTTTTTAAGTATTGATATGTTTATTTTATTAATCTGTTTATTGATATGTTTGTGACCTGAGGCCGGTTGTTATTGATCTATTTTTTCAATACCTACCACCTACTACTGTAATTCGGGGATTTATCAGGGTCAGGGATACCCGATCCCCGATCGAGGGCAGGGGCAGGGGCAGGGGCAGGGGCAGGGGCGGGGGCGGGGACGGGGGGGACGACGGGCTCCCCGCCGGGGATCGAGGTTGGGGACTGGAAATTTATCACTTTCAGGGATCAAGGACAAGGAGTGTAGTCCCCGGCCTCGCCCCGTTGCCATTCCTATAGATAATATGAGAGTTTTCTTTCTTATAATTTTTTACTTAAATTATAAATCAAATATAATACAAGATTTTTCATTCTCATCTTTTATTAACATTTCTCACCAAATCAGTTCATCCAAACGAAGTGTTAGACCATGTTCAATGGTTACTCAAACCTATCATCAAATTTGAATTTGATGAAAAATGACTCATTTTTGTACTTCAACTGTTTCATCAAATAGGTATCAAATCCAGGATTTCACTTTTTTTTTATCAAACTGAGAACAAATGTACCTTTCATCAAATCACTGTTCATAACCATTTGATTTTTACCACTAGATGTTCCTCCGATGACCAACTCAAGGCAAAAATTTGTAAAAAAATTACACTGACCAGTCAACCCCTCAGTTGTTCGCCCAATCGACCCCCTGGATGACCATCTCAAGGCAAAAATTTGTGAAAAATTTACATTGGCCGGTCAATCCGGTCGACTGGTATTATGATAAAACTTCAAAAACCTTCGTTGGAGCACTTAATATCAAATGGAACTTTTCCTCAAATTTTTACTTAAATTTGATGAAAATTTTGATACACTATTGGAGATGCTCTTAGTGAATAGAATTTGGTGTCGTCCCTAACATCGTTGATGTAGCAAAAAACCTGAAAAATCTTAGAGAAATTACTTAGGCCATTTCCAACCATGTACCAAATCCATTACTAAATTCAAATTTGGTAAAAAGTATCCTTTTTTTCTACTCCAATTGTTTCATCAAACAGATATCAAATTGAGAGTAACAAAAATGTTTCACCAAACTGAGGATGTTTTGTGCCTTTTATCAAATCACTATCCATTACCGTTATATTTTTACTATCGGATGTCCCCCCAGATGTCCTCTCGGATGACCACCTCAAGGAAAAATTTTGTGAAAATTTTACACTAGCCAGTTGACCCCTCAATTGGAGTCATAACAACAGTTGCAGCGGTTAGGCAAATAAGTCCTGATGCCAAAACTTATAGGTTATTTGTAAATGTCTAATTAGAAGCACTCTACTACTTGAACAGGTTCATAAATGGCATTAGACAATCAATAAATTGGAGATAATGCGAAATATACCGAAGCAAAATGGTTTTAGAAATTAATTTTGTATATAGCTTAATTTTGTAATTGATCTGAAATTTCCTCATTTTCATTTTCTCTCTACATATACATAATATTTGGAATCATGAGGTTCAGATTCCAATTTGCCATCAAGATCTAGAATTTTCTCAATCAATTAATGTTGTAGTGTGGTTGTGGATCTAGGGCATTTTGTGTCACAATCTCAAATTCTCAACTTACTATGATGGAGGTCTAGGGTTTTGGTGCCCCTTTTCGCTCAAAACTGTTGCAATGTTTAAGTAATTTCTCAGTAAACGTCCTCGAAAGTCATTGAAATCCAACTCCATTGGTACGCCGAGGAGTAGTTCTCACAATAGCTTGCCATCCAATGGCGGTAGTTTACAACGCACAAGAAGTGATAGTGGGGTTTCTTCTACCCGGGCCAACGCTGCGAAACGGACATCATCATCAGTGTTTCCATCAAGTGTTGTGGTTAGAACTGAGCATTTGTTAGCCTTCAAAGATGTTCCCAATTCAAAGAAATTGAATATTTTTATCAGTAAGTTGAGTCTCTGTTGTGTGGTTCTTGACTTCACTAACCCAAAATGGTTTCACTGATGATGTTCCTTGTCCCATTGTGAAAATTTTACATTAGCCGGTTGACCGGCCGGTCGTCCTCTTGGTCAGCCAGTGGTTTGATGAAAAATCAAATCCCTTCGTTGGAGTAGGCGATATCAAAGAGAGTTTTTACTCAAATTTGGTAAAAAAAAAAGTAGTGCACTGTTGTAGATGCCCTTAGACAAGGTGAGATGCAACTTTTTTATAATTTTTTTACAAAAAAAAAAAAATTATATAAATGAAGTTTTTGTAATTATTTTTCATTTTTTACCCTTGTAAAAATCTTTGTTGACCTGCTTTGGTTTTTTCCTCAAATTTTCAAATATCACTGCTTGCTCCTGTTTTGATTCATGATTAGGGGTAAGAATTTGTGACACAACACGAAAACACAATTCGAATTGTATACGAAATTAGTGGGTTAAGATTAACTATTTTTTGATACAAACACATATATGACACGATCCAATAACACAAATATTAAACAAATCAAATTAGTGTCAAATCTATATAACACGAAATTGATATAAATAACCCGTATAATGAAGAATTAGTTACATATTTTAATATTATTTTTATTAAAGAGTATCGTGATATTTTTTAATCTTGTACGTAATTACATTCAATTTATTAAAAAGTATGTAAAATGCAATTTTAAGTTTAATTTAATATAAGTTTTCTTTTTTACTTTTAATTGAACTTAACATATTTTTTTTATCTATTATTTGAATTAATCTAATCTAGTTAAAAATATAATAATAAAATATAATTTTCATAAATTAAAATAATAAAATTAAATATTTTATAAATAATTTCATTTAATAGAGATATTTTTTTTTAGATTGTTTCATTTAATAGAGATTAATTTCATTAAATCTAACTTGTGAATAAATTTTAATTTTTTTTATATATTTAATATTTTTAATTAATAATAAATTTTTTTGACATGACACGAATCAGACAATAATTAAAAATGACACGATACAATAATACAAAATAATAAACAAATCAAATTAATCTTAAAATAACTTTGACACAAATTTGAAATACCAGCCAAGACCACCCACCCCCATCTCCACCCTTATCTATTCAGGATAGATAAAGGCTATGTTGGGGAAGCAACTTTGGGCTAAAATAGTCATATAAAATAAAATAAATTATTTTAGTCAAATAGAACAAAATGTCACATCTAATTCATAGTCATTTCATTTTTTTATTACAAAAGTCAAAAAGTCTATCCCAAACAAATTTTTTTAGCCCCAGAATAAGGCCTCATTTGGAAAGTAATAGTGTAATTTGAAAGCCAAAAAGTTACTAAAAAAATCAAAAAGTCTATAACCTATACCAGAAAGTCAAAATTCTTTTTTCTTTTTACTTTTTGCACATATTTTCATAAAAAAATCCAAAAATTATTTTAAATATACAATTTTTTTTATCTCATATTCTAATTAAAAAAATTAAAAAACTACTGAATAACATATTCTTGAATGAATCTCAAAATAACTAAAAAATCAAAAAAATTAAAAAGCCAACCAACAGCGATTTGTAGCTTGAAATATTGTGGCTCGAGAGTGGCCCGAATGTTGTTTTTTATCCTCTGTGGGCGTGTGCTCGAATTGAATGAAGTCTCACAGCCAAGCATCATATTTGGCGGTAAAGCAATAAAAAAAGAACGAAAAAGAAAGACAAGAACAGTGATTAAAGAGAGAGAAGCATGTATCGTTCGTAACCTAGCGGCATAGTGAGAGGAGCAATCTGGGTTGTTATTACTGCCGTGGGTGCCAGAAGCTACTGCCGTTGTGTCGTCCATAGTTGAAGAAGAGGAGTCTGGACTGGTATTTTTGTTTCCCTTGTGTGATTTGCTCGTCATTTGCTCTTCAACCTATTGTATTTTTGTTTTCCCTGTGTGCAAATCCACTCTATTTCTCTGCTAATCCATGTCTGCAAATCCACTCTGTTTCTCTCCATTCTTAGCCAAGAAAAAACAGTAATTGATAATCACAACTTCTTCTCAATTGATATGTATTTATGTCCTCACCCATCTTTCTTCTATGCTCTTCCTTCAATGGTGGCCTGAGAGGTCTCTCTTACAAAATCTAGCTTTGTCTGCAACTGGGGTCTTGTTTTCATGGCTAAATCAAGAGTACCCATTAATTGTTGATTTCCTTTTCTTTCCTAGCCTTCAATTCTTCTGTGTCTTTCTTTATTCGTTTGTGTTCTTGGTCATTGGGGAATTATCTTTTCTTGCCTAAATGTAGAGTTGTCATGAATTTTCTTGAATTCTGTTTTCTTTGTTTGTTTTAATTTAACTTGTTCACAGAGATGTTGTCTGTAATTGCAATATGCCAGCTTCACATGTCTCCTTATTTGATTCCATAGCATTAGAATTTTGGGATTTTCGAATTATAGTAGGATTCCTGTGATACCCCTGTTTCGTAATATGCTAAATTGGTCCTTAATTTGAATATGATTATGTGTTTAGCATGAATTTACGTGCCATTATGTGATTTTGCAATTCTATCTGTTCACTGTAGGAATATCTGTTTGAGTAAACTACTTTGGGAATTAAATTGAGGGCCCTATCGGCCACAAAACCCGAAATTGATCGCGCCATTGTGATTGGCGTAATTTTTAGAGCCTACAGTGGAGTTTAATTGAAAATTGATTTGGGTCAGATTAAATCGATTAAATTGATGAATTAAGTGCCCAAATATTTTATAATGAAATAATGTGTTGAGTGGGGCTAAATAGGGGCCTTATTATGATCAATTCCTCACCCTTATATCATTTTGGCTGAAGTTTAACTCTCTAGAAAAGAGAGAGTCGACTTTGAGAGAGAGGGGAGGCACCTTTGGGCATTTTGATTCAAAATTGTGAATTGGGAAGGCTAGGTGCAAGACTTGGCCATAATTGTGAAGATTGAGCCTCTAGGTAAGCATTGATTCTTGAATTCATGAGTTTAATGTGTAATCTTGTGTGTTCAAGGGTTGTTTGTGATCAAGAGCATGATTTGAGATCATTTTGTTGAAATTAAGGCTTGATATGTGCATGTATGTAATGAACTCCCATGGAATCACAAATCTAGCATGTAATTTGTGAAATTATGAAAGATTGGTAGTGTAATCCCACATGCAAGCAGGTCTTTGTTAAATTTTATGGGAATGAGCACTAATTACATTATTTGAAGTGAATATGAAGTCAAGAGGGCATGCATGTACAAATCATGGGAGTATAAGTCTTGAATGTTTGAATTTGAACATGTTGGTGATGAGGTTGTGATATTTTGGGACATGCATGCAAATAAATTATGAAATTGAGCTTCAATATGTTGTAAATTATGCTTGTACCATGTTAGTACATGTCTATGAGTAATTTGAGCCATAACATGCATAAATTGTTGGTTGATAGTCGAAGTGAAGCTCAAGAACACAATTCTGGGTTTTCTAGAATTTTGAGGTCCGCTCGAGCGGGGAACCTGCCGCTCGAGCGAGAAATGCGTGCTCCCAGTACTTTTTGCAGACTTGATGTCCGCTCGAGCGGGGTAATTCACGCTCGAGCGGGGGAGCTATTTTGACAGGCCTTCTGCTCGAGCGCCCTATTTAACGCTCGAGCGTATTTTTGATGCAACCAGCACTTTTGCAGGCCTTAAGGGTCAGCTCGAGCGGGGACCTTGTTTGCTGAAACTCTGAAAATGCATTATGTGTTATATTTTTCCGTTCTCTTTCACTTGTAAGCACTCTTAGGCATGCATTGAGCATTGTAAATGAGTTAACGAGTTAAGAATAAAGGCAAAAGAGGAATATGTGAATTAGAGAACGGATTGAACTATTAGTGACCCTTTTGTGTTCATAAAATATGTAGAGTCAAGCTCCAGGTCAAATCCACAAGCCGATCACTGTGAGTAATATCGATATATGAATGATTGTGAATGTCCAATTATTATTCCCTTATAAGCTTTATAAGTTGCTAATTGGGATTGTGGACAAAAGTCTGACAAGAATAAACATAAATGGACCAAAGGTCGTTTTGATAAACATAAATGGACCAAAGGTCATTTTGATAAACATAAATGGACCGAAGGTCGTTTTGACATATATGAACGGACCGATGGTCGTTTTGATAGGAATGAGTGGACCGAAGGTCGTTTTGACATATATGAATGGACCTAAGGTCGTTTTGACATAAATGAGCGGGCCGAAGGCCGTTTTGACATGAATGTATGGGCCGGAGGCCGTTTTGACGTAAACGAATGAACCGAAGGTCATTTCGATATGAGTAAGTGGATCGAAGTTCGTTTTGATCGAAATAAATGGACCTAAGGTCGTTTTGACATGAATGAGTGGGCCGAAGGCTGTTTTGACACGAATGTATGGGCCGAAGGCTGTTTTGACGTAAACGAATAGGCCGAAGGCCATTTTGACAGAAATGAATGGGCCGAAGGCCGTTTTAACATAAATGAATGGGCCGAAGGCCGTTTTGACATGAATGGAAATCTGAATGGGCCAAAGGCCAGAATGTTTTGAACTACAGTCACTTGATTTGAATTTCGTATAGTTATATATCTGTTAAATGGAAATATGAATTGGGCCTAAGGCCGTTTGGAACACGTTGTTCTACATTGTTATGTAACTTCTGTATTTGATTTGATATTATTCACTGGGCTTTTGCTCACGCTCATTCATGTGTTTGTAGATGAGCCAAGAGAAGTCCAGACCCAGCCTCAGTGAAGTCTGTATGGAACAACTAAGGTTTTGAGAGAGTCAGCCCTTGTGTCTCACGCACGAGACCCGTCTTCGCCCCTTTTGTTATGTATTTACATTTTGTCAGGTTGGCGAAGTTTTGAATCCGTTTGTATATAGTTTTCATGGGTTGACTTAGTTTGGATGATCCTGTCTGTATAGAATCTTATGTCATTACAGTTTCTGTTGTGAGTTATTAACATATGTATGTCTGGAATGTTATGATGTGCATATAAGCACGGCTCTATGGACAAAGTTTTAAAATTGCTTCCGTTTGGCCCCTTTTACTCTAATGAGTTTTGTCTTATTTGGTTTGAGGCCGTAGGTAATCTCGTGATTACTGGCCGGTTATGGCCTTAACCCAGAGGGGCGGGTTCGGGTCGTGACAATTCCAATTACTGAGCATAAAGTTTAAGATTGGTTAGTTCACATGTAAAGGTTTGGCATGCTGCTTTTCTTGCCTAAATGTAGAGTTGTCTTGAATTTTCTTGAATTCTTTTTTCTTTGTTTGTTTTAATTCAACTTTTTCACAGAGATGTTGTCTGTAATTGCAATATGTCAGCTTCACATATCTCGTTATTGGATTCCATAGCATTAGATAAAGATAATTGTTTGTACTCTAAAATTTTGTATTCTATTTAACTTTGAAGGTAGAATAGCTATTGATTCAAACAATAATTTTTGCAATAGGAGTGACGAAGTTAAAGAAGAAGATAACACTCTTTCATTTAGTGAGTGTGGTGAAGTTGAAGAACCTAAGAAGGGAATGTATTTTAGCTCAAAGGAAGAGGTGTACGCATTTTATGCAAAATATGCGAAACACTCGGGATTTGCTATAGCTTATAGAACACAAAATTTAACATGTGGTGGGGAAGTTAAGAACTTTGGAATTGAATGTACTAGGGCACGGAACAGAACAAAAATATCAGAAATAAATCCCTTGGAACCATCTTTGTCATAAAAAATTGAGTGTAAAGCAAGGGTAAGAGCCAGTCTACAAAAAGATGGAACATATAAGTTAACCACAGTTGTGCTTGAGCACACTCATGATTTGGTTGCTACTGACTCACGGCATTTTGCAATGAATAAGAGGATTGTTACTCCGGTGAAGAGGAGATTAGAAGTTAACGATGTAGCAGGAATTGGGGTGGCTAAGAATTTTCATTCCATAGTTGTTGAAGCGGGGGGATATGAGGCATTAACGTTTGATGAACGAGATACAAGGAATTATATCAACAATGCTAAAAGGTTAAGACTTGGGGTAGGAGACGCCGCATCAGTTACACATTATTTTCATAAAATGCAACAACAAAATTCAAACTTCTATTCGGCAATTGACCTTGATGAAGATGGTCACATGCGCAACTTGTTTTGGGCGGATGCAAGGAGTAGGGCGGCTTACAAAGCATTTGGGGATGTTGTCTCTTTTGACACAACCTATTTGACAAACAAATATGATCTGCCATTTGCTCCGTTTGTAGGAGTTAATCACCATGGACAATCAACTTTGTTTGGTTGTGGGTTGTTAAGTAATGAGAACACGGAGACTTTTGTTTGGCTATTCAAAGAATGGTTAAGTTGCATGTCAGATACTCCCCCAAAAGCAATAATAACTGACCAATGCAAAGCTATGCAAAATGCCATAGAAATTGTCTTCCCACAGGCTCGGCATCGTTGGTGTTTATGACATATTATGAAGAAAATTCCCGAGAAATTGAGAGGATATTCGCAATATGAGTCCATTAAGGTTGCTTTCAGTAATGCAGTTTATGATTCATTCACAATAGATGAATTTGAGGAATACTGGGAAGCAATGATTGAAAGTTTCAATTTGAATGATAACGAGTGGTTGGGGGTATTATATCATGAGCGACATAGGTGGATTCCTGCCTATGTTAAAGACATATTTTGGGTTGGCATGTCAACTACACAACGAAGTGAGAGTATGAATGCATTCTTTGATGGATATGTGAACTCCAAGACAACCTTGAAGCAATTTGTTGAGCAGTATGACAATGCTTTGAGAAGTAAGGTAGAGAAGGAGACAAAAGTAGATTTTAAGTCTCATAACAAATTGTATGATTGCTTAACGGTGTATCATTTTGAGAAGCAATTTTGTGCAGCTTACACTAATTCCAAATTTAAAGAAGTTCAACTAGAAATGAAGCATCTAGTGTATTGTCGTGCAAATCTTATCAAACAGGGGGGAGCAATTTGTACCTATCATGTGAGGGAGGCTATTGTTGTGGGTGAGGGGATGAAGAAAGTGGAATTTGTTGTGTACTTTAATTCAACTGAATGTGAGCTCCAATGTATGTGTCGGTTGTTTGAGTTTAGAGGTATTATGTGTGCACATTCACTTTCTGTGCCCATTGAGAGATCCATATATGAGGTGCCAACTAAATACATTGTTTTGAGATGGAGAAAAGACTTGGAAAGAGGCTACACATGTATTTCAACCACATATACTAACTTTGGCTCTTCTCTACATCCAAAGTTGCATGATAACTATCACAATACGTTGGATGAGATCCTAGATCTTGTTACCAATGATGATGCTAAACACAAGGTGATTCAACTTGGGTTGATGAAAATCAAGGATGAAGTGAGAACAGTTCAATCAAGTAGTGCGAGTAATGTGCCATGTACTAGTACTTTACCACCTTCAAGTAGTACTTTACCACCTTCCCATACTTCACCAAAAAGTCCACCTCATATCAATACTACAAAAGAAAGCATGACTCGCAAGGTACGAAGTCCTTTGGTTGCTTGCCGAAGAGGCCGTCCATGTACGAAACGGAAGGTTAGCAAGGTTGATACAATAGTCAATTGGTTGAAGGGAAAGAATAAGAAGGCTAATCCGATATAGGTACATTTTTCATTCCGCAATACATATGTATATTGCAGAATTTGTTAAACTTCAAATATTCATCAATGTTTAGTAGTATAGGGTCAGAAGGTGCGTCAAGGTGAACCTTGCAAGTTAAGCTTTCCTTGTATGGGAGGCGTGCAACACACTATGTATGAACCGGTACATGTTAAATATGAAGGTTGTTTCGTGTTTTTTATTTTGGCTTTTAATTTTAGTGCTTGAAATTAGTAATTAACTTGTGTTACTATTTCATCATTAGGTGCCGCCAAGTCAACCTTACTATTTTCCTTCTATGGATGCCATAGCGGACCCTTTCTTTGTTTTTTGTCACTTGATATTGGTGAATATGTTTGTGAAATTTTTTTTATTATTATTTACTTTATTTTTACAAGCACCAGTTACCGCAAGTGGGGACGACATTGGGAGCACATCTCATACTAAAGCTGGAATGGTCAACAATATTAGCAGTCAAAGATCGATAGTACCGTCATATTTTGTTGACTTGAACATCGACGGGGATCCGAGCGTCCCATATTTTTGAGTTGAATGAATTGAAGGTCCCATATTTTTGAGTTGAATGAATTGGATATTTTTTTTATTCTTAGAAATGGTTCTGTAGTGCTTGTTGATTCTGTTAGAAATGTTGATTCTGTAGTGGTTGTTTATTCTTAGAAATTTCATTTGTTGATTATGTTTATTCTTAGAAATGGTTCTGTTAACCAATAGACATTGTTAATGCTTGTTTATGCTTTGGGACCTTGTTGATGCTTTGCTTGATGTATTGAGCAACCACAGAGATAAAGTAGCTTCATAATGTCATTCACTATGATCGTGATGAAGATCAAATGTTGGTGATTGATTCTGGAGCTTCATAAGTCTGATGCAGTGAATGAAATCTATTCAATACGTCTGTTGAATGTGATCTGCAATTTGTCTTTGGCAGCCAATAAGTCTGTTCAATAAGTCTTCTGCTGGCATCAGGTTTTTGTCTATTCAATAAGTCTTATGCTGCAACTTCATTGATTTAAATGATGAAGTATTTTCAGTCAATATTTTTTATTAGTAATAGTATGATTAGTTTGAAAAAGAATAACTGCTTTGATTCATGTTTTCACTTATACCGATTCATTTTAAGTTTTTAGCAGTTAGAAGTTGATGAGTTGAATGTTACAGGTGAACTCTGCAAATCCTGGAAGAATGGATTCATTTCCTGTAGCTCACAGCATTTCAAAATATGGGAAGTTCATTGAAATGACCCTAGAATAAAAATATGGGAAGTTCTGCAAATCCAGGTGAACTAGGACTTGTGAAGTTCACCTGTGAGCTACAAGAAATGAAATGACCCTGCATTTCCTGTAGCTCACAGATTTCACAGCATTTCATTTAACAGATTTCATTCAACAGATTTCATGAGAAATTACCCTGTTCATTCAACAGATTTCACACATTGTTCATAATCAATACACACTGTTCATTCAACAGATTTCACTCAACAGATTTCATGAGAAATGACCATTTTCATTCAATAGATTTCATGTCAAGTTCAACTTGTTATACACCTTCAACCTGTTCAACTTGTTCATTCAATACATTGTTAATCAATACACCTGAGTCATTTCCAAACCATCACATACAATACACACTGTTAAGCAACCAACTGTTCATTCAACAAATTTCACACATTGTTCATAATCAATACACACTGTTCATTTAACAGATTTCATGTCAAGTTCAACCTGTCATACACCTTCAACCTGTTCAACCTGTTCAACCATTGTCCAAAAAAATACATTGTTAAGCACCTGTTCATTCAAGACCCTGTTAATCAATACACCTATTTTTCCAAACCATCAGATTTTTAAGTAGAAAAGTACAAAACCTAACAACTACAAAAGTAGATTACATTCATAGCATGTTCCAAAACCTAACAACTGAGTCATTTACATTATAAAGTACAAAAATACACAAAATACAATGACATAAGTCATTGCCTTGAAAATCTTCTCCATCCTTTGAAGCCTTCTATCATGCTCATGAATTGCATTCTCCATGTCACCAAGCCTAATCCTTAGATCATTAATTTTTTCTGTTCTTGAATCCGTCCGAGGTCCAGCATTCGCACGGATTGTAGAGGTAACGTCGTCGTCATCATCATCTGCAAACCTGAAGTAATTGCAGTGCTCGTTCACACTCTACAATGCACAAGAATCAATTAATCAATAAATGACAAATGAAATTTGTAAAAAATAAAGGATTAATTTATATAACAGATATTTATATATTTTGTTGGGCAAACAAAAAACACACGTCCTTCATTTCCATTCTCATTGGTTCGTACAATATGCATGGAAACTATTCTTTCACAATTACACAATCTTGGCTTTAATCTTATGGTCCTATTATTAGTAGAAGATGAAGTTATTTTTTTATCTGCATAACAAAAACCAACAGATTCAACTACCTATTAGTAGAAGATGATGTTCTTCCTATTTTTTTATCTTTCAAGCTATTCTACTTATTAGTAGAAGATGATGATTCAACTACCTATTAGTAGAAGAGGATGATTCAAGTACCTACCAACAGATTCAACTACCTACCAACAGATTCAACTACCTATTAGTAGAAGATGATGATTCAACTACCTATCTGTTTCAAACACAGACAGATGTCTTATTAGGTTAATATGGAATTAATTTTGATAACAGAGTTCAATTTTGATATGTTGAATTAACCAGGTTAATCTTGATAACAGAGTTCAATAATGAATTAATTTGATTAACAGGTTAATCTTGAATCAATTTTTCACAGAACTCTATTTAATCGGTTAAATTAAGATAACAGAGTTCAATATGTTTTTCACACACAAAACATTGCATTGTTCATTGCATTAATTTTGAAATTATTTAACATAGGAACATTTCATGAAATTCAGGAACATTTCATCAATTTTTCACATAACATTTTATGAAGATTAAAAATTAATTCAAGATTAACCAAGAATCCTGTTCATTCAACAGATTTCAAGAACGTTTCATCTATTTTTCACATAATATTTCATGAAGATTAAAAATTAATTCAAGATTAACCTGTAATTATACAAGACTAACATTGCAATGCATTCATACTCTACAAGATTAATTCATGACAAAATTAACATTACATGAATTAATTATACAAAATTAATTCAACAAATTCATTATACAAAATTAATTCAACAAATTCATCCAAGACAACCTTGAAGCAATGTATGAATGCATTCAAGATTAACATTGCATGACCAAACTCATGACAGATGTGTATTTCAAGCAAAACCCTAACCCTAACCCTAACCCTAACCCTAACACAAATTGCAAGCAAAATCCCAAACCCTAACACATCACAAATTAAAGCCAAATCCCAAACTGTAACACAAATTGCAAGCAAAATCCAACCCCAAACACTACCAATCGACTAATTTTTCGATTTCAGGTTTACCCTAACTTAAACCCTAACTTTGCGATTTCAGGTTTGCCTCAGATTCGCTGTCGTTCGTCCTCCGTCATGGTTCGTCGTCCTCTGTCGTCGTTCGTCCACTGTCTCGCCGTCCTTCGTTCCCGTTTCGTTGTCTCCTTCAAGAGACAAGTGAGATAGTCAAAAGTGAAGAGATAGAGAGGAGAGAGAGGCGAGAGTGAATGAGAGGGATGAGGCAAGAGAGGTGAGAAGGATGAGGCGAGAGTGAGAGAGAGGTGGTATCAATTTTGAGGTGGTATAGTCGAGTTGAGAGGGACGAGATCGAGAGGAGAGAGAAATTTGTTCTTTCGAGCCATTCGAGCCTGAAATATTCGAGCTACGTCTCATTTGACAAAGTCAACCCCACGTCCAAATGAAGACAAAGAACCACTTTTGCTTTGCCTCTCTAGCTTGTTGAGATCCACACTCTTCTATAACACGCCAAGAAACCAACATCCATCCGGAGACCAGAGGCCGCTGCCACTCATTACCAATCCATAACAGGTTCCCCTTTCTGTTTTTACTTGCAAACAATTATTTATTTATTTCTGATTCAAGAAGTCTATGTGGCTTTCGATTCGAGTATTTTTTTCTATTTATTTGACTTAATCCTCAATTTGTTCAGATCAGATGTCAAAAAAATAAGAGATCAAATAGAGATGGAGATGGAGGATTAGTTACATGGGTTAGTTAGTTAAGTTTACGGGTCAATAGCTGAAGAAGAAGAAGAAGAAGAAGAAGTTCCATGGGTCAATAGCTGAAGAAGAAGAAGAAGTTCCATGGGTCAATAGTTGAAGAAGAGGATTAGTTCCATGGGTCAATAGCCGAAGAAGAAGAAGAAGTTGTGGTGTGCTGACTTGGATCGTTTCTATAATTTTTTTAACATTTAACAGCTCCTCCTGAGAAAACTAAAGATCCACATTGATGTTGAGATTGAGATTGTGAGAGAGAGATGGGTGATGCTGCAATCGATTCTCTCTTGGAGAACCTGAAGTGGATAAAGGCCAATTATGATCTTTGACCTGAGATTGATCTACTCTACAAGGTTACAGAGGTCATAAAAGGGCTGGAATTAGTCTGGGAAGGTGAGGGCAATTTTTACTTGCATCACGACATTAGTCTATATAAACGTCTTGAAGACGTGGCTCTCAGAATGAAGGTGGTGGGTTCAAGACTCTCTCTTTGGTGTCATCGTTGTTGTGACAGAGATTTATGGCAACCTGTGTAAACGTAATCAAATGAGGAAAATGGAAGGTCCAAGTATTCTGAGAAGAATCGACAAATTCAATGTCTCTAACAACTTGCGTCACTTAATTGTAATATGCGAGGCCTGTTTAATTTATGGTGAGATGGATCAACTAGGCACTTTTTGCAAGCACCTACAAATCATGAGATCACTTCTCAAGGGAATGCTGATGAAACACTATCAGCATGACCAAGTCCAATATCTAATGAAACGTATTGGAGTCATGGCTTCCGAATTGGAATCGGTGGTTTCAAATCAGTCTCACTTGGAGAACTCCAGTTGTTTCCACATGCGTGTTTTCTTCTCAAAGATCAATGGTGTTATGGAAGAAATTAAGGCTGTCATGGAGGGGCTGATTGAGATTTATGACAAGATGCATGATATTGAGGTCTTACAAGGTGGAAAGTCTTCTGATACTAGTGGTTCATCAAGAACAAAAACCACCATGGTAGAGGATGAATTTGTGGTGGGCTTTGATGATGAGGCAATGAATATAAAAGAGTGACTTACGGGAGGAATGAAGCAGCTAGAGGTTTTCTCAATCATTGGGATGCCTGGACTCGGTAAGACAACTTTAGCCAGAAAAGTGTACAATGATCCTTATATTGCACATTACTTCCATTTGCGTGCATGGACCTATGTTTCTCAATCACACACAAAAAAGGAAATGTTGCTTGACATTTTACATTCTCTTATCAACCTTACGAATGAAAAAGAAATGAGCGATGAATATTTAGGGGAAAGACTGTACAAAAGGTTAAAACGTAGGAGATATTTCATTGTCATGGATGATATCTGGAATATTGGGGCTTGGGATGATATTAGAGTATATTTACCAAATGATAGTAATGGAAGTAAAGTTTTGTTCACCAGTCGTCTAATGGCGGTGGCTTTGCGTGCTAAACCCGATGGCCGTCCTCACTATCTACGATTTCTAACTGAAGAAGAAAGTTGGGAGCTATTACATGAGAAGGTGTTTCAGAATGAAAACTTCCCTCCATAACTAATGGAAATTGGTGAGCAAATCATCAAAAAATGTGAAGGACTACCACTTGCAATTGTTGTAATAGCAGGACTTCTCGCAAAGAGTGAGAAGACAAAAGACTGGTGGAAACATGTTGCTGCAAGTTTGACTTCATGCATTAGCAGTGATCCAAACCAATACATGAATGCATTAGCACTGAGTTACGACAACCTGCCTCAACACCTAAAACCATGCTTTCTCTACCTTGGAGCATTTCGGGATGATCGTGAAATTCTTGTTTGGAAGTTGATTTTGTTATGGATTGCTGGGGGATTATACATCCAATTGGGTAAAGAAGGTTAGAGGACATAGGAGAGGGTTACTTAATGGATCTAATTGACAGAAGTCTGGTAATAGTTTCAAGAAAAAAGTCTAATGGAGGAATTAAAGCATGTCATATTCATGATCTTTTGCGTGATTTGTGCTTGAAAAGATCTGAGGAGTTCAATTTCCTAAAGCGGAGTCATGGGTATGAACTTGTTTCTTCGTCATCTTCAAGTAATGGGGCAAATAACCAATGTCGCTTGTGCATTCATTCTGACTGCTTAAATTTTGATGGTGTTTCAAAAATAGGCCCTAATGGTCCAGTCACTGAATCATTTAATCCCGATGACTTAAATTTTGATTGTATTTCTATGGACCCTTCTTTGCCATTTACTCGGTCATTCTTGTGCTTTGGCAGTTTAGACCGCACTCCTTTACATTTTGTTCCTACTTTTGTGGAACCTTATGCCTCAGTCTTCGTAAGATGTGAACCAAGTCAAAGAAAGCGCTACCTTTCTGAAGTCTTTCATGACAGAGATGCATTGAAAGAAGGTGAAAAACTTTTGTTTCGAAGTAAGTGTCGTCTCTTTGTTGACGGATATTATTTCCTGAAAGGTAGGGATCCATCTCTATGGCACTCAATCTTTGTAGATAATTTTTTTGATCTCGATCCAACATATGAGTCACTTACTCAAACTTTTGTACTTCTTCGAGTGTTGGATTTATGGTGCCCCAACGTATTCTTTTTCTGTGAAATACTACATCTAGTTTATTTAAGGTACTTGGCAATTCAGACTGATGATTTTTATGTATTACCACCATCAATATCCAACCTCTCAAACCTAGAAACCCTTATTCTTGGTACACGGTCGTCCCATGTTATTGTGCCAAATGTTGTTTCAAAGATGGCAAAGTTAAGGCATCTTTATTGTAAAGGAGGGGTGTATCATATTGACTTTGATTGTCCTAAATTAGTACCATTGGTCGATGATTACTATCCCTTTATGTTGAAAAACCTGGAAACCATCTCTTACATGTGTCCTTGTGGAGCTGTTCAGGATTTATTGTCAAGGACTCCTAATCTTAGAAAGCTGGGATTTTGTGGACATTTGATATCAATGTCGGGGGATTTGGAGCTTCCGGATCTATGCTGTTTAATCCACCTTGAGACCTTGAAGTTGGACAATAGGGCCCCTGTTCAATCATCTGCTCTCCAACTGGATGGTGTGTGTTTGTCAAACGCTCAACTTGTGTGGCCCACAAATCTTAAGAGTCTAACCTTAAGAGGCACAAGGATAAAGTGGGAGCAGATGTGGATGATTGGCTTGCTACACAACCTTGAAGTTCTCAAATTAGAAATAAATGCTTGTCAGGGACCGGAATGGAAAACAATTGATGGGGGCTTTCATCAACTCAAATTCTTGAAATTCAAACTCTTTTCTGTTGAACGATGGATTACCTCTAGTACTCACTTTCCACGCCTTCAACATTTGGTGTTTGAAAATTGTGTACTTCTTGAGGAGATACCATCTGAAGTAGGTGACATCCTCACCTTGCAGATAATTGAGGTAAAATTTTGTTCCCTGTTTGCTGATCATTCTGCCAGGAAAATTAAGAAAGAGCAAGAGAGCTTGGGAAATAATCAGCTGAAGATCCTGATTGACAACCAAGAATGCTTGGTGAGAACCTGTAAGTCAGTGCATCATTATTATTCTTAAACTTATGTCCTTAATTTAATTATAGAATTCATTACATCAATCCAAGGATCTAATGCATGTTTGCTGGCACAATAACCCACACTGTATATGACCTATTGAAATAGAGTTCTATGCATTGTGGAAAATTATGTTTTTAAGGTTGCAATTAAGTAGCCCCCTTTTTTCTTTTTTCTTCCAAATGTCTGTGCTTGAAAGAAGAAAGCAGAGACCTTTCTTTTAGGTCTGCTCTGCTTGATGCCTACCACTATAGGCTATGACAATTATTGACTAATTTTGGCACAAAAACGACTGATGCTGGACGAGTGGTGTAGGATAGCCTCAATAGGAAGTTGAGGCGACTTCAACAAAAGCAATGCCCTCTTTCACATTTTACATTTGTAGATAAAATTCTGTTTATTAGTTGTACATCATCCTTTTCATTGTTCTAATTAGACTCATTTTAGTTTATTGTTTTATTTAATTGGTTGGTCATCTATGTTTACCATAACTTCTATGTTGCATCAGATGAAACAGAAAGCTCAGAAAATGGGCTAGAAGAAGAATGAGGATGCAATTTCCAGGTGATTTTGTCGAATTTCATTGCTTTGGCTCTACTTGTGTTGGTTTACATTATTTTCATTGTTTTGGCTCTACTTGTGTTGGTTTACATTATATTAAGTGTTAATACAATTAGACAAATAGAAAAGTATACTGAATAATATTATGTGTATTACATACAATATAATGAAGGCCCATATATATAGGCAAGAAAAAGAAAGAGAATCCTAATCCTACTATATAATGTAATCCTAATCCTATTATATAATGTAAATCCTAATCCAATATATATTACTGACAACCCCCCTCAAACTCAAGATGGTTTCAAAGAGACCAACTAGAGTTTGGAAAGTAACTCATGAAAGTGACCAGGAAGATGAGTTTTAGTAAACAAATCAGCAACTTGAGTAGCGGAAGAAATAGATTGAAGTTGCCACTATTGACATGCTGACGAATAAAATGATAGTCAATCTCAATGTGTTTGGTGTGATCATGAAAAATATCATTGTGAGTAATCTGAATGGCACTACGATTGTCACAATGAAGAGTAGTAGCAGTGGGATGAAGTACACCCATGTCCTTAAGTAACCAACGAAGCCATGAAAGTTCTTGAGTGGTGTCAGCAAGAGCACGATATTCCGCCTCAGTACTGGACCTGGAGACAGTAGTTTGCTTTTTACTCGCCAAGAAATCAATGAACTTCCAAGAAAGAAACAATATATGCACATAACTCAAGGGGAGTGTGAGGAGAGTAATGAAGTCCATGAAACAAAGTGCCCTTCACATAGCGGAGAATACGAAGAACGGCAGCATAATGAGTAGATCGTGGAGCAGACAAAAACTGACTGGCAATGTGAACTGCATGAGAGCTATTAGACCGAGTAACAGATAGATAGACCAGACTACCCACTAATTGTCGATATGGAGTGGCATCAAAAAGGAGAGTGCCCTCTAAAGAGGTAAGATGAGCATTGTATTTAAGTGGGTTAGGAGTAGTCTTACTTTCCGTGAGACCAGCACGAGATAAGAGATCAGATGCATATTTGGCTTGAGTGAGATACAAGCCACTTGGAGCAGAAGAAATCTCAAGACCAAGAAAATAACTAAGAGAACCCAGATCTTTCATCTCAAAATGAGAGCTGAGAAAATGTTTCAGCTCATGAATGCCATCAAGATCATCACCAGTAATAATCATATCATCAACATAAAGTAATAGAAGAGTAATGCCACGGGATGTCTTGCGAATAAAAAGAGTAGAATCATAGGAACTTGAAGAGAACCCAAACTGAGTAATGGTAGTATTGAACTTGGAAAACCAAGCATGAGGAGTCTGCTTAAGGCCATAGAGAGCACGACAAAGGCGACGAACAGTATCTAGGGGATGCTCATAGCCTGGAGGAGGTTGCATGTAAACTTCTTCAGTCAGGTCACCATTGAAAAATACATTCTTGACATCCATCTGAGATAAACCCCACTGATGTGAGGCAGCAACAGCAAGTAAACTACGAACAGATGTAAGACGAGCAACAAGAGCAAAGGTCTCTTCATAATCAATACCATACTTCTGAGTGAAGCCTTTAGCAATTAGACGGGCTTTCTAATGTTCAATTGTACCATCAGAATGAGTTTTGATTTTATAAACCCATTTACAACCAATAGGAGTTTTGCCAGAAGGAAGAGCAACCATATCCCATGTATGTGTCTTATGTAAAGCCTGTAACTCATCTACCATTGCTTGCTGCCAAAGAGGATTAGTGCAAGCTTTATGATAGGTATGAGGTTCATGGTTGACTTACAATGGTAGAAAAACAATGATGATCTTGTAAATAACCTGGCTGTTTAGAGACCCGTTTTGAAAAAGGGACAACAGAAGGAGCTTTAGGAGAGTCACTGCAAGAAGAGGGAGGAGACTCTGAAGAACGAGTAACATCAGTACTCTCAGAAGATGGTAACAGAACAGGATCAGCAGGCAGAACAAGAGCATCAAGAATAGTCGAAGAACCACTAGATGGAGAGGCATTTGTAGGAGCATCATCAGGAAAAAGATTAATGACTCGTTTTGAAAGAGGGACAACAGAAGGAGCTTTAGGAAAGTCACTGCTAGAAGAGGGAGGAGACTCTAAAGAACGCGTAATATCAGTACTCTCAGAAGATGGTAACAGAACAGGATCAGCAGGCAGAACAAGAGCATCAAGAATAGTCGAAGAACCATTAGATGGAGAAGCATTTGTAGGAGCACCATCAAGAAAAAGATTAATGGAAGGATCAGTGAAATATAAGATGGTGGAAGTTGAAGGAAGAGAGAATTTGGAGAGGGAGAAGAACATTTGGTGTTCCCAAAAAATGACATAACGAAAGATACGAAGACGGTGAGAGACAGGATCCCAACATCGAAACCCTTTATGTTCTATGCCATAGCCTAAGAAGAAATACGATCGCGACCGTGGTTGGAACTTGTTGCATTCATGGGGAGGAAGGAGAACAAAACAAGCACACCCAAAGACTCAGAGTTCTGTGTAGGAAAGAGATGTACCATGGAGACGTTCATAAGGGGTTTGATTGTTAATGATAGAAGAGGAGATACGGTTAATAGTGTAAATAGCCGTAAGGGCAACTTCACCCCAAAAACACTCAGGACAACAAGAAGGGATGAGAAGAGCTCTGACTGTATCAAGAATGTGCCTATGCTTGTGTTCAGCACGACCATTTTGCTGGGAGTTATAAGGATAAGAGCGATGGGGAAGTGTACCATGCTCACGAAAAAGTTTTAAAAAACTAGTCTCTTTATATTTTTGAGCATTGTCAGATCAGAAAACTTTGATAGAATAGCCAAATTGAGTTTTAATCATTTTAACAAAATCACAATAAGTTTGAGGTAACTTCGAACGTTGTTTTAAAATATAAATCCAAGTGAATCGGGAATAATCATCCATAAAAATGACAAAGTATTTAGAGCCCCCAATTGTGGTATTGGGAGAAGGTCCCCAAACATCAGAATGAACTAAATCAAATGGAGAGTTTGAAACTGAATCACTTGTATTAAAAGACAAAGTTGGCTGTTTAGCAAATTGACAAGATTGATAATCATTATGATAATTAGAAGAAATAGAGCCTAAATTGCCACTAGATACTAAAGTATGTAGCTGACCAAAAGAAACATGCCCTAATCTAGAATGCCAAAGATCAAGAGAGAGAGAGTGGATGCGACAAGCTGAGGAGTAGATGTAGAAAATGGTAGATAAAGATTGACGAGCTCAAATAGATGTCCAATTTTACGCCCTATCCCAATAGTCTATCCTATCCACAGATCCTGAACCTGACAACCAAATGAGGAGAAGAGAACAGTTAAACCAAGTTGACAAAGTTGACCAACAGAGATAAGAATAGTGAGGGCAAGAATTTTATAAGCATCAGAGAGAGACACAGTGGAGGTATATGAATATGACTAACATACATGTGAGTGCCATTAGCAGTATGAATAACAGGTAAGGTACTAGAAGAAGTAAAAGAGGAAAAAGTAGTGGAATCTAATGTCATATGATTACAACATGCAGAATCAAAGAACCAAGAAAAGCTACCTGTAGTGACGGATAAGGCAGTGTTATGAGAGGTACCAGAATGTGCCTGTTGAAGCATGGCTCCATATCATTCTAAGAATAATATGGAGCAGATGGATCTTTAGGAGGAGTGGAATCCTCAGTAGTAATAGTAGCAGTAGATCAAGAGGCAGGCTTATACCGAGACCCTTGTTTATAGTGACCCCCTCTTGAGTTCCTAGAAGAGTGGTTATTCTGAGATTGTTTCTAAGGATAGTGATGCTTAAAGTGACCAGGCCCTTGTTTGTGACAAGTACAACAATCCTGAACTGGACAATAAAGAAGAGAATGACTAAAATTGAGACCTCGATTTTGACAATACTGACAAATCTGGGTGAAGGAACCAGAAGGAGTCTGTGTGTGAGGAACAGCAAGAACAGTGCCAGTAGTGGGCTTGAGAATACCAAGACGAGTCTCCTTAGACAAGAGTTCAGTTACAGCTTGTTCCAGGGTGGGTAAAGGATCCCGGTGTAATAGAGAAGCTCGGACAGGCTCAAAAACAAGAGTAAGAGCATAAGAAACTCAACCAAGCGGTCCTCTCACGATAATCAACAAAAGACCGGGCATCGTTGTCATCAACCCAAACAGGCTCACAAATAGAAAGCTGATCCTATAAACTATACATGGATGATAAGAAATCATTAATGGACAGACCTGGTGCCTAACCATGAAGACTAGTGCGAATCTAATATCAATGGGAAAGTCCCGTTGTGCGATATCGGTCTTTGAGAAAGTCCCATATAGATTTAGCAGGAGCAAGGTTGGTATCAGTTTGAAATCGCCCAAATTGGAGATGAATTGAAGTAGTAGAGGTGTTCCGAAACCAAGTAATAATATGATAATTTTTTCCATCCCATGTATCTAAGCGGTTAAGAAATTTGGTTTCAGTTTCATCTGCATCTTGGACTGGTTTCGTCAGTTCACCAGTAATAACTCGCCATAATTGTTGACCTTTGAGAAAGGCAGACATAGCTTGAGACCAGAGAAGATAATTGGTGCCATCAAAAACAACAAAAATTGGTTGAGCAGAGTCGGAGCAATCCATTTATTGAGAAAATACAAAGAACAGTGTAGAAAAAGGCCGAATCCAAAAAAACGGAGGGCACTATTGAATTCAGAAGGCAAAAAACCTTAGGAACGGGTCTAAATACATCGAAAACGGGGCTAAAACGGAGTGAACCAGATAAAAAATAAACAAGATGACGTCAGCAGGCAGAGGAGGCACTAGGGCTGACGTTAGCTGAGTGGCGCGCCGCTGATGTCAGTGAAGGGCGTGTGAGTGACGTCAGCGAAGGCGGAGAGGCGTACGCGTGGACCTTCAACAGAGGGCACGTATAGGCGCATGGTGCGACTGGTGGCGTGTCGTCAAATGCACCAAGGGAAAGGTGGCGCGTGGAGGCGCATGCGGAGGTTTTTCTGAGTGAGGATGGCAGCAACGAAATCGTCTTGAGGAGAGGAATGGTCTGATTACTGTATTTTGTGATTACGGCCACTGATGAGAGAGCCTTGAGGAATCAATAGATCAGGTACCAAGAATTGTTACCAGTGGCTAAGAGTGCCGGTGAGGGAGCCAAGGAACAAGGTTCATGTCATGACTTGAACCTGTCCCTAAAAGTTTGGATCATAACTAGCCAGTAATGACTGGATTACCTTCAGCCTCAAACAAACATACAGAGTAATTAAAGTAATAGGGCCAAAAGCGGAAGTATAAAACAAAAGGAGTTCATTGAGCTATACCAATATGCAAAATGTAACACATCCACATCATTTACATGCCCATACAAATGAATATAAGTATTAAAGGGAATTGTGCATAATATTTACAACCCAAGATCGCATTAGCAAAACAAAGTAAAATTGAAGTATGATGTCAGTCAAAGACAAAGCTCCATCTTAGAGGCATGACTCGACTGGGTCTCAAAAAGAGTGGCTCCTGAAGCTGACTCTAGGGTTGTACTCCATGCTGCGGGTTACCTACACGTGCATACATAAAATTGGGTGAACGAAGCTCAATGAGTAACAATACGGTAAAACAGTGTAAATAGATAATTATAAACAATACCCAAAATCCTATAAACAAACGGCCTTAGGCCCAAACGTGCTTCAAAATGGCCTCGGGCCCAACGTATAACAAAACGGCCTCGGGCCTAACATATAACAAAACGGCCTTAGGCCGAACATATAACAAAATAGCCTCGCGCCCAGCATATATCAAAACGACCTTGCGCCTAACATATAATAAAACGGCCTCGGGCCCAACATATATCAAAACAGCCTCGGGGCCAACATGTATCAAAACGACCTCGGGCCCAACATATAACAAAATGGCCTCGGGCCCAACATATATCAAAACGGCCTCGGACCCAATATATAACAAAACAACCTCGGACCCAACATTGCACATGTAACATAATATTAATGAGGTTTCTCATTTCAAACAAATCGCAATATCAACACCAGTCACTGTTTTGGTTCGAGGTGCACAACAACAAACGTATAAATATGTTATTATTACTCACGGTGGGATCGATTTTGTGGCGTTTCCTCCGACACGACCTACACCAAACATATCACACACACATATTTAATAAGTAATTCAATTCAATTGTACTCATTTTCTTTCATTATTCACAACCTTCTTTAATGAGTTTCTATTCATCATTTCACTCCCAAAAGGGCTAAATAAGGTTTGGAACGCATTCCGGAGGTCGGGGGTAGCAAGACAAAACAACACAATTTTCTTCCTATTGGGCCACACGTACGGCCTTTCCAGCCACTCGAGCGGTCTGGTTCCACACGTGCAGAAATGGCCGCCGCTCGAGTGCATAGAGAGAAGTGGTTTTAGGCTTAAGTTTTGGGCGCTCGTGCGGAGCCCAAGGCCGCATGAGCGGTCTGGACTCACACAGGCAGTCCGAAAATGGCCAAAAATGCCAAACCTTCCAAACTCATTTCCAAGCTCAAATTCATGCAAAAACAACTCAAAAACATGATATCTAAGTATGATACAAGTGTAATTCCATATTAAACATATCAATCTTGCATCAACAATAATTTCATGGACTCGTCTCTTTCCCATATTCATACATTACATAAACAAATTCAAAGTATATAAACCATGAATAATCTTACAACAAAACTTGTTTCCATAGATCATCTAAGGTTTGTTTCATGGGTCAATCACAAGATTGAACTTAAATCAACAAAGATGGAGAGATTAGGGTTCAATCTCATCTTTTAGCTCAAACCACCATACAACTCAAAACCCTAGCTCAAACCCCTAATTTCTTCTTGATTTCTTGACAAAGATGAGTTAGAATCAAAGTTTGTGAGTAATTTTTCATACCTTAGTTCAAATTTATTGTTTGCCCCTTGATTTCCTTCAAATCCCTAGCTTTCTCCTCTTCTTCTCTCTTTAACTCACACTCTAGGGTTCTCAAGCAACAATGAAGAACAATAGGCAAAACACACATATATGACCCAACTCACAAAACATTATTTAATCATTACGAATCATAATTTTTCAAAATCTCACTATAGGCTCTAAAAATCATGCTAATCATAGATACGAAGTCGGTTTTTGTTTATTGCGCCTCTACGGCTCTCAATTTCAGTTTAAAGTTCCAATTGCAATAGATATTCTTACTTTCAATAGATATTTTTTCAAATTCACATATTTTCCATACTTAAACTTGCAAATTCATGTCAAACACATAATCACATACATAGTACGGGTTGGGTTATCACAGTCTTCCTCCCTTTAGGAAGTTTGGTCCTCCAAACTTGTTTACCTCAAGTTGAAGACAATTTTGGATATCGTTGCCTCATTTCTTCTTCTCCAAGTGGCTTCGCTTCCTTGATGTTCTCTCCATTCCACCTTTACCATTGGAATAGTCTTGTTCCTTAGTTGTTTAACTTGCCAATCAAGGATTCGAAGGGGTTGCTCCTCATAAGCCATATCATCATCTAGCACAATTTGATGATAGTCAATAACATGGGAAGGGTCCCAAAGGTAGCCTCGCAACATCGATACGTGGAACACATTGTGCACTTGCTCCATGCTAGGTGGTAATGCAACCCGATAGGTGACCGGCCCCAATCTTTCCAAAATTTGAAATGGCCCTATGTACCGGGGTGATAATTTCCCTTTCTTCCCAAACCTTGTGTGCCCCTTCATTGGAGTGACTTTGACAAAAACATGGTCCCCAACTTCAAACTCCAAGTCTCTCCTTCTTTGATCCGCATAGCTCTTTTGTCGGCTTTGAGCAATTTTCAATCTCTGTTGGATGATTTGAATCTTTTCCATAGTAACTTACACAATTTCAGGTCCAATCAATGACCTATCCCTAACCTCGGTCCAACAAACTGGAGTTCGGCATCTTCTTCCATACAAAGCTTCATATGGTGCCATCCAAATGCTAGAGTGGAAACTGTTCTTATAGGCAAATTCCGCCACAGGTAAATGAGCCTCCCAACTTTCACGGAAATCCAAGACACACATCCGGAGCATGTCCTCCAACGTCTATATAGTTCTTTCGAATTATCCATCGGTTTGTAGATGGAAAGCGGTACTGAACCTCAACTCTGTCCCCAATGCTTTTTGTAAGCTTTTCCAAAATCTTGACCCAAACTTAGAGTCTCTATCCGACACAATGGAAACCGAAATACCGTGCAGTCGAATAATATCCGTAATGTACACCGTAGCAAGTCTATCAGCATTATAAACAGTCTTCATAGGCAGAAAATGAGTAGACTTAGTCAATTTATCCACCACAACCCATATAGAATCCATACCTCGGGGTGTTCGGGGTAAGCCTACAATAAAATCCATAGTTATATGCTCCCACTTCCATTCCGGAATAGGTAGAGGTTGAAGTAACCCCGTCGGTCTTTGATGCTCCGCTTTTACTTGTTGACATTTAAGGCACCTTGAAATGAACTCTGCAATTTCTTTCTTCATATTGGGTCACCAAAAAGCTTACTTGAGATCTTGGTACATTTTGATATTTCCGGGATGCATAGCAAATCTAGACTTGTGAGCTTCCTCCAAGACTCTACCTTTAATTTCGGGAACATTAGGAACACACAATCTTCCCTTGATTTTCAACACTTGAGCTTCCGAAGAAAATTACGGTCTCGGCTTCATTTTTATCTCATCATGTACTTTCTTAAGAAATTCATCCTTCAATTGCCTTTGTTTGATTTCTTTAATAATAGTTGGTTGTGCTATCATTGTGGCTAATATTCCACCCCGTTCATGTAGTACAATTTCCATTTCCATTTCCATTCTTTCCAAGTCAAGTAGTAGTTCATCTCGCTTCGTAAGTAAACATGCTAAGTTTCCCGTTGACTTTCTACTAAGAGCATCCGCTACCGTATTGGCTTTACCGGGATGATAATAAATTTACAAGTTATAATCCTTGATGAGTTCTAACCACCGTCTTTGCCACATATTAAGCTCCTTTTGAGTAAAGAAATACTTGAGGCTCTTGTGGTCACTGTAGACTTCACATGTTGCTCCATAAAGATAATGCCGCCAAATCTTCAATGCAAACACCACAATAGCTAATTTCAAATCATGCGTAGGGTAATTCTTTTCATGTGGCTTTAACTGTCGGGATGCATAAGCAATTACTCTTCCATTCTGCGTAAGTACATATCCTAAACCTTTATGAGATGCATCACTATAAATCACAAACCCTTCTGTACCCGACGGTAAGGCAAGGACCGGTGCTATTGTGAGTTGTGTCTTTAATTCTTGGAAAGTAGACTCCCTCTGTTCTGTCCATTCGAATGGAACACCTTTTTGAGTCAATTGGGTAAGCGGCACTGCAATCTTAGATAAATCTTTAACAAATCTTTGGTAGTAACCGGCTAAACCCATAAAACTATGTACTTACGTAACATTGGTAGGAGCAGGCCAATTCACAATGGCTTCTATCTTTTGCGGATCGACAGGCACACCATCCTTGTTAATTACATGCCCCAAAAAAACAACTCCATTCAACCAAAATTCACATTTCTTCAATTTAGCATATAACCTCCTGTCCCTAAGTGTTTGAAGAATTAATCTCAAGTGCCTTTCATGTTTCTCCCTACTCTTCGAATAAATAAGAATGTCATCAATGAATACTACCACAAACTCATCCAAGTACAGTTTGAAAACCTGATTTATTAAATCCATAAAAGCTGCTGGTGCATTCGTAACCCCAAATGGCATGACCAAATATTCATAATAGTCGTACTTGGTTTAGAAGGTGGTCTTCTCAACATCTTCTACCTTGACTTTCAACTAATGGTACTCGGATCTTAAGTCAATTTTTGAAAACACTTGTGCCCTTTGTAATTGGTCAAACAAATCATCAATCCGTGAAAAAGGATATTTATTCTTCACTGTTACCTTATTAAGTTCTCAGTAATCAATACACAATCGAAGGGTCCCATCCTTTTTCTTCACGAACAACACAGGTGCACCCTATGGCGATGTACTCAGTCGGATGAACCCCTTGGCAAGCAATTCTTGCAGCTGCATTTTCAATTTCTTCATGTTTGCCGGTGACATTCTGTACAGAGTCTTAGAAATCGGTTAAGTACCCGGCACAATATCAATGACGAATTCAATCTCACGGTCTATCAAGTCCCCTGGCAACTCTTTAGGAAATACATCGGGGAACTCACTAAAAATCTGGATATTTTTAACACCCATCTCAGTTGGCTCTGCACTCAAAATGCTACACAAATAACCCCTACAACTTTTTGAAGTAGTTTACAAGCTTTCATAGTTGATATCAAATAGGGTGGGGGGATCACCCCATGTCTTACAAAAGTAAACTCATCTGGACCCGGTGGGTGAACCACAACTTGCTCAGACACAATCAATGGTTGCATGATACTTAGCTAACCAATTCATTCTCAAAATTATATCGAAGTGCACCATATCAAGAGGCATCGAATTAGCACATAATGGAATATCTCCAAGTAAAAGCTCACATGCAGGATACATAGAAGTACATAACATACAGTGTCTGGATGGGAGGGACACGCACAACACATAATTCAAGGGTTCCGTGGATCTATTCAAATTAGGAGCAAATGTTTTCGAAACAAAGGAATGAGTGGAACCCGAATCAAGTAGCGCATGAGTAGGTTGGCCATTGTTAGAAAGCGTACTTGAAACTACGGCGTCTGAATTCTGGACATCACTTGGAACAAGAGCAAAGACTCTCCCTTGCCGAACATTGTCTCTAGAAGTAGTAGGCCTTGCTGGGGTCTTTGTTGCAAGAGCGGAACCGGTTGAACTAGTAGTTGGCCTATTCCCTTTTTGTTGTCCAATTATAGGACAATCTCTCACCATATGCCCCGTCTTACCACAATTAAAGCAAGCTCCTGATGCTCGGTAGCAAACCCCTCTATTCTTCTTTCGACACTCTGGGCAAGTTGGTGTCGAATCACAGGTAGAACCCAAAGTGTTGGAAGTTCCCAAATTTTGTTTCTTATTTTGCGAGGACGCTAACCCTTTGTACATATTGGAACCCTGCCTCTTGCCCTTCCAATCCGAGTACCGGTTGTAGTTGGCTTGGTTACCTTCCGCTATGATGCCCTTATCCAATACATCCACATATTTCTGTATTTGCAATACATTAATCTTCTCAAGAATGGGGTCTTAGAGACCTCCCTTAAATTTCCTCATTTTTTTGTAGTCCATATCGACCATGCATGGCGTGAAACAGGCTAATTTGGTAAATTGCGCTTCATTCTCCGCTATGTCTTGTTTCCTTGCTTCAAGTTTTCAAACTCCGCCACCCTCTTGTCTCAGATACACTGTGAGAAGTACTTCTCATAGAAGATTTCCAAAAACTCAGCCCAATTCATTCCTTGATGTCCTTCTCAGATAAGCATCCACCAATGGTGCGCCTCTTCCTCTAGTGTAAAGGCAGCTAGCAAGACTTTCTATCCTTCCGTGCATGGAAAGACTTCAAACAATTTCTCGATACCAAGCACCCACGCCTCCACCTTTAGTGGGTCAATTCCTCCTTTGAAGAAGGGTGGTTTCATCTTCTTAAATTCCTTTGTGAGAGCAATAGTTCGGTCGTCGGCTTGGTGGTCTTGCACTATAAGTGGTGGCACTGGTATTGGTATTGGTGGCAGTGGTGGTTGTTGTTGCTGTTGTCTAAAAGCCTCTGTCATTTCCATAAACATTGCCTCCATCCTATCAAGTCGTGTGGAGGTTGAATCCTCCCCATCTTCCGCCCTTGTTCTCGCCATGATCTAGAGAAATATACATTATAATTTTCACAGATAGAATGCACATAAGTCACGTATACAAATACACATTTGCATGTCATATTTGGTTATGGATGCATTATGGATGCAACTTAAACTCTCTCTAGACTTCTTATTGCTCGCATGGACTCATGTGTGAGATATTAACTCGTGCTCTAATACCACTTTGTCATGACCCGAGCTTGCCCCTAAAAGTTTGGGTCATAACTGACCAGTAATCACTTGATTATCTTCGGCCTCAAACAAACATACTGAGTAATTAAAGTAATGGAGCCACAAGCGGAAGTATACAACAAAAGGAGTCCATTGAGCTATAACAATATGCAAAGTGTAACACATCCATGTCATTTACATGCCCATACAAAAGAATACAAGTATCAAAGGGAATTGTGCATAATGTTTACAACCTAAGACCACATTAGCAAAACAAAGTAAAATCAAAGTATGATGTGAGTCAAAGACAAAGCTCCATCTTGGAGGCATGACTCGATTGGGTCTAAAAAAGAATGGCTCCTAAAACTAACTCTAGGGTTGTGCTCCATGCTGAGGGTAACCTACATGTGCATACATAAAATTGGGTGAGCGAAGCTTAATGAGTAATAATATGGTAAAACAATGTAAATAGATAATTATAAGATTCTCAAAATACCCAAAATCGTATAAACAAACGGCCTTAGGTCCAAATGTGCTTCAAAACGGCCTCGGGCCCAACGTATAACAAAATGGTCTTGGGCCCAACGTTTAACAAAACGGCCTCGGGCCCAACATATAACAAAACGGCTTCGGGCCCAACATATAACAAAACAGCCTCGGGCCCAACATTATACATGTTGCATAATATTAATGAGGTTTCTCATTTCAAACAAATCATAATATTGGCACCAATCACCGTTCATGGTTCGAGGTGCGCAAAAACGAACGTATAAATATGTTATTATTACTCACAGTGGGATCGATTTTGTGGCGTTTCCTTCGACACACGATCTACACCAAACATGTCACACACACATATTTAATAAGTAATTCAATTCAATTGTACTCCTTTTCTTTCATTATTCACAACCTTCTTTAATGAGTTTCTATTCATCATTTCACTCCCAAAAGGGCTAAATAAGGTTGGGAACGCATTCCGGAGGCCGGGGGTAGCAAGGCAAAACAACACAATTTTCTTCCTGTTTAGCCGCACGTACGACCAGTCTGGCAGCTCGAGCGGTTTGGTTCCGCAAGTGCGGAAATGGCCGCCGCTCGAGTGCATAAAGAGGAATGGTTTTAGGCTTAAGTTTTGGGCGCTCGTGCGGAGTCCAAGGCCGCACGAGCAGTCTGGGCTCACACAGGCAATCCGAAAATGGCCAAAAATGCCAAACCTTCCAAACTCATTTCCAAGCTTAAATTCATGCAAAAACAACTCAAAAACATGATATCTAAGCATGATACAAGTGTAATTCCATATTAAACATATCAATCTTGCATCAACAATAATTTCATGGACTCATCTCTTTCCCATATTCATACATTACATAAACAAATTCAAAGTATATAGCCATGAATAACCTTACAACAAAACTTGTTTCCATGGATCATCTAAGGTTTGTTTCATGGGTCAATCACAAAAGTGAACTTAAATCAACAAAGATGGAGAGATTAGGGTTCAACCTCATGCCTTTAGCTCAAACCACCATACAACTCAAAACCCTAGCTCAAACTCCTAATTTCTTCTTGATTTCTTGACAAAGATGAGTTAGAATCAAAGTTTGTGAGTAATTTTTCATACCTTAGTTCAAATCTATGGTTTGCCCCTTAATTTCCTTCAAATCTCTAGCTTTCTCCTCTTCTCTCTCTAACTCACACTCTAGGGCTCTCAAGCAACAATGAAGAACAATAGGCAAAACACACATACATGACCCAACTCACAAAACATTATTTAATTATTACGAATCATAATTTTTCAAAATCTCACTAAAGGCTCTAAAAATCATACTAATCATAGATACGAAGTCGGTTTTTGTTTATCGCGCCTCTACGTCTCTCAATTTCAGTTCAAAGTTCCAATTACAACAGATATTTTTATTTCAATAGATATTTTTTCAAATTCGCATATTTCCCATACTTAAACTTGCAAATTCATGTCAAACACATAATCACATATATAATTAAGCATAGTACGGGTTGGGTTATCACCGTTTAGAACCTGAACTCTGATACTATGTAAACACAATTTGACAAATAGAAAAGTATACTGAATAATGTTATGTGTATTACATACAATACAATGAAGGCCCATATATATAGGCAAGAAAAAGAAAGAGAATCCTAATCCTACTATATAATGTAATCCTAATCCTATTATATAATGTAAATCCTAATCCAATATATATTACTAACATTAAGTATATCTCAGCAGATGTTAAAAAGAATTCTGTTGTTTTTTTGGATGAAGCTGTGGTGTTTTAATTTCATGGTTCCTTGCCAGCAAAAGTGGTGGGAGAATTTGTTTTCAAATTGCTATCAGAGACTGCATATGGAGCACAGAAGCTTGGAAATAGATCAATACACGGTTTGCTTGTGCTACTCAATACAGATTGGTGGCTTCGTCTCTAATAACCTTTGGCCCAATCATGGATCATTAAGAGGATTGGATAAGAACTGCTGTTCATGTGTGCACACTTTGTCTTTTTAAGTTTATATTCTGAGTATGTCTGAAATTGTATTGTAAACATAGTTTTGCTTTGTTGAAAGGAGGTTGAATTATTGTCACGTTACACCAAATTTCAGCTTGACTAGTTTGTTTATAATTTAAATTGCATAAAAGAAGCTTAGCCTGTTGATTTGCCAGTTGCTTCAATCCATTGAGGTGTTTTTCTGAATAGCAGGCATTGAGGTGTTTACTTTGGTTGAAGTTTATGATTTATGTGATAAGTTCTGAGGTTACTAACAGATGACTAACCTGTGAGCACACAAAAGGTTTGATGGAGTTGAAAATGATGCTTTTTTACATGTAATAAGAAATACTTTTGCTAAGTTTGTTTGTGTGTTTTAATTTTAATTTTAATTTTTGAGGCAGAATTGTGCTGAATTTCTAATCTTAGATTTCATCTGGCGCTTGCACGTTAGCTATATGGAGAGCAAATTCAATCAATGAGTCTGTTATTCACAACACTCTGTATTTCAAAAATAATTTTTAATTTTTTTGTATTTTTACTGTCTTTATTGAACTTTTTTGTATTCTAATCAAAAAAAATTTTACGTGCACTTAAAAGATAAAATATGTATGCCAAAAAAAATAACAATAAATACAAAATAATATTAAAATGCATTAAATCTTTATATTTTTTTAATAGTTTATTTGGGCCAATATATTTATAGATTGAAGGTAGCACGAGTTACCAAAATCATTAACCCGATGCCATCGGACCAAATGGATATTGGCACAGAGAGATGGATATGCAATTATGTAAAAAAAGAGAACATTTATATTGTTTTTAAACATTTTGAATTGAAACATAAGTTGGCCATATGGCTTTTTGAAATTCAGTAGAGCTATTGGTGGAGAATTATTTAAAGGTAACAAAAATTTGGTTTAATTTGAATTCTATATTTATAAATTAGTTTCAATCTTAACCATTCACCTAAAGAAAATGCGTGAGAGTTCGAATGTGTAGAGCTCGAATGGCTCGAAAATATTATTTTACCGGTAAGAGAATAAAAAAACACCCTAAAACGACGTCATTTTGAGATTTCGAGCCATTCGAGCCATTTGATTTTCGAGCTACGTAGCAGTACCGTTCACCTAATTCTATTAACTTATTTAACAAATATATATATATATATAAGTACACACTTGACACTATTTCATTTGCTCTTCTAACATAGTATGAATTCTGACTCTAAACTTACCTACACCAAATCTATAGCTCCATTTATTATCAATTCATCATATCAAACTGCGAGTAAATATTAGATGTAACAGTGATACTAAGTTGCGATATCATATTCAATAGAAATTACAATAATATTATGTGGAGATAAAACTTGTTAATTTAGTCTCTTTGTGATTTTTTATTAACTGGTGATAAAAATAATCGCCAAGTAGGCCATCAAAACAAAGCAATCCATTCAAAGCCTAGCACTAAAAATACTCTCATAACTCGAACGCTAGAACCAAGCAAGAAATAACAACTAAAACTAGGCAAAGCCTACTATGACGTAAACGAGTTATGATTAGATTTATTGAACTTAATTTAAAAATTATTCTTGGTAACAAGTTTAAGATTTACAAATCTTTTAAGTAATTTTTTCTTTGTCCTACTCTTGAAAACAAAACATAATTAATATTTTATCATAAAGGGGTTGAAGAGGACCTTTCAAGTGTAAAGATTTTTAAAAAAATCAGCCCATTTAAATTACATCTCCTTCGATTTTTGTCTCTTCATTTGAATACTCTTCACTTGGATTATATCTTCATTTTGCTTAAGTTCTAATGACGGGTTAGACACTTCAAAAAATGGGTTTTTCCTAATTTCCTTTCTCAATTTTTTTTTTTTATTTATAAAAACCTTCTAAAAATTTACATAATAAATAAAATACATGATATTAAAAAAAATTAGAATGTTCAGTAGTTCAATTCAACCCACAAAACAACACATAGCTACGCCATGATTGGTGGTTAATCAAATCAAATTGAAAAATCAAACGATTGGAAATAAAATTTAGATTTGGAAATAAAGGTTCAAGAATTTTATTAGTAGCAGTATAAAGTCGGTGATATTCTGCAAGCCCAAAAAAAAAACCAAAATAATAATAATGAGTCAGTGATAAATTAATTAAAGAGTAAATTACACTGACACCCCCTGAGATTTAAATTTATTACAGTTCCCCCTCACCTTTTGAAAATTACGTCTCCCCCCTGAGGTTTAAAGTTTCATTACAGATTCCCCCTTCAGCCCTTTTAATTTTTTTAAATACCAATTTTACCCTCATTGGGTAAATTACATTGACACCCCTCACATTTTAGAAATTACAATCCCCTCCCTAAGGTTTAATGTAATATTACCAATTGCACTCTCGGTTAGTATTAGTTAGAAAAAAAATTCATTGAAAAAAAAAATTCATTGGAAAAAAATTCATTGAAAAAACAAATTGTTAGTAAAATTTTTAAATTTTTGTTTAAAAACCATCGTAAACTTATTTTTTGAATTTACGTTTTTTCCTCAAATTTACAAACTGAGACAACCATTTATAAACCAAAAAAATTATCAAACAAGTTTTAATGACAGTTTTTTAAATATTTGTAAATATAAATTGAAAACTGAAAACGAAATGGTTACAAAACAGGTTTTAGATAGTAAAAATGTCGTAAAATTAACAGTTAATTAAATAAGTTACCAACATAAGAAATGGTTTATCAAAAGATTCTTAGGCTATGTATAGTTTGATTTTTAGAAATATTTTTTAAAAATTAAAAATTAATTTGGTTAAGAAATAAAAAATAAAAAAATAATTTTCATTTCGTTTAAAAAATAATTTTTTTATTTTTTATTTCTTAACTAAATTAATTTTTAATTTAAAAAAAATTCTAAAAATCAAACCATACATAGCCTAAGAATCTTTTGATAAATCATTTCTTACGTTGGTAACTTATTTAATTATTTGTTAATTTTAAGACATTTTAACCATCTGAGACCTATTTGGTAACTATTTCAATTTCAGTTTTCAATTTATATTTACAAAATTTAAAAAACTGTCATAAAAACTTGTTTGATAAATTTTTTGGTTTATAAATAGTTGTCTCAGTTTGTAAATTTGAGGAAAAAACGTAAATTCAAAAAATGAGTTTACATTGGTTTTTAAACAAAAATTTTAAAAATTTACTAAATTTTTTTTTTCAATTATTTTTTTTCCAATTAATATTTTTTTTTAATGAATTTTTTTTCCAACTAATACTAACCGAGGGGACAATTGGTAATGTTACTTTAAACCTTAGGGAGGGTATTGTAATTTCTAAACCTTAGGGGTGTCAATGTAATTTATCCAATGAGGGTAAAATTAGTATTTAAAAAAATTAAAAGGACTGAGAGGGAATCTGTAATGAAATTTTAAATCTCAGGGAGAGATGTAATTTTTAAAAGGTGAAGAAAGAATTATAATAAGCATAAACCTCAAGGAGCGTCAGTGTAATTTACCCTTAATTAAAATACGATTCAAATACGATTCAAATATGGAAACTAGTCTCTCTCTCTAAGACATTTCTCTTGCACTCAATCTTGATTTCGTCTCTCTTCGTCTCTGGTTTGGCCTCTCTCAGAAGACGACGGTCCCACCTTTCTCTATCTCCGACGACGACGATCGCATAAGGTAATTTCGGAATCTTCTTTTATGTTTGTTGAAAACCTAGATCTGAAACTCTAATTTCAAAGTTCTAGTTTGAATATATATTTTTTTAAAACCCTGATTTCAAAGCCCTAATTTGAAATAGAAAACCCTAATATGAAAATCGTTTTTGAAAGCCCTAATTTGTTGTTAATCAATTATGCCCTAATTATGTTTTGCTATTGTTAGATTTGATTGTTTTGTTTGTTGTTAGTTTTCCCTAATCTCGATTTTCTTTGTTGCTGTCTCTCAATGTCTCACCCACTCTATCTATCATGGCCATCTTTCGCACTTTAAATCTCGCTCTCGCCTCTCTAAGAATACGACATTCTCACCTTTCTCCATCTCTGACGACGATGATTGAGCACCCCTTCTAAGGTCATTTTGAAATCTTCTTTTCAAGTTTGTTCAAAACGCTGATCTGGGAAATATGGAGCAAAAGTGATGGGACAATAGCCCACACTGTATGTGACCTATAGCACTCACAGACCCTAAGCTGTCTAAAGTTCTTGGAGTTAGAATTTTAACAAATGGTTATCAGTATTTACCAGAATCACCTCTTTTATCCTCAATTTTCAGAATCCATCTTAATGTCTTAAGCAAACACAGTGAATTAGGACAAACTGTCCTCATCGATACTAATCTTTTCAGTAGCTAGGTAGTTGTTCCTAAAATGATTCCTTGGAACAATATTACATTCCCAGAAAGATGGCAAATCAAGAATGCTGTACGTTCATAAAAAATATTTTTTTTACAATTTTTAGTAATGTAGCATACACAAAAATAAAACTCCAACAATTTTTAATAATGTAACATACATAAAATAAAACTTCAACAATTTTTAGTAATGTAACATACATAAAAATAAAACTTAAAACAAAACATTAATGGGGGTGTTTGGTGGAACTTTTTTAAGCCAACTTATGGCTTCTGGCTTTTAAAAAGTTATTTTGGACTGTTTGGTTAAACTTATTTCAAACAGCTTCTGATTTTAACAAATTATTTTAAGTCAAAAAAGCTAATTCTGAAAAGCTGCTCACCCCTTGCTTCTGATTATCAGCTTCTGCTGTAGATATGTTAATTCACGGTTATACTCTTAGATTTTTTTATTTTTTATTTTTTTAAAAATAGAAAAGACCCAAATGGACTATAAAATATTATTATTATTTTTTATGAAAAATGTAGACAAATAGTGAATAATAAAAAATAAAAATTAATTGAAAAAGTCACTTCACAGCTTATTTAACAAACACTACTCACCAACTTAAATCTGTAATCCAACAGCTATACCAAACAGATTAACAGCTTTTGATTAAAGTCATAATCTATAATCTGTTAAGCTATAATCTATTTTAACAGCTATACCAAACAGCACCAATGTAGCATCACCCATAACAACCATAATGCATCACCCATAACAAAAAATTCATCAATTCAATTAAATTTCAACAATTTCAATAATATAGCATCACCCATAACAACCATAATGCAATTCAATCCCTTATTCAAATTAAGGGGGAAAAATTTTACAAAGTTCATTTATTTATCAATAAGTTTATTTATTTATTGATGGCCAAGATTAAGTTTACAAAGTTTATTAATAAGTTTATTTATTTACTTATTAATAAGTTTTTTTTACCTTATTTGATTTATTAATAAGTTTACAAAATTTATAATTTTATAAGTTGACAAAGTTTATTTTTAATAAGTTTATTTATTTATTTATTATTATTATTAAGTTTTTTTTTACCTTATTTGATTTATTAATAAGTTTAAAAAGTTTATAATTTTATAAGTTTACAAAGTTTATTTTTAATAAGTTTATTTATTTATTTATTAATAAGTTTTTTTACCTTATTTGATTTATTTTGTTTTATCAGGATTCAGGTAATAGTACCGAATACATATACAAAGGGTTTTTTTATATATATCTTATTTAATTTATTTTATTTTATTTACAGAGTATACATACAAAAAATAAAAAAATAAAAAAATAAAAAAAAATATGCAAAACAGAGACGAGATAGATTAAAGGGAGAGCGAGAGAGAGATCGACCAAGGGGGGGAGATGAGATCGAGATCTATCCATCTCCACCCAGACCAGACAGATCGAGCGAGAGGGAGATGGAGAGGGAGATGGAGAGGGAGAGAGAGAGAGTTTGCAAGATCGAGTGAGAGGCGGACAGAGAGGGAGCGAAAGGGAGAGAGAGGGATGAACCTGATCGACGACTGTGGAGCTCCTGTTCGCGAACCTGATCGATGACCGTTGAGCTGCTGTTCGAGACAAGAGACGAGAGACGACGACGTACTCCTCCTCCTCCTCCTTCGCGGTTGCTGTTCGAACTAGGTCTAGATAAGTTTGGTTTTTTTTTTTTTTGTGTTTTATTTTATCTTATTTTCATATTTTATACTTTGACCCCATTTTAAGTTTTTTAAATTATTTTTTTGCCCCGCTGTATCCATACTGTATCCCGACCATATCCTTGCGTATCCTAGACGTATCCGAAATTCAAATATTAAAAAAAAAATGGATACTTCATTTTCCGTATTTGATATGTATCCCGCCGTATCGGGCGCGTATCCGTATCCGATACGTATCCGATACGCGTACGGAGGCCATTTCGGAGTATCCGTGTTTCATAGATATCAGGAATTTAGATTATGGTATTTTAATAACCATACTAAACATGAACTTCAACAGTTAAAAAATCAATATTATTATCATCTAGAGAAATACCAAACTCTTAGATCTTTTCCAGAATGGTATTATGAATTTAGCACAGTTATAGAATCTTTTCCAACATCTCAGATTAATGTCTTGGAAAATATACAGAGAACATGACAAACAGTAGGTGGTCAAAAAATAGTTTCTGTTCATCCGCCACCAGAGTCTTTGGAGTTAACCCCTAGTGATATCTCTCATCAACTGTTAGTCATCACAGCTTATGTGGAAACTCCCTTCAGAATGGCTCAGAAAGAGTCTTTACAGGTTAAAGATATTGTGCCATTTGAAAAATCTAGAAATCCCCTAGATGTTGATTTGTGATTATGTATCAATTTTAAGCAGAATATAACAATCCCAATCAAACAATCAAACAATCAAGACAAAGAGACACAGTGATTTAACGTGGAAAAAACCACAATTGGACACCTCCAACTGTGATCAAAAAACCACGGGCAACAGCCACAAGACAATCCACTAAGAAGAATTAAAGGAATTACACAGGTATACTCTCAATTACCTAGCGAATCCACAACGCCTAATTGAACCAACCTCTATGTGCCTCTTCCAACCCCATCTTCACCACGGAATTGTCTTTCTGATGAGCCACTCTGGATTCCACCACAACTTCAGGCTCGAATTCTTCAGAATACACAACTGAAGAACAACACTCTCTTTTGTAGAACAAAACACAACCTTTGATGTACTCTCTTTAGAACATGAGTTGAATACTCAATAAAACATCAAAGAAAACTCCCAAAGTATCCCCAAATATAAACCCTAGAAACCAAAAAGAAGATCTGGAGCAGTTATCCTAAAATCTGACCCAACACGCGAATTTATAGAATCTGTCCCGCGATCTCCGCTCGAGCTCACCACAGCCCGCTCGAGCGGACTGACCAAAAACTGCGTGCGAACAAACTGAGATGCGCTCGAGCGTAGGAGAATCCGCTCGAGCGTAAAATCACACATTCCAGTATTTTTACAGGCGACTGCAGAGATGCTGAGAGCTTCCAATCCCCGCTCGAGCGTCACTTTCCCCGCTCGAGCGGGAAGGCCAAAAATGGAAAAACTGGAAAAATATAACATGATCGAACAGGCAACTTTGAATGCATTTTTGCATTTTGCTTCGGGGGCGCTGCCCCTCGACCCCGCCGTGGCGCTGCCCCGGACCCGCCAAGGGGCGCTGCCCCCTGGACCCCCGCGAGCTGACCGGGCAGCTCGATCCCCGTCATAATCAGCGAAGTGGCAATCTTGAAAGCTTTATCAACACAAACTTCTCTGAAAGGCTTGATTCGGGTTGGATTCGCATCTAAACACTCAAAGTCTCACTGAAATAAAAATGCGAATAAAATTATAATTCAACGGAGTTTTGTCAAACGGGTTTGCCAAGACATAAAACCTAACACCATTAATAAAACAGAATAATTATGCTAATTAATGTTTTCAAATAGTTGGCAAACAATTAATCAGAATAGAGGAAGCCATTGAAACTTTTATAAATCACAGGATGGTACCTATGGCTGACCCTAAGCTTGAACCAGTAAACATAAAGCCACCGTTAGAAGTAACTAATTTTAAGTTACGTTCTTCTAAACATGACAATGAATTCATGGATACCCTTTTAAAAAAAATGAATGACTTAACTGTAGGGAAATCTGCACCAGGAACTAGCTTCATAAATATGTTGTCTACTCAACAAAATCCAGAATTATATCAAGATGATGAAGAAATTACCCCTTCACTAATTTATGAAATTTAAAATAATTTTCAGGATATGCAATTTGTTAACCACACTGTCTTCCCTAAGCAAACAGGTCGAACAACCTTAATAGGACCTACCTAGAATTTTTTTTGTTTAAATTTATATATATATATATATATTTTTTTTAATTTTTTTCATTTAAATTACTTGCATTGAAATTTGTGCAAGTGCTTCTCAATTTCTCAATTTCCTAGATTATATGATGTATGAACGTTAATAAGTTTATCAATTATGGTTTTATAGTTTGGTTACTTGGTAGTTATTTTTAAAATATTTGGTTTTCGTAGTTCTTATTCTTGTCTTGCAATTCTTCGTTTAGTATTTTCTTAATTTTTGTCTAATTATTTGGTTTTCTTGTTGGTAAATATTTATTTTATATTTGATATATATAATATTTTATATATATATATATATATTATGATTTTCACTTTGTCTATTTTTTTTGTTTGCTTATTTTTCCATTTTTTTTTTTTTTCATTTTGATTACTAGTATTGAAATTTGTGTGGGGTGCCTTTTTCTCAATTTCCCAATTTCCTTGATTATATGACATATGAACAGTAATAATTTTATCAGTTTTGGTTTTTTGGTTTGGTTACTTGGTAGTTATTTTTATAATGTTTGGTTTTTCATAGTTCTTATTCTTATCTTACAATTATTTGCTTAGTATTTTCGTTAAATTCTGTAATTTCTTGTTTTTCTTTTTGATTAATATATATTATATATTTCTTGATTAAATTTGTCTATTGGTTTGTTTACCAAGAAATCGTGAGAACAAAATTTAGAACTTTTGAATCTCAATACTTGATGTTAAATTTGTATATTTTTTATATTTTTGTTAAATTTTCTCAGATTATTTGGTTTTTTCTTGGTAAATATAAATATATATTATATATTTCTTGATTTTACTTTGTGTATTGGTTTGGTTGCCTAGAAATTGTAGGAAGAGAATTCATAACTTTTAAATCTCTTTTTTTTTTTGGGTGAATAATAACTTTTGAATCTCAATCCTTGATGCTAAAAAAAGGGTCATATCTTTCTCACAATCTCTATTGAGACAAACTTGTTAACATAAATTTCAGAACTTCATGTTTCGGATCATTTACCATGTGTATTATCAAGAGATCAAGACAAAATGACATACCTGAATCCATTGATGAACGGTTAAACGGAAGCGTCTGATTGTCAATAAAACCTTAATATTGACTTTGTTAGAGCCTTCTAATCCTTTCCCTTATGTGCCTTATGTTTCTCCTTGAGAGGATTTAGAAAACAAAACAGTATTCTTGTTTTTTTTTCACTCTTGGGAAGGAATAGGGACCATAACCTTTTAAAGGTTGTAATTGGTTTTCATAACTGAAAGGTAATGAAAACCAATAAATTAACCATTATTGGTTTCATAACTGAAATGTAATAAAAACCAATAAATTAACCATTATTAGTTTCATAACTGAAAGGTAATAAAAACTAATAAATTAACCATTATTATTATTGGTTTTAAAACTGAAAGGTAATGAAAACCAACTTTAACCAATATGTTTTAATTTCTATTTCTGCCCCTCATAGAAATAGAAATTATACAACTAGTATCTACACATTAGGTCCATAACACATATACCCTTAAGCCTATTAACTAAATTGAATCACTTAAATTGTAGGCTTCTTATAAATGATAACACCACATTTAATTATGTGGTCCATTGAGACATTATCTAACAATCTCCCACTGGACCACATATGTATCCTGAAAAATGTGCTTAACTTTAGTGAGCTCAGAATTTTGTTATCATAACTTGAGGGTATCCAAACAATCTTGTCCATTAACTATATTAATATAGGATCAAAGCGGTCTTCGTTACATTAATCGTAACTCGACCCACCAATGGTCACGTATACGAATACAGCTAAATGACATAGATCAATCATGGATGCGTAGCATGGAAATTACATGTGATGTGATCCGTACATGCCTATTTCCAACCGGTCCTACTTAACTTTATTGAGATCAATACTTCACAGTACGTAACAGAGCGTAATAAACTGAATACTTCATTTCTGCAGAAATTAATCTAATTACATAGATAAAACTCAAGACTGACATAAAGCAGTAATATAAATACAAACTCCCACTAAACCAGAATGTTCTCAAATAGAACAACACCCATCTGAGCAGTGTGCTCATGAAAGACCTTGGGTGGTAGTTTCTTCGTAAGTGGATCCGCTATCATGGAGTTTGTCCCAATGTGCTCTATGGAAATCTGTCCACTTTGCACTCTTTCTTTTACAACTAGGAACTTGATATCAATATGCTTTGATTTTGTCGAGCTCCTGTTGTTATTGGAATATAAAACTGCAGACTTATTGTCACAATATATCTTAAGTGGTCTTTCAGTGCCTTCCAAAATACGCAACCCAGTGACAAAATTCCGCAACCATATCCCTTGGTTTGATGCCTCATAACATGCTACAAATTCTGCAGCCATGGTGGATGAAGCTATGAGCGTCTGCTTTGCAGACCTCCAAGAAATGGCTCCGCCAGCTAACAGATAAATATAGCCTGATGTGGATTTCCTACTGTCTTGGCATCCAGCAAAATCGGAGTCGGAATATCCAATGACCTCTAACTTATCCGATCTCCTATATGTGAGCATATATTCCTTTGTTCTCTGTAAATATCGCATAACACGCTTGACTGCTTTCCAATGATCCATGCCAGGATTACTTAAATATTTGCCTAACATGCCAACTATAAACGCAATATCCGGACGCGTACATACTTGAGCATACATTAGACTCCCTACAGCCGAGGCATAAGGAATCTTCTGCATTTCTTGAATTTCAAGACTGTTCTTCGGGCATTGGCTGAGACTAAACTTGTCTCCCTTAGCAACCGGGGTTTCACCTGATTTACAATTTTGCATGCCAAATCTAATGAGTATTTTTTCGATATAGCTCCTTTGTGATAATCCCAGAATACCCCGAGAATGATCTCGGAGTATTTCGATTCCTAATACAAAGGAAGCATCACCAAGATCTTTCATTTCAAAATTCTTAGATAGAAATCTCTTGGTGTCATGCAATAAGTTTATATCGTTTGTGGCAAGCAATATGTCGTCAACATATAAAACCAAAAATATGTGTTTACTCCCACTGAACTTGTGATACACACATTCATCAACAACGTTAGTTTCAAAACCATACGAAGTGAGAACTTGATGAAATTTGAAGTACCACTGACGAGAAGCTTGTTTGAGTCTATAGATGGATTTAGTCAATTTGCAAACCATATTCTTTGGGTCTCCTGACACAAAGTTTTCTGGCTGTACCATATAAATTGTTTCTTTAATGTCACCATTAAGAAAAGCTGTTTTGACATCCATCTGATGCAACTCAAGATCAAAATATGCAACAAGCGCCATAATTGTCCTAAAAGAATCTTTCGAAGAAACTGGAGAGAAAGTTTTTTAAAGTCAATTCCTTCTTTTTGAGTAAAGCCTTTGGCTACAAGACGTGCCTTATACCTCTCCACATTACCATTTGAATCCCTTTTGGTTTTAAATATCCATTTACAACCTACGGGCTTCGCACCAACTGGTAATGAGACAAGTTCCCAAACTTTATTGTCTTGCATAGACTTATATTCTTCATTCATGGCTTCTATCCACTTATGAGAGTTGGAACTTTCCATGGCTTGACGAAAGTTGATTGGATCATCTTTCAACATTCCATTTTCTACCTCATGTTCCTGGAGATATACAATATAATCATCTGAAAATGCAAATCTCCTTTCTCTGGTGGATCGCCTTAATGGCACAGATTCTTGAGGTTGAGGTTATAGAGTTTGTTCTTCAGGAACAATTACCTCATCTTGAATGGGGGTTTGAACTATATTATCTTGAACAACATTGTCAGGTTGAGGATCCGAAATTACTTCTCGAGCAATGACAGGTATAGGAACCTGTGATAGGTCAAAAGTAGTAGTAGGAAGTGGGATTACTCCTGCTTCCTCCTCAAAGACAATATCTCTAACTGGATTTCTCCCCCCAAACTCAACATCCTCAAAAAATGTTGCAATTCCTGTCTCAAATATTGACCTATTTGTGGGATCATAAAACTTGTAACCCCGTGATCGTTCGGCATAGCCAATAAAGTAGCTGCTAATGGTTTTAGAGTCCAATTTTCGTTCATGAGGTTTATAAGGCCTCGCCTCAGCAGGACACCCCCACACATGCAAATGTTTTAGACTAGGCTTTCGCCCAACCCAAAGCTCATAAGGTGTTTTTGCAGCTGCTTTAGTTGGCACCCGATTTAAGATATAAGTTGCTGTCTTTAGAGCCTCACCCCAGAGGGACTCTGGTAAAGTAGAATGACTGATCATACTTCTTACCATATCCTTAAGAGTCCGGTTTCGTCTCTCAGATACACCATTCATGCTAGGTGATCCTGGCATGGTGTATTGTGGGACGATTCCACATTCCTCCAGGTATTTTGCAAACGGTCCTGGACGTTGTTCACCTGATCCATCATATCTGCCATAGTATTCACCACCACGGTCAGACCTGACACTTTTAATCCGTTTGTTGAGTTGTAACTCAACTTCGGCCTTAAATTTTTTGAATACGTCCAAAGACTGTGATTTCTCATGGATAAGAAATAGATACCCATATCTGGAATAGTCGTCTATGAATGTGATAAAATAATGTTGACCATTCCAAGACGCCATAGGGAATGGGCCACAAATGTCCGTATGAATTAATTCTAAGACATCTGTAGTCCTATGGGCACCATATTTCTTTATTTTGGTCTGTTTTCCCTTGATACACTCAACACAGACATCAAAATCTGAAAAATCAAGAGAGTCCAAAATTCCATCAGACACAAGGCGCTCAACTCTAGATTTAGAGATGTGACCTAGGCGTTTGTGCCATAATGAGGCTGAATTTTCCTTAGTTAATTTACGCTTTGTACCTCGTGATTCCACGTGCAAGGTTGCATTATAAGATGCAATAGTTTCGAGCAAATATAGATTATCAAACACATTAAGTAAACCAGTACCAACAACATTGGAATTAATAGACATACTAAACTTCATATTTCCAAAAGAACAATAATATCCCAATTTGTCCAATACAGAAACAGAAATTAAATTCCGTCTAAAGGACGGTACAACAAAAGTGTCTAATAAATCCAAATAATAACCAGTTTTCAGTAATAATCTAAAGTGCGCTATCGCCTGCACTTCTATCGACTTGCCATCACCCACAAAGATGTATCTTTCAGCATCAGTTGGCTTTCGGTAGTTCAGGCAACCCTGCATAGAAACACATATGTGAGTAGTAGCACCAGAATCTACCCACCAAGTGTTTCTTGGTACTGAAGCTAAATTTATTTCAGAACAGACCAAAACATGAAATGTACCTTTCTTTACACGCTAGGCGACGTATTTGGCACAATCCTTCTTTCTGTGTCTGGGCTTGCCACAAAAGAAACAACCATCCTGCACTTTCTGTTTCTTTGGTTCCGGACCCTGAGAAATAGCAACTTCCTTTCCCTTATGCGTTCTTTTGCCCGTATGCTTGGAGGTGCTTGCCAGATGAGCACTTTCAGTCCTTTCTTGCTTCAATCTCTCTTCCTCTTGCACACAAAATGAAATGAGCTCATTGAGAGTCCATTTCTCCTTCTGGCAGTTATAACTGACCTTAAATTGGTTAAATTGTGCAGGAAGAGAGATAAGAACTAAATGCACGAGCAAATCATCAGATAAGTCGAGCTTTAGTGCCTTAAGTTTTGAAGCCAGATGAGACATTTCCATGATGTACTCGCGAACATTACCCTTGCCTTTATACTTTATTGAAATCAAGCTTGCTAAAAGTGTGCTTGTTTCAGCCTTATCGTTTTTAGCAAAACGCTTTTGAATTTCTGAAAGAAATTCACCGGCAACGGTAACATCCTCTGTTATTGCACCCCGAAAAACTTCTGGAATCCCACGCTTCATGATCATAAGACTTAGCCTGTTAGAACGATCCCACTTTTCAAAGTACACAGTTTCCTCAGGAGTACTTTGTGCAGTGAGAGCATTCGGTTTTGGCATTCTTAATGCCAAGTCTATGTCCATGCAGCCGAGAACAATCAATATGTTCTCTTTCCAATCCTTAAAGTTTGTTCCATTTAACATTGGAACATTGTTCATGTTGGCAGAGATTGAAGTAGTCGACATTAAAGCTGAATAGACAAGAAAATAAAAGGAATGCTCACATTAAGTTACCAAACAGATAATCTCTAAATAAAAAAAATGACAACATCTCAAGATACCTAGCACAACATTAATACCAAACCTTTGGGTAGTGATATTAACTGTAAGTGGTATTTTTGTTGTAATGATCAAACATTGACAATAAGTTATGTCAAATAACAAATCTATCTTTTGATGGATTTATTATTCACATTAGGTTTTCTTGACAATTGGCACATGTTTATCACCACAAAATGTGTGTGTAATTCTGCCAAGTTTTAATCATGTCTTTGGACCGATAAATACCCGCATGAGATACACAGACATGAACTTCAAAACATTCCATATAAAACAATCTAGACAAGAGAGATCACTTTTGTGACATCTTGTTTGAATTGACTTATATTGAGAATGTTAGAAAATTAAATTTCTGTAGACGTATGAAATTACATTAAATTTAAAGATTTCTAAATTTGTGACCCCGTATATGTTATATAATCTGAAGCAATTCCAATTATATATATACATATATAAATAGAATTGACGGGTCCAAAAAAAAACTGAATCCACCGAATCATTTTACAATGGCAGAAAATAGATTGCCATTTTCACAGAACAAAACAAGAAAAAACAAAATTTACATCCATAAGAAAATTCAGAATCTGATTCCAGGAAACTAAATAGAATGAATAAAGCATATCAATTCTGATAAGACACATGATATGTTAGCTCTGATACCACTTGTTAACATAAATTTCAGAACTTCATGTTTCGGATCATTTACCATGTGTATTATCAAGAGATCAAGACAAAATGACATACTTGAATCCATTGATGAACGATTAAACGGAAGCGTCTGATTGTCAATAAAACCTTAATATTGACTTTGTTAGAGCCTTCTAATCCTTTCCCTTATGTGCCTTATGTTTCTCCTTGAGAGGATTTAGAAAACAAAACAGTATTCTTGTTTTTTTTTCACTCTTGGGAAGGAATAGGGACCATAACCTTTTAAAGGTTGTAATTGGTTTTCATAACTGAAAGGTAATGAAAACCAATAAATTAACCATTATTGGTTTCATAACTGAAAGGTAATAAAAACCAATAAATTAACCATTATTAGTTTCATAACTGAAAGGTAATAAAAACTAATAAATTAACCATTATTATTATTGGTTTTAAAACTGAAAGGTAATGAAAACCAACTTTAACCAATATGTTTTAATTTCTATTTCTGCCCCTCATAGAAATAGAAATTGAAATTATACAACTAGTATCTACACATTAGGTCCATAACACATATACCCTTAAGCCTATTAACTAAATTGAATCACTTAAATTGTAGGCTTCTTATAAATGATAACACCACATTTAATTATGTGGTCCCATTGAGACATTATCTAACAAAACTCTCTCTTAAGATTTCTTGGCAGTCAAATTTATATTCTTAATTTGTAATTATTTTTTTTTAATTGGCAATTGAGTATTCTGTATTTTGCTTTCCCAATTTTTTTCATTTAAATTACTTCTATTGAAATTTATGTAGGTTCCTTTCTCTCAATTTGTCGATTTTTGTAGTTATATATGACATACTAGCAGCAACAAATTTATCAATTATAGTTTTTTATAGTTTGGTTACTTGGTAGTTTCTTTTATAATGTTTGGTTTTTATAGTTCTTATTCTTGTCTTACCTGGTAGTATTTTCTTTATTTTCGTTAAATTCTTTAATTATTTGGTTTTCTTTTTGATTAATATGTATTATACTTCTTGATTAAATTTGTCTATTGGTTTGTTTGCCAAGAAATCGTGGGAATGTAATTTATAACTATTGGACCTCAATAGTTGATGTTAATAACACTGACATCTTTTGCGAGCAATAATGAAACGGACATCTCTTTCTCGCTATCTCCATTGAGAACTTTCTTTTTAGATTTCTTGGCAATCAAAATCATAGTATGTAGTTAAATTTTTAATGTTTTGTTTCTTTTTTGATTTTTTTTTTTCCGTTTGGTTTAAATTGACTATAATTAAGTTTTCTTATATGCATTTATATATATTTTTTGTTTCCCAATTTTTTTTATTTAAATTACGATTATTGGAATTTGTGTAGTTGTTTTATTCTGTATGGTTTTCATAGTTCTTATTCTTATCTTACAATTCTTCACTTGGTATTTTATTTATTTTTGTAAAAAAAAAAATTCTAATTATTTGGTTTTCTTCTTGATAAAAATATATTATATTTTGCCTTGTCCACTGTTGTGAAAAGCGCGCCTAGGCGCGAGGCGAGGCGAGGCGCTTTGAGTTAGGCGCGAGGCTCACGCCTAGGCGCGATTGATTGTTTAAGAGGTAGATCTGATCTAACGGCTGTAGGGGTGTGTTCGAATGGCTCTTAATCACAGAGGATTACAACTCATGTACCATATGAGCCAAATACGACTTAGATGAACCCTAATCTGTGTCGTCTCTTCCTCTCTCACCTCGCCTTGGACTTCGACTTCGACTAGGCTGCTGGACTTCAACTGCAACTGCGACTTGGACTTCGACTTTGGCTTCGCAGGTATGCTTCGACTTCTGCTTCTTCTTCTTCTGCTTCGACTTCAGTTTTGTTTTTTTTTTGTTTTTTTTTTTTTTGGGCTTCGACTTCTTCAGGTCTGTTCGACTTCGACTCTCTCTCTCTTTCTCTCCCCTTCTCCTTCTCCTTCTTCTTCTGCCTCGACTCTTCTGCTTTTGCTTCGGCTTCAGTTTTGCTTTTTTTTTTTTTGTGCTTCGACTTCTTCAGGTGTACGTGTGTTCGACTTCGACTCTTCCTCTCTGTCCTTCTTTAGTGCTCTGTTTTGCTTCTTCTTTTTTTTTATTCAATTACGCCTTTGAGTTGAGTCTCTGAAAAAAAATGTAATTAATTATTCACAAAAAAAAATGTAATTAATTAATTAATTATACACTGAGTTGGTCTTTTTATTTCCTTTATCTGTTAGGGAAAAAAATTTACAAATAATTAATTATTCACAAATAATTAATTAATACAATATGCTATTGGTCTTTTTTTTTTCCTTTATCTATTAGGGAAAAGAAATTACAAATAATTAATTATTCACAAATAATGAATTAATACAATGTGCTATTGGTCTTTTTTTTTCCCTTTATCTGTTAGGAAAAAAAATTACAAATAATTAATTCATCACACATTACATTACACTGAAATTATTTTCCATTTATTAAATTTGCTGTGTAGAAAATGACATCGGAAAGTAATAAAAAAGATCCAACGTGGCAATATGCCCATCTGGTAGAGGAGAATAATTTAAACAAGTTCGAGTGTAATTTTTGTGGTAAAGTATCAAATGGAGGTGTTTATCGGGTGAAACAACACCTCACGGGAGGTTATAGGAATGTCACTGCTTGCCCGAAGTGTCCTTCTCATGTAAGAGAAGAGATTAGAGAGTTCATGTCAAAAAAAAAAGACACAAAAAGAAGAAATGAACATGTTGCCTGATTTCGATGACATGAACATGGAAGATGAAGATGAAGATGATGATGTTGTTGAGATCAATATCAATCAACGCCGTAAGTTGACAAGTAGCAGCCAAGGTTCATCCAAATCCAAATCCAAATCCAAATCCAAATCCAAATCCAAATAAAAAATGCCAAAGAGAAAAGCGCCTATGGATGTTTACTTCACACCCAATCCTGAATCAGTGGTGAAAAATCGAAGAGACCAAGCAAAAGGGAAACAAACCAAAATTGATGCAAATGACCCTTACAAAAAAGAAATGAGAGCTTGGGCAGTGCAAAGACTTGCAAGGTGGATGTATGATGCTGGTATCCCTTTTAATGCAGTAAATTATGAGAGTTTTGAACCAATGATTGAAGCCATTGGGCAATATGGTCCTGGTATGAAGCCACCGACTTACCATGTAGTGTGGGTTACCCAACTCAAAAAAGAAGTGAAACATACTAAAGATTTGATGATGAATCATAAAGAGGATTATGCAAAATACAGGTGTTCCATAATGACTGATGGTTGGATTGATAAGAGATGAAGGACATTGATTAACTTTTTAGTTAATTGTCCAAGAGGAACCATGTTTGTTGAGTCGGTTGATGCTTCTAGCTATTCAAAAGACGGGCAAAAGCTATTTGAATTACTAGACAAGTTTGTGGAGAAAGTTGGAAAAGAGAATGTGGTGCAAGTTATCACTGATAGTGCTGCAGCTAATGTGTTAGCGGATAAGAATATTTCCTCATTCCTTACATCAAAATTGTTTACTCATAGTTTGTTTTGTATTTAAAATTTAAAAACTTGAATCTTGAAATAATAATTCTTCGTTGTTGCTACATTATAGGGAGGTTTTTGGAAGCTAAGTATGAATGCTTGTATTGGACACCATGTGTTGCTCATTGTTTGGACTGGATGGAGAATTAGATGAAGATAATGAGCTTGTGTTTGATGATGATGATGGTTTGACATGGGCCACTGTTGCTAGAGCTTCTGGAGTAGAAGAAAATAGCCATGCAAGTAGAGCAACAAGTTCACGCTCAAAGGCACAACCAAGGATATCTAAATCATCAAGATTAACTCCACTTCAATTAATAGATGAAGAGGAAGCGGGCTCAGATGACACAGAGGAGGAAGATGTTGAGAGATATAAATCAACTGATGGAGAAGAAGATGATAGTTTGCTTGCCATTGATGTTGAGGATGATGATTGACTGACCAACCTAACCTACCATTTCTTTTGTTATTGATGTTTTTAAGTATTAAGACATATATTAGTATTTGTTGGATATTTATGTTTTGGATGTTTAGGTGTCGTTTGGTAAAACTTACGTTTTCAGTTTTCTGTTTATATTTATAAAAATTTTAAAAACTCAAATAAAAACTTGTTTGATAAATTTTTTATTTATAAATCAGTGGTCTCAGTTTATAAATTTAGCCAAAAAATGTAAACTCAAAAAATATGTTTCTGTTTTGAGTTTTGAGTTTTTTTTTTTTTTTTACCACCCAACACTAGCCACCACCCACCACCATTTTCCACCACCGTCTTCCGCCACCACCACCCACCCCCCACCCCCCACCACCACCCACCGCTCGCTACCACCACCCCCCACCTGCCACCCACTAGCCACCACCAGCCACCACTCACCGGCCACTCACTCGCCGCCACCACCCACGCCTCGCCACCACCACCACCACCACCACCACCCACTACCCACCTGCCATCCACCCGCCACTACCATCCACCGCTCGCCACCGCCACCCGCCACCTACCTGCCACCACCACTCACCACCCATTTGCCACCACCATCCACCACCCGTCACCACTAGCCACCCACCACTGCCATCACCACCCACCACCCGACACCCACCTGCCATCACCACCCACCACCCAACACCCACCTGCCACCACTACCCACCACCACCACCCATTGGCTACCAGCCACCACCCGCCACATCACCCACCCACCCGTCACCCACCCACCACCACCACCGCCACCCGCCATCCGCCACCCACATGCCACCACCACCCACCATCCGCCACCGCTACCACCACCACCCGCCACCGCTACCACCACCATCCACTCGCTACCACCCACCACCCGCCACCGTCACCCACCCACCGACCATCACCACCCGCCACCACCTGCCATCCGCCACCACCACCACCATCCATCACCTGCCACCACCACCACCCAACACCGTCACCCACGCACCCACCACCACTCCCCGTCACCACCCGCCATCCGCCACCCACCCACCTGCCGCCACCACTAGCAGCCACCCACCACCACCAGCCATCGGCCACCACCACTCACCGTCCGCCACCACCACCACCCACTCGCTACCACCCACTACCCGCCACCGTCACCCACCCACCCACCACCACCACCCGCTACCCACCACCCACAGTCACCACTTTTCACCACCGTCTTCCGCCGCCACTTGCCATTTCTCACTCTTTTTATATTTTTAAATTTTTTAAAACATTTTGTCAATTACCAAACGCGTTTGTAGTTTATGTTTTTCTAAAAATAAACAAAAACTAATTTATAAAATTTTTGTAAATATAAACTGAAAACGTAAACGTTACCAAACAGACCCTTAGTGTTTATGTTTATGTTCTTGTTTTTATTTTTATTTTATTGAACGTGGATTATTTTATCTTTTAAAATTGGAATGTTATGTAATATGCACTTTCATGGCTTTGAGAATTATTTTATATTTTGTCTTGAATCTTGATTAATTTTTATTTTAAAAAAAATTGTCTTAGTAGTTAGTACTATGAATGAGCCCGCGCCTTACTTTAATAAAGCCCGTGCCTCGCCTTGCGCCTAGGCCTCGAGAGACCTTTAGCGCCTTAGTGTGCCTTGAGCCTTTAAAAACACTGCTTGTCTATTTGGCAAGAAATCGTGAGAGCAGAATTCATAAACTTTTGAATCTCAATGCTTGATGCTAAAAAAATAGACATCTTTAGCTAGCATTAAAAAAACGAACATATCTTTTCTCACATTCTCCTTTTGAGATGAACTTTAGACGAACTTTTTTCTCCAAATTTCTTGGTTCTCAAATTTATAATCTTAATTTGTTCTTAATTTTTTTTTTTTTATTTTTTATTTTGGTTTCTTTTCTAGATTTTTGTTTTGTTTAAATAAATTGACAATTTACTTTTTTGTATTTTGTTTTTCCAAATTTTTTCATTTAATTTGTATTGAAATTTGTGTCGGTTCCTTTGTCTGTCTCAGTTTGTCAGTTATGTTTTTTTGAAGTTTGGTTACTTCGTAGTATTTTTATAATGTGTGGTTTTCATAGTTCTTATTCTTGTCTTATAATTCTTCGCTCAATATTTTCTTTAAATTTTTAAATTCTGTAATTATTTGGCTTTCTTCTTGATTAATATGTATTATATATTTCTTGATTTTGCTTTATCTGTTGGTTTGTTTGTCAAGAAATCATGGGAACGGAATTTAGGACTTTTGGATCTCAATGGTTGATGTGAAAAACACGGACATTTTTCCGAGCAATAATAAAACGAACATCTCTTTCTCACTATCTCCATTGAGACTAACTTTCTTTTTCAGATTTCTTGGCATTATAATCTTAATATCTCGTTAAATTCTTAATGTTTTCTTTCTTTTTAAATTTTTTTGGTTGTTTAAATTGACTGTAATTAAGTTTTCTCTATATACACACATATATATAAATATATATTTTGTTTCCCAATTTTTTTATTTATATTACTATTATTAGACTTTGTGTAGTTTTTTAATGTTTGGTTTTCATAGTGTTTATTCTTGTCTTACAATTCTTCACTTGGTATTTTCTTTATTTTTGTTAAATTTTCTCTAGTTATGTGGTTTTTGTCTTGATAAATATATAGTATATATTTTCTGATTTTGCTTTGTCTATTGCTTTGTTTGAAAAGAAATTACACACACCAATTGGTATACGAATTAGTATACCAATATATGTTATGATATTGTCGTTTCAAAACTATGGATCTTACCCATTATACAAAGTATAAAGAAGCTTCTAAAATTATGTCACATCATTCGTTAGTACACTAATTGGTATACCAATTGGTGCGTATTGCATTTTCCTTTTTATAATGTTTGGTTTTCATAGTTCTTATTCTTGTCTATCAAGTCTTCCCTTAGTATTTTCTTTATTTTTGTTAATTATTTGGTTTTTGTCTTAATAAGTATATATTATATATTTTTTGATTTTATTTTGTCCGTTGGTTTGTTTGCCAAGCAATCGTGGGAACAAAATATTTAATTTTTTGGATCTCAGTGGTTGCTGTTAAAAACACGTATCTCTTTCTCGCTATCTTTATTGAGACTAACTTTCTCTTAAGATTTTTCTTTGCAATTGAAATTATAGTCTTAATATCTAATTAGATTTTTAATATTTTGTTTCTTTTTTGATATTTTTTTTGGGTTTAAATTGACAGTAATTAATTTTTTCTATATATATATTTGTTTCCCAATTTTTTATTTAAATTACTTGTATTGGAATTTGTGTAGTTTTATAATGTTTAGTTTTTATTCTTGTCTTACAATTTTTCGCTTGGTATATTTTTTATTTTTAAAATTTTTCTCTAATTATTTGATTATCTTCTTGATTAATATCTACGTCTAGTGGTGTTCATGAAAACTGCAAACCGGCCCAAACTGTCCAACCCAGGCTGTCACGGATGGTTTTGAGCAGAATGATGGTTGGCTGCAGTTTTGTATGGTTCAATTTCACAGGTTCACGATCGGAAATGGGTGGAGGCAATATATACCACGGTCAACCCGACCCATCCGAATAAATATTAATATATATTATTTTTATTTTACATAGGGATTACTATTGGAATTTGTGTAATTGTTTTATAATGCTTGGTTTTCATAGTTCTTGTGTGGGTGATTTTCCGACCACACTGCCCGCTTAGTAACCAGCTGGAGAGCACTGGCAGAATAGATGGCACCTGACTGACCTGTAACAGAAATATAAGAATCCCGCGGTGGTTTCAACCACCCGGGGGCACTCCGACGATCAAGTCAGTATATCTCTCAAAGATAAATCAAGTACTAAACTCACAAGCTTGAGTATCAAAAGCATACCTTAGACCCATGGGGGTGCCTCTTATTTATAGCCAACTCAATCCTAGTCCCAATAGAAGCCTGACTTCTATGGACTCAGGATTACTGCTTATCTGGGACTCCCAGTGGAGTTAGGACAAAACTCTCTAAGAGTCTTATCTTTACCCAAACTAGAGTCTTCTCCCAATCTAGGACTCTTGTCCATATCCAGGTTGAGTTCCCTCTTCATTCTAGGACTCTCATCCCTTATCTGCTTATCTCGAATTCCGATATCTTCGGAGGTAACATCGGCCTAGCCGAGATGACCTCGGCACAACGACCAAGACACGTGGCACGTCGGCTGACACGTCGGCGTCACCTTACCACGTGTTGGTACTCAGAAAATATATCCCCACAACTGCCCCCTAGGTTCTATTACCTCGGCATTCTGAGGTGATGGAACCTACACTGTTCGTTCATCTGTGCCCCTTTGTCCGAGATAAAACTCGCCGACCTCAAAGTTCTCTGGACTTTACTGTCCACTTCTGTTCAAGTATCAAGCTTTATGCTTTCCAAGCCGCTCGAGATCGTACCTCCTAGCCGAGGTTCTTGTTCCATTACTTTGTAAACTCCAAGAGCTTTACAACTGCTCCACTCACATTCTTGATGGGTTCCTGACTTCCAGTCATCTATTTGACTCCGGCGATCTTCATATCGGCATTCATTTCACTTGGTAGGTTCATAAACTCTTTACTTGCTATTAAGCTCAATCTTTCATAACTCTTCTGAATCTGTTTATTTGCCATCTGTTGCCTTCTATTTTCATCTGTCTTCAAGTTTTTGATTTCTTATTGCTAAAATGCCTGGAATTGTTCTTTGTCATATCCGCTTTCTGTTGCTAGCATCATGCCTGGTTCATTACTTTCTTGTTCTTCACATACTTACCTAGTGCCTGTGCATTTGGCTTTATTCATGAACTTTGTTGTCTTCTTGACTCTGAATTTTCTCTTTCTAGCTTTTTTTTTCAAATCCGCCATTGTTCCAAGCTTTCAAGCTCTCCAACTGTCTTCGTTCCTCTTCTCCGGTGAAGCTTATGTGATTCTGTTATTTTCGTATCCGTCGTCAGACTTCGGCAATTCTCATTCCAGCTTCCCTCTTTCTGGTAAGCCACTGTTCTTCCTGGTTTTATTTCTTGTTGCTTTCCAAGAAGCTCTGCTTCATTGTTTAATCACCATTGTTGTTTTACTCGTTGTTTCCAAATCATCTTCTTTAATACACACTGTTTACACATCTGTTGATTTCTGCCACTGTTCTTGGCTTGATACACCTGTGTAATCTTTTTGTCTTGATTTCCTGATAGCTTCATCACCACTCTTGATTTTTCTTGTTTCTGTTTTCTGTGTCTTTTCCCAGATTTTTGCTTTCAATCCTTGCTTTCAAAACTCTGAGGTACCAATCGCCAAGAAGAGCTTTGATCAAACTCTTCAGGAGTTTGATGCGGAGTTCGTGGCTGAGAAGGCTGCTGAGAAGTTCTTTCTAACTGTCTTCTGGAGGTGAGACATAACCTACCGCTGATGCCGAGTAGTTTGCTTCCTTCTTAAAATTGATGCCGAGGTAGCGGTAGAGAAGCTCCTCCAACTGACTGCCGAGGCTGAACCATTGTCGTCCGTCGAAGTAGATTAGTCCGACGTTCTTGCTTTCAGTCCCTAGTTTTTTAAGGTCTTCATTTTTGTACTTGCCAACCTTCTCAGCTCTTAACAAGCTAGTTGGTCATCTCGGTTGATCATATCTCAGAAACGTCTTTCAGTGTTTATCTCGGCTATACCAAATTTGTAAATTGCTACAAATTTCAACAAGTGGTAGACTTCATAATCTTCGGTTAACTCATCTTGTAATTTGCTTAAGAATTTCAACAAGTGTTAACATTCCTTGCTCCTTAATTATCATTCCTTCCCCCTACACCTTCTCCCTGCCCCCTAACGTGAACGTAAGTTGTACTTAGGATCACATTAGGGAAGTGGGCTTCATGCTGTAGTCACAGACCTGATGTGTTCTTCTTTCGCCGATGTACTAAAACTTTTGGTATTTAATTCACCCCCTTTAGACCCTCTTTCTCTTGGCCTTTGCAAACTATCATCGCTATTTCTTGAAGCATTTATTCCTTTTCACAATTCTGGTCACCACTTCTGGCGTGCATTTAGTGGTTCTAATCAAAACGACGTTTGACTCTGGAGAATCTTTTGCCGACATTTAACTTTGTGCACTCTTTAGCTTGTAAATTCTCTCAGAATTTCAACAAGTGTTAAACATCATTTCGGTTTAACTTCGGTTAAGTATCATCTCAGTTTAACTTCAGTTAAACATCACCTCAGTTTAACTTTGGTTAAACATCATCTCGGCTTAACTTCGGTTAAGCATCATCTCAGTTTTTGAAGTTTTTCTTTTTTTTGTCGCTTGTACTCTTGTACCTTTTTGTTCTTTAGATAATGTAAGCTCTGCATATGGCCGATGTGCCTCCTTGTTCTTCAACGTCTAATTCAACTTTCCTTCTCTGAATGAAGTGCTCTTCGTCGCCCTCCCGGACGAGGATTTTCTTCAGTGTCTCTTCACTCTTTTTGGCTGGCTCCTTACCGACATCATCTAGGACCTCCATGTCCTCGTCTTCAATCTCTGCCTTCCCTGGTTCCCGAATGTTGCAGGTAGTTTTCATTGCTGCCATGGAGCAATTCTTCGCCTGCAGTTGATCCCCTCTGACTCTTTCAATCCCATGTTCTGTGGAGAACCGCAATAGTTGATGCAACGTTGAGGGAACTGCCCCCATTGCATGCAACCATCGCCTTCCCAAGATGATGTTATAAGGTGAAGGTGTGTCAATCACGACGAATTCTGTTTTGATCTTCTTCTAACTGCTCTTGCAAGATTCTATACTTAGAATATTGTGCATGCCTTTCATACTTTGCCTCCTTTGTGCAATCTTCTCGGGGTTACATACCTCGGGTATAATAGCTACAAAACTTTTACTTCGGCAAGATACTGACCTGCAAACTTTTCATAAATTCTAACAAGTGTGAAACATATACTACTCAATGTTAACTTTGCAAACTTTTTCTCAAGTTTCAACAAGTGTTTAAACGGTGATCTCGGTCTAGCCTAATTGCTACAAATTTCAACAAGGATTAACATAACAAGTGTTAAACAATAATCTATTTGTAAATTGCTACGAATTTCAACAAGTGTTTAAACAATATACTTAGCTTTTACTTCAACCTGTAAATTGTTGCAAATTTCAACAGATGATCACATGTCGGCTTAACATTATCTTGTAAATTGCTACAAATTTCAACAAGTGTTAAGCATCTTCTCTGGTTTAACCAACCTGTAGATTGCTACAAGTGTGCAGACTATAACCTCGGCTTCACTTCAACTTGTAAATTGCTACAAATTTCAACAAATGAAGAGAAACAGTAATCTCGGCTTAACTCCAACTTGTAAATTGCTACAAATTTCAACAAGTGAAGATAAGGAATCAGCTTAACTCCAACTTGTAAATTGCTACAAATTTCAATAAGTGAAGATAAGGAATCAGCTTAATTCCAACTTGTAAATTGCTACAAATTTCAACAAGTGAATTAAGGAATCAGCTTGACTCCAACTTGTAAATTGCTACAAATTTCAACAAGTGAAGACAAGGAATCAGCTTGACTCCAACTTGTAAATTGCTACAAATTTCAACAAGTGGAGACAAGGAATCATCTCGGCTTAATTTCAATTAAGCATCATCTCGGCTTAACTTCGGTTAAGCATCGTCTCGGCTTAACTTCGGTTAAGCATTATCTCGGTTTAACTTCGGTTAAACATCATCTTCGGCTTAACTTCGGTTAAGCATTATCTCGGCTTAACTTCGGTTAAGCATCGTCTCGGTTTAACTTCGGTTAAACATCATCTGGGCTTAACTTCGGTTAAGCATTATCTCGGCTTAACTTCAGTTAAGTATCATATCGGTTTAACTTCGGCTAAGCATCATATTGGTTTAACCAACTTGTAAATTGCTACAAATTTCAACAAGTGGTAACCGCATTCTTCTTCTCTTTGCACCCAATGTGAACTTAAAATCCACTTGGGTTCTCATCATGTAGCTTCGACTTTGTCGCCGAGGTTGAATTCAATCCAAGGTTGTCGGCCTTGGTTTCTCTATTGATCTTACTTGGCTCCAACCTGAGTTTGATTTTCGGCCTCGCATCGGCGAGCCGTTTCTCTTTTCTTGTTCCGATGCCTTTGTTCCTGGCATGTCTTCCTCGGCCCTAGCATACTTTTCAATTCTGGCCAACTTTAGTCTGATCTTGTGTGTTTCCTTTTTATCTTCTGGGATTTGAGATCTGCTCATTGTGCTCTTCTCTTCTCGGACTCAGGTCCTGAGATCTTATCTTCTGGAATCTTGGATCTACTCACTCAGGTTGAGCTCTTCTTTTCTCGGACCTACTCATCTAGGCCGAGATCATGTCTTCTGAGATCTGGGATCCGGGATTTGCTCACTCAGGTTGAGCTCTTTTATACTTGAATGTTATCTTCTTGGGAGCGCTCATGCCCCCTGTCTTTGCATCCCTTCTAGAAGGGTCTTCGTTCCTCCGCAGGTATCTATCCTTTCATACCTGGAGGTCGTCTTCGTTGCTTCGATCTGTTGTCTTTGGTGCGTCACCTTCCTGGCCGACTTCTTTCACTCCGTGACTCTGGTCACAAGTGTCTGTGTTGCTATTGTCCCCTTCAACGTCGAGATCAATAGGTCTTCCACTCCCAGCAGGAGCGTAGTCTCTTAATCTAGTCATTCTGTTCGTCATTGGCCATCTATTCTTCTTTCTTTCCCACAGACGGCGCCAAATTGTGTGGGTGATTTTCCGACCACACTGCCCGCTTAGTAACCAGCTGGAGAGCACTGGCAGAATAGATGGCACCTGACTGACCTGTAACAGAAATATAAGAATCCCGCGGTGGTTTCGACCACCCGGGGGCACTCCGACGATCAAGTCAGTATATCTCTCAAAGATAAATCAAGTACTAAACTCACAAGCTTGAGTATCAAAAGCATACCTTAGACCCATGGGGGTGCCTCTTATTTATAGCCAACTCAATCCTAGTCCCAATAGAAGCCTGACTTCTATGGACTCAGGATTACTGCTTATCTGGGACTCCCAGTGGAGTTAGGACAAAACTCTCTAAGAGTCTTATCTTTACCCAAACTAGAGTCTTCTCCCAATCTAGGACTCTTGTCCATATCCAGGTTGAGTTCCCTCTTCATTCTAGGACTCTCATCCCTTATCTGCTTATCTCGAATTCCGATATCTTCGGAGGTAACCTCGGCCTAGCCGAGATGACCTCGGCACAACGACCAAGACACGTGGCACGTCGGCTGACACGTCGGCGTCACCTTACCACGTGTTGGTACTCAGAAAATATATCCCCACAGTTCTTATTCTAGTCTTAAAATTCTTCACTTGGTCTTTTCTTTATTTTTGTTAACTTGTCTCCAATTATTTGGTTTTCTTCTTGATAAAAATATATTATAGATTTTCTGATTTTGCTTTGTCTGTTGGTTTCCTTGCCAAGAAACTGTGGGAACAGAATTCATAAACTTTTGAATCTCAATGCTTGATGCTAAAAAAATGGACATATTTAACGAAGCATTAAAAAACAGAACATATGTCTCACAATCTCTATCGAGGCAAACTTTCTTTTTAGATTTCTTGGTACTCAAATCTATGATCTTAATTTGTTGATAATTTTTTTTTTTTTTTTTTATATTTAGTTTCTTTTCTAGATTTTTGTTTTGCTTAAATAAATTGACAATTAAATTTTCTGTATTTTGTTTTTCCAAATTTTTTCATTTAATTTACCTGTATTGAAATTTGTGTAGGTTCCTTTGTCTCAATTTGTCAGTTATGGTTTTTTTATAGTTTGGTTACTTGATAGTTATTTTTATAATATTTAGTTTTCATACTTCTTATTCTTGTCATACAATTCTTTGCTTAGTATTTTCTTTATATTTTTTAAATTCTGTAATTATTTGGTGGTCATCTTGATTAATTTTTTTTTGAATCAGGTCTTCTTGATTAATATGTATTATATTCTTCTTGATTTTGCTTTGTCTATTGGTTTGTTTGCCAAGAAATCGTGGGAACGGAATTTAGAACTTTTGGATCTCAATTGTTGATGTTAAAAACACGGACATGTCTTTCTCGCTATCTCCATTGAGACTACCTTTCTTTTAAGATTTCCTGGCATTATAATCTTAATATCTTCTTAAATTTTTAATGTTTTGTTTCTTTTTTGATTTTTTTCATTGTTTAAATTGACTGTAATTAAGTTTTCTCTATGTACATACATACATATATATATATATATATATATATATTTTTTGTTTCCCAAATTTTTTATTTAAATTACTATTATTGGAATCTGTGTAGTCGTGTTTTATAATGCTTTGTTTTCTTAGTGCTCGTTCTTGTCTTACAATTCTTCACTTGGTATTTTCTTTATTTTTGTTAAATTTTTTTCTAATTATGTGATTTTCTTCTTGATAAATATATATTATATATTTTTTTGATTTTGCTTTGTCTATTGGTTTGTTTGCCAAGAAATTGTGGGAACAAAATTCTTAACTTTTGGTTACCAATGCTTTTCCTTGATTATATGGCATCTGATTAGTAAATTTATCACTTATGTTCTTATAGTTTTGTTGCTTGGTACTTATTTTTATAATGATTGGTTTTCATAGTTTTTATTCTTGTCTATCAAGTCCTCCCTCAGTATTTTCTTTATTTTTGTTAAATTTTCTCTAACTATTTGGTTTTTGTCTTGATAAGTATATATTATGTGTTTTTTGATTTGATTTTATCTGTTGTTTTGCTTACCAAGCAATCATGGGAACAAAATATTTGACTTTTTGGATCTCAGTGGTTGCCGTTAAAAACACGGACATCTCTTTCTCGCTATCTCTATTGAGACTATCTCTTGAGATTTTTCTTGACAATTGAAATTATAATCTTAATATCTAATTAGATTTTTAATATTTTGCTTATTTTTTTTATTTTTTTTGGATTTAAATTGACAGTAATTAATTTATATATATATATATATATATATATATTGTTTCCCAATTTTTTATTTAAATTACTTGTATTGGAATTTGTGTAGTTGTTGTATAGGTGCCGTTTGGTAACACTTACGTTTTCAATTTTCTGTTTATATTTACAAAAATTTTAAAAACTCAAATAAAAACTTGTTTGGTAAAATTTTTGATTTATAAATCAGTGGTCTCAGTTTATAAATTTGGCCAAAAAAGGAAAACACAAAAAATGTGTTTTCATTTTGAGTTTTTAGTTTTTTTTTTTTTTACCACCCAATACTAGTTACCATCCGCCACCATTTTCCACCACTGTCTTCCGCCACCACCACCCACCACCACCTGCCACCGCCACTCATCACCCACCTGCCACTAGGAATGGCAACGGGGCGGGGCGGGGCCGGGGATCACCCTCCCCGTCCCCGATCCCCGATGGTTAAATTTCCCCCGGCCCCGATCCCGATCCCCGACGGGGAACGTATCACCGCCCCCACCCCCGACCCCCGACGGGGATCGGGTTTCCCCGACCCCGAACATTCCCCGGCTAAAAAAAATAAAAAAATGAGATCAACGTCTTGACCAGCGGTGGAAACAAATCTGTAATCATACAACAGATCTATAATCATCCAAGTAAACAGATTCAAACAACAGATCTATAATCATCATCATCCATTAAATAGATTCATAATCATCATCATCCATTAAACAGATTCAAACAACAGATCTATAATCATCATCTAGTAAACAGATTCAAACAACAGATCTGTAGATCAGTGTCTGGACCAGCGGTGGTAGTGGTGTAGATCGGAGTTTGGACCAGCGGTGGTAGTGGTGTAGATCGGAGACTGGACCAGCGATCAGCGGCTGAAGACGAGAGCTGAGAGAGCAAACGAGATGTGAGAGAGAGTGGTGGTGGTGTCGCCGTGTCGGTGACTGAAAGTGAGAGAGAGGAGTCGGTGACTGTGTCGCCGTGTCGATGAGAGTGACGCCGTGTCGGTGAGAGTGAGAAGAACGAGAGAGACGAGACACTGAGAGAGACGAGAGAGTGAGAGACAGAATGAGAGTTGAGAGAGTGAGTCAGTGAGAGTGTTTCAAAAGTACAACTAATATTTATATAATACAACTAATAATATTTATATAATACAATGAGATACAGAGGCATGGATGAATCGGGGAAATTTCGGGGCGGGGCTGGGCCGGGGCCGGGGCCGACGAGCCTATCCCTGTCCCCGGCCCGAAATTGATCGGGGAGTGATTTTTTAATACCATCCCCGTCCCCGCGGGGATATTTTTCGGGGAAAAACCACTTATTTCGGGGTCGGGGGATCGGGTCCCCGTCGGGCCGGGTTTAAATTGCCATCCCTACCTGCCACCACCACCCGCCACCACCACCCACCGGCTACCACCTACCAGCCACCCACTCGCCACCACCACCCACCCCCCACCACCACCTGCCACCACACCACCCACCATCGGCCACCACCACCACCACCACCTACCTGCCATCCATTCGCCACCACCCACCACCCACCACTACCATCCACCGTCCACCACCACCACCTGCCACCTACTTGCCACTACCACTCACCACCCACTTGCCACCACTAGCCATCTGCCACCCACCCGCCACCCACCTGCCACCACCACCCACCACCCACCACCACCACCCACTCGCCACCACCTACCACCAGGCACCGTCACCCACTCACCCACCACCACCACCCCCCACTATTACCCGCCATCACCACCCACCACCCACCACCGCCACCGCCACCGCTACCGCCCACTCGCCACTACCCACCACCACCTGCCATCCCCCACCCACCTGCCAGCACCACCCGCCACTCGCCACTCGCCACCACCACCCACTCACTATCATCCACCGCCCGCCACCGTCACCCACCCACAAACCACCACCACCTGCCACATACCCACCACCACCACCACCCACCCGCCACCATCACCCACCATCCGCTACCCACCTGCCACTACTACCACCACCACCACCACCCACTCGCTACCACCCACCACCTGCCGCCGTCACCCACCTACCCGCCACCACCACCCACCCGCCACCACTAGCTACGCACCACCCACCGTCTCCACTTTCCACCACCGTCTTTCGCTGCCACTTGCCGTCACTTGCCATTTCTCACTCTTTTTTATATTTTTAAATTTTTTTAAACATTTTGTCAATTACCAAACGCGTTTGTAGTTTATGTTTTTCTAAAAATAAACAAAAAATAAACAAAAATCAATTTATAAATTTTTTATAAATATAAATTGAAAACGTAAATGTTACCAAACACATTAGTTTCATAGTTTTTATTCTCGTCTTATAATTCTTTGCTTTGTGGTCTGATCCAGGCTGTCACGGACGGTTTTGAGCAGCATGATGGTTGGCTGCAGTTTTGTATGGTTCAAGTTCATGGTCGGAAATGGGTGGAGGCAATATATGGTCAAGTTTGGCCACTCTTAAAAAATCTAAAAAGTCAAAAAATCACTATTTTATTTAAATCACATCAACTTATTTAAGTCACATCACCTCTCTAACACATCACTTCAAATTTAACCCAAACCCAACCCATATTTCATAAAAAGTCAAAAAGTGCACTTATTTAGTCTTCCCAAACTTGGCCTATATCCCCAGTCAACCCGACCCATCCAAATAAATATTAATATGAATTATTTTTATTTTAAAAAATATTTGGGAGCACTAAAAATATAGCACTAAAAGAAGCACTAATGATGTGACAGTGGGCCCTGTCCACTTTTTATGCCTTATTTTTTTTTATTTTTTTTACCATTTTTAATACATTAATACTATTAATGATGTATTTTTTAATGGTCTAAATCGTTGTTGTTTTATTTTACATTGGGATTACACAGCGTCTTACCTCCCGGATTTTTTAGATCAACTTTTCCACTTGCCAATGTTAACATTTCGTTTAATCTCTCTTATTTATATTTTATATTATTGTATTGTGATTAGTTTCTTCATATGACTTTTTCACTTCCCACCGTTAACATTCAGTCTCTCTCTTTCTTTCTTTTTTCTCTCTCTCTCTATTCGCAGAATTTGGCCCCGTGCTATGCACGGAATAATTATAGATATTAATATTTATTTTAAATTTTTTTTAATATATAAATTATGTTCTTTAAGATTTTTTATAAAAATAATTTAACAATCTTATCACTAATTATAGTGTAAGAAAAGTTAAAAAATATACTGCAGTAATTATACACAGATTGTATTTATAATTATTTGTATGAGGGGATTTTAAATGTTGATCAGGAGATTTTGACCATATCAATAAATGAAGGTATATGGATTGAAAATAATTAATAAATGCTGATCAGGGGATTTTGACCAAATCAATAAATGTTGAATTTTTTTTTTAATAAAAAATTTAAGAAATTCAGATTGGGATATTGAAGCTCCCACATGCCTTGAGGTTAAAAACCCCATTTTCCTTAAAACCCCATTGAGTGTTTATGTTTATCTAACTTCAATCATATTAAAAAATTAAATTATAAACAAAAGGAGATAACTTCAATCATACAAATCACATTTTTTTTAATGCTATCTAACCACAATCACATTTTTGTCATAATAAAAAAAATAATTCAAAAAAAAGACCATTAAAATAGTAAATAAAAAGATTATTTAGTAGCATTGAACAAACGACAATCACATTTTTCTTTTTGTGAGTGTTTTTGTTTATTTAACTTCAAGTATATTAAAAAAATCAAATTATAAACAAAATGAGATAACTTCAATCATACAAATCACAATTTTTTTAATGCTATCTAACTACAATCATATTTTTCTCAAAATAAAAAAATAATAATTGAAAAAAAGAACCATTAAAATAGTAAATCATATTATTTATAGCCATTGAACAAACTACAATCACATTTTTTTTTTGTAAGTTAACTTCAATCATATTAAAAAATAAAATTATAAACAAAAGGAAATAACTTCAATCATATAAATCACAATTTTTTTAATGCTATATAATCATCATCAATAATTAAAAAAATCAATCACAAATTAAGTCAATTGATAATTAAAAAACACTATTTATTTTCCAAAAAAAATAGTGAGTTAAAAAGATCAATTCTAATTATTTTGGGTCAAAATACAATCTAATCATCATTAATAATTGGTACATTATGTGACTCTAATGAGTACAATCCATTTTATTTGTCAAAAAATACAGGGAGTTAAAAATCAAATCACAAATTAAGTGAATTGATAGTTAAAAAAACACAATAAATTTTTTTCAAAAAACACAGTGAGTTAAAAAAATCAATTCCAATTTTTTTTTTCAAAATACAATTTAATCATTATCAATAATTGGTACTTTAAAAATCAAATCAGAAAAAAATCAAATCAAATCACAAATATTTTTATGCTATTTAACTACAATCATATTTTTTTATAAATAATTGTAAAGAAAAACCTTTAAAACAGTAAATAAAAGATTAAATCATATTAAAAAAAAATCATTGGACAAACTACAATTACATCACATTTTTTCCATAATAAAATAAATAAATAAATGAAAAAAGAACCATTGACTAACTACAATCACATTAAAAAAAAAAAGAACCATTGAACTAACTACAATCACTTTTTTTTCTTCGTGAGTATTTTTGTTTATCTAATTTCAATCATATTAAAAATAAAATTGAAATAGTAAATAAAAAGATTAAATAACATTAAAAAAAACTATTGAACTGACTACAACAATCATATTAAAAAAAAGAGTCATTGAACAAAGTACAATCATATCACATTACAATCACATTTTTTTCTTTGTAAGTGTTTATGTTTGTTTAACTCCAATCATATTAAAAATAAAATTAAAATAGTAAATAAAAAGATTAAATAACATTAAAAAAAAAACCATTGAACTAACTACAACAATCATATTAAAAAAAAGAGTCATTGAACAAACTACAATCACATCACATTTTTTCCATAATAAAATAAATAAATGAAAAAAAAAACTATTAAACTAACTACAATCACATTTTAAAAAAAAAAAATCATTCAACTAATTATAATCACATTTTTCTCTTTGTGAGGGTTTATATTTATCTAACTTCAATCATATTAAAAAATCAAATTATAATTTTTTATCCGCTAGAAAAATCACAAATATTCTTATGCGCTATCTAACTACAATATTAAAACAGTAAACAAAAAGAAAAGTTAAGAAGGAGAAAACAAAAAGAAAACTTACTGTTTGCATACGTGGTCACTGAAGTTGAAAGTGTAGAAGTGAGAAGTCAAGAAGGAGAAAACAAAAAAGAAACTCATTGTTTGCAATAGGTATGTGAAAAGTTAAAAAGAGTGTATGTGTTGGAGAAATTAAAAAGATTTGGAAGAATTTAATAAGTACTAAGTTTTTTTTTTAAACAAAATAAAAAATTAAGAAATTAAAGTTCAGAATTTGGAACTTCCACAAAACTTGTAGGTTAGAGATAGATATAAATAAATAGATAGATATAGATATAGATATTTATATTTGTTTTAATTTTTTTTTAATATACAAATTATTTGTTTTGGAAAAGGTACTGCAGTAATTATGAGAGAAGTTAAAAAGTCTTGTGGGTTGAGAGAAGTTATTAAATGCTGAGGTTAATTTTTTTTAAAAAAAACAAAAAATTAGGAAATTAGGATTAGTATATTAGAACTCCCACAAGCTTTGAAGATTAAAAATTCCTTTTTGCTTAATATATAATATAGATACTCTATTTCTTTCTCTTCTCTTCCCCTCTTCGTTGTGCCCGTGGCAACGATGATCGATGGTGGTGGCAAGTCCCCTCTATACCATTTTCTCTCCTTCACTTTTATTGCTCTCAGATTTGTATATATATAAGCATTTATATAAATATAAGATTTTAAGTTTTCTTATTCTACCTCAATCAAATAAAAAAAAAAGTTTCTCATTCTGAAATTTAAATTTTATTTTTCACCAAAAAAAAGTTCCATCCTCTTTTTCTACCAGATGTTTGAAATCGATTGAACCGACTGCCAAACCGAGTTTTTTTTATTCAGTCAATTTCAAGCAGTGGATTGGTCAATAATGGAAGGCTCTCTCTCTAAACCGATGGTATCAGTTCAGATGACAGGCTAGTTGTATACTCAGGCTGACCTGACCTGACCTGTGAACACCCATATCTTTAGCAATCTTCTATCCATGTACCTATACTATATATAAAGTGAATACCCTTGTGAAGCCTTGGCTCCTTATTGCTGTCAAGTGTCCACTTTTTGTGTTTAAAACAAAAAAAAAAAATTTATGATAGAAATAGAACCTTGAACCTTGGCTCTTGGGTCGAAGGAAGTTAGACACTTACTATTTGAGTGACACACAATATTTTGTTTTATTTTTATTTATTTAAATTGTTCATGCATCACGTTTGCTAGTATATTATATATTTATTGATTTTGCTTTGTCTATTAATTTGTTCGTCACAAATCGTGAGAACATAATTTATAACTTTAGGGTATCAATGTTTGATGTTAAAAAAATGGACATTTCTTGCAAGCGTTAAAAAAATGGACATATTTTTCTCACAATCTCTTTTGATACTTTCTTTCTCTTAAGATTTGTTCACTCAAAATTATAAACTTAATTCGTAATTAAAATTTTAATATTTAGTTTCTTTTATGAATTTTTTTTGGTTTAAATTTGACACTATTAACTATTCTATATATATATATATATTTTTTGTTTTCCCAGATATTTTCATTTGAATTACTTGTATTGAAATTTTGTTGGTACCTCTCTCTCAATTTCTTGATTCCTTAATTATATGACATGAACAGTATTTATCAGTAATGGTTTTATAGTTTGGTTACTTGGTAGTTATTTGTATATTGTTTGGTTTTCATAGTTATTCTTCTCTTGCAATTCTTTGCTCAGTATTTTCTTTATTTTTGTTAAATTTGCTCTAATTATTTTGTTTCCTTCTTGATAAATATATATTATATGTTTCTTGATTTTATTTTGTCTATTGGTTTGTTTGCCAAGAAATCGTGAGAACAGACTTCAAAACTTTTGGAACTTAGTGGTTGATGTTAGAAAAATGGACATATTTTTATTTATCAAAAAAAAAATGTACATCTTTCGTGTGCAATAAAAAAAGGGACATACTCTTTTGTCTCAATCTCGATTGATACTATTTTTATTTATCTAATTATTTTTTTTTAAATTGACAATAATTAAGTTTTTTTTTTTTTTATATACACTACTAAAAAAATCACTTTTTGCGACCGCTATAAACCGTCGCAAATAATAAAAAACAGTCGCAAAAGACTTTTTGCGACGGCCCATGCGACGGCAAATGGGGGTCGCGAATGTGGGGGTGGCAAATACTTTTTGCGACCGCAAAATAGCAGTCGCAAACTATTTGCGACCGCCTAATCTACTTATCGCAACTAATATTTTGCCGTCGCAAAAAAATTAAAAAAATACCTACAATGTATTAGCGACCATCTTGTTACCGTTGCAAAAAAAATATAAATAAATAAAATACCTACAATGTTTTAGCAACCTATAGTCTCATATATATATATATATATATATATTCAAGTAGTATATACAATAAATATAAAGTGATATTTGCAAAACTTCTAATACACATGTATTATTTTCCATCACTTCCCTCAACAAAATTATCTTTCTTCAAAAAAAAAAAAAAAATGTGCATACAAAATATAAACTTCTATACACACAAAACAAATATCCATCAACCATCCTTAAAAGTATTTATACAAAATACTAACAGATTCAAGTACTAAAAAAAAAAAAACTGAATTTAACTCTCAATATCACCTACTCAATCATATCAACTACTCCCTCAACACTACCTGCAAAAATATACATCAATATATTAGTTGACTAACTTGGATGCCAAAACAAAAATGGATACAAAGAGCACATTAATTGACTTACTTGGATGCCAAAACCTTTTCCAATAGCGGTACAAAGAAGTTCAAAATTGTTCTTAGAATCAATACTAGTTTGAAAAGAGTTAATCATAGAGGCCGGAAAAATGTACAAAAAGGGGGATGACCACAATCTCAAGATCAGCAGCTCAAACCTCAAACCCATGCTTATCAGACGAATCAAACCGAACCTCCAATTCACGTCGTTCTCAGAAATTCCATTTACAGACCAAAGCCGCAATTACTTAAATTAACAAAGAATCAGCTCCATAGAAAAAGTTTAGTTCATGCATGCACAAAATTGTTTTCCTCAAAACATTGAGGGAAACAAAATTCACAAACTATAATCCATTATCTAATTATGAAACATTCATGCATGCACGAAATTGTTTCCCTCAAGTTTTGCCTAGCTGCTGGAGCTGATTAATAAGTCATAATGAACCAAGAAAGAAAACCTAAAGACAAGCCAGTACATGTTAAACGTAAAGGTATAAATTAATACAGAGTTATATGATACATTGAAAAGAAAGACTTGTTCATTTTCTGGACTAGTGACAACATGTCTCATTTATGATTTCTTATTAAAGGCCAACTGACAATAGGATACTGCAACCAAGGTAAAAGAATATACCAGCATGTAATGGATTAAAAAAAAAAATTAAGCACAAGACTTACTGTTTTACGAACTCCAGCAGGTGACTCTCCAAAAATGTCATCACAAAACATATCATTTGACCTCTCACTCTGCAAAATCAAACAGAAACCGAAATCATGTACCTATATAGAACAAGCACTTAAAAGTAAAAAATATTCAATATCAAGACTACAAAATATGGGAATCAAGTATTTTGTCAAAAATAACTTCAAAGGACACTGGGACACATAAGAGAAGAGGCAACGCAAGCAATATAGGGATATAATACTAGAACAAAAATAAAAAATCAAGTGGCTCCTAATTTTGCCACAAGAAAAATTAATTTTACATTTTCTACGATATTCAATTCTTTACTATTTTTGGTAACAATTCTTTACAAAGTATCTGATATGATATACAATTCTTTACTATTTTTGGTAACAAAAATAAAAAATCAAGTGGCTCCTAATTTTTTTAATGGAGTTCTGGAAGTGAAAAAGCAAGTACTTTAGGTATGAAACCCAAGCCACATGATGCTCCGTACAGTGTTCCACACCTGTAATTTATCTACATAATAGATACAGCAAACACTTGCACCCATATTCATCAAAATCATTTCAGCAAACACTTCCACTTATGCTTTGGCAACCTATAATTGATGCCAACCAAAATGTCACAAGCAACAAAGATGAATTATTTCACTATAAAGGTGAGAGCAGAAGTCCTTCCAGCATACAGAACTTGGCTCTCTCTTGGTATTCGGTTCATAGGCCTGCAGCCCAATCAAATTTTCAAGGCCTCTTGAGGTGTCATTTAGATGAGCCAAGCCCCTAAAAAATGAAGGATTATAACTCCTGTCTTATCTCATTCGTATTTTGAATAAGATTCTAGCATAACCAAGAAAAAAATTGTGATATAAATTAAAATTCCATTGTGTGACAACCTGTACTCAGATAATTATAACTACTCATTAAAATGTATAAAATCACGTACATTAAAATAACTAATTGTATATTTATTTATTTATTGGTAGAAAGAGGAAATCAACGTTGATTCATGTTTGTCAAGACGGTCTCAACCTTAGGCTCTGTGCAACTAAAATGAAACCTAGTTCTCCTAACACCTTATAGCACTTTCACCATTTTTCCACTCTCCCTAAACCCATCAAATTTCAGCCACGTACTGAAATTTTTTGAACCTTATAAATCATGAAAGACACTCCCCGATAGAAACCAATCTAAATTTTTGGATTTATATTTACTTGAAACTCTAAAGTTTGGTTTTTCTTACTGAAATAATTTGATAGCTACAAATATTCACATGTTCCATGTCATCTACATGAAGGTTCTTTCCAAGTTTCTACAATGTCTGCAAATATTTTACCGTAGAATTTTTTGTTATTGTATCATAATGCGTCTTCAAGATATCACGTAACATGATCAAGTTTGCCAACATTTTTAATTCCCAACAATAAATCATTCACAATTACCAGACTGCTTGAAATCTATGGTATTAAAGTATGGAGTTGACAATTTATTGCCACTTACTGCATTCAAGAAAAGAGGAAAAAAAAATAAAAAATAAATTTACAAAAAAGAAAAATAAAAAGAAATATAATTTTAGAAAAAGAATCACAAGCACAGGATTCATAGACATGACAAATGAGAATGCTAATCAGTATTCGTAACACTTACCATTTTTCATTGTGAATGCTTTCCATTTACACCTAAGGACATAAACAAAACAAAAAAAACAAAATCAAAGTAAAGATTAGATCATAAGTTGAACAAGGTAGTTTGTACCAAATTTTAACTTTTAAAATTATTTAGATAAGGTATGTGCATTTAAAGGATACAAACATGGATAAAAATGGATCGATTATTACCTAGGGAAGTTCATAACCAAGGTTCCGCCACATGATAAACCTTGGCTCAAGTAGTTAATCACATTTAGCGGTAGAGATAAAGACGAGGATGATCCTCCTTGTGTCAACTGTAGATGCTTCAACTTGTGAAATGGAGAAGGATGACTTCTGAGAGAATCAGGATCCATTGCAAGAACCTTACCATATGCAAAACAAATAAAAACAGAAAATTAATTTGGACTCAATAGCTAAGACAATTTAAAGATAGCATTAGGCAATAACAAGTAGTAGTTGGTGAGTGCTTGTTTATTTTTATATATGATCCACACGCCTACAACAAATTGTACATTGTTATATATGAGGCTGGAAATGCAGCAAATAGCTACGATAGATATACCACAATTGGAATTCAGCATGACTATTTGTAACTACTCAATTTGATTTAAATGACTACCATACTATAGTATTTGGTAAAAATTGGATGGAACATCATAATCTATGGAAATGCACTACAAAGGGTATCATAGCAATCTTATTACTAATTTCAAAAAATTTCAAAAGCAAACAGTTTACTAAGATAGTTATTTGCCATCCTAGTCCACAAAGGTGAGCCAATTACTCCTAAAAGCAGTTCTAATTTATAAACTAAGAAGCACCGCACCTCATGTGTGGCCAAACTCCTCCCCAAGAGTGAATAAACACATGGATATAATTTATTATTGGACAAGCAATGAGATTTGAGCTTAGAGTCTTTCCTTGTTTTATGCTATGTTTGAGAGTTTAATCAACTCAATGAAGTATAACTATGGCTTTTCATATCATTAACATTCTAGTGATAATAAATAGAAATTTAAAATCGATTGTCAAATGCAGAATGTAATTTAAAAAACAAAATAAACTACAAAAGCTACAGAAATTCCCAAAGTTGATGACTGGGGAAATTTTTTTTGCATCTCGAACTTCTTAAACAACCGAACTTCATAACTCCAAAATTGGGGAAGCTAGAAGTAAGCTCGGCAATTAAATTTTTTCGTCTCTGAAAGTGGAAGGCTGTAAAAGATGCACAACTAATAGACAAGGCTTTTAGTATATTCGATTCCTTTTTTCAGTAATCAAGGTGGAGAACAAATGTGATATCTCAAGGCTTCACCGCATAAGAATTTGGTTCGAATCAAAATGGTAAATGAATGCGAGAATTTATGATTAAATCCATCAAATAAAACTTTAGACCATACATGAGAAGCAGTTACAATTAGTGATTGCGATAAGTTAGATTAAAAAAAGATCATATTATCGCTTATAGTTTTCAGCAGCACAATGTCTCCCTCAAAGTTTAAATTCCAAACACCTGCTGGATGCTTGAAATATGTTCCAAATTTGTGTGGTTGCATCTTTCTAGACCGAATCAGCTGTCTTTTCATTCTATTTTAATGGCTCATCCTGATGTGTAATATTGCCACACTACATATATAATGTTTTTGGTCCCGCAAGTTAGTAATAATGGTTTCAACTTTTATGATTGCAGGCTATGCTTATCTGGATCCTCGGATTCTATGATCAGGTTGATTTCAGATTCCATTTTTTTTTTTTTTTTTTTGATGAGCAAGAATTATGTTAATGCTAAGAAAAGGATAAAGGGAGTACAATGGGGGCCAGGAAGTGTTCGCAAAGAAAGGAAAGGAAAACATTAAACAGCAAAATTAAATCACATACTCCAATCTCTATGAATTAAGAACAAATGATGAAGCCCTATAATAAAGTAATTTGTTGTATTTGACATGCTAATTTTTGTTTAATGCAAATTTCTATCTTATAGTGTGCCCTGTTCTGCTCAGACGTAGTAATAGGCTCAACTTCCAATGAAAACATAAGAGTCAAATCATCCTTGGATTTGGATCCAATAGGATCCTGTTTGATCAAATTGGTTTCTGTGGTTAGACTGGTGGATTCCTATTATTTTTCATTTCAAGTGTGGTCATTAAGAAACTTCTCTGTTTTCATTAATATCTTTTTTGTTTTCATTAAGAACATTATATACCTAATATAATGACCCAATAACTTAGTTTGACTTATTTTTAACTCATAGGCCATCAGCGTTCTCTGTTTTCATTAATATCTTTTTTGTTTTCATTAAGAACATTATGTACCTAATATAATGACCCAATAACTTAATTTGACTGATTTTTACCTCATAGGCCATCATCATAGCCCATCTTATAGCAAAGTCAAGCTAACCAAAATATCTTTAACTTCTAAAACATAAGAAAACATTGGTAAAACTATACCAGTAACTTACTCTTTATATGAAATGTAACTAAATCTTGGATTGACCCAAAGCTTCATTAGATGAGGCCTAAATGTGCACCATGCAAGATCATGATTCTCTCTTTTCATAATTCATTTGCTCTACATCATTCAAAAGAACTCAACCATGAGTTTTGTAATGTAGTAGTATAAGAACAACTTGTAATGTTCGGAGGCATGCACTCTTAAAATTGATAACACAACTGCATTTCTCAAAATAGTAATCATTTTTATTTGAGAAATGCCAATATTACCCCAGATAGGAAGCATTGGACTTCAATTTGACTTTGAAAAGGAAATTATTTCTGCTCGTCACATTCTGAAACATTCATATCATTAGATTAGCACTATGTTTACCCTTCTATGTGGTGACCTCTCTGAAAGTTCTCTCTCTCTGTCTCTCTCTCTCTCTCTCTCATGTATGGTCTAAAGTCTTACTGAAGATATGGATGAAGACTTGGGATGTCTGTCATGCCACTTATGCATCTAAAACTATCAAACATGCCATTTACTGAAGATCACTTTGACTACAGAAGTATGATTAAATCCATCAAATAAAACTATCAAACATGTGAACAAAGTCAAATGAACAAAGGAGAGCTTTGAAGCACCCTGTTTTCTGGTATCTTCATCAACAACAGCATGTCTAGGAGTCCTTTTTTTTAAAAAAAGGTCTTTATTTAGTAATGCTCAGAACTGGTAAACATTTCAGAAATAGGCGTTCACAGTACCAACACTAAGCAATATATTAGCAACATTCCATCTGGAGGTGATACTGTTGTAATTTACACACTGTTGTAATTGAACAACACATATCGGTGATACATTACATGGATATATATATATAGAGAGAGAGAGTACGAAGAGCAGAGAGGAGAGCAAGATTACAGAGAGAGACAGACAGTTGAATCGATTAATGTTTCAATTTACACATTACAAATTAATCGATGAAGATACGTCAAACATTACAAAGAGTAAGATTCGAGCGATGAAGATGAATCGATGAAGATGAATCGATGAAGATGTGCCAAACATTACAGAGAGGGACAAAGAGAAGTGTTTAGGCTTACCGATTATGAATCTCGATTATGGATCGATCGAAATCTTCATCAACAGCAGATTGAAATCTTCAAATCTTCATCAACAATTGATCAAAAATTTCAAATCTTCTTCAAAGTGAGAGTCTAGTGAGAGAGACAGTGAGATTTGAGCGAGAGAGTCGAGCGACAGACATATTTTGAGAGAGAGAGATAGTTCACATTTGGGAAATAAGGGGAAAAAAGGGGGACGGGTCAAGTTTTTTTAGTGATTTGGGGATTTTTTATTTTTTTATTTTTAAGGACCCGGTTGGGTCAATTAAAAAGAGATTTTTTGCGACCGCAAAACAAACGGTCGCAAAAAGATAGACGCAGAAAGTCATATTTCTAGTAGTGATATGTGTATATATATATTTGTTTGTTTCCCACTTTTTTCCATTTAAATTACCAGTATTGGAATTTGTTTAGTTATTTTTATAATAATGTTTGGCTTTCATAGTTTTTATTCTTGTCTTAGAATTCTCTTTTCTTTTCTTTTCTTTTTTTTTTTAATTTGGTTTTCTTGATAAATATATATTATATATTTCTTGATTTTGCTTTGTTTGCCAAGAAATCGTGGAAACATAATCCAAACCAAACTCAACCATGTACACCCCTAGATGTGAGATTAAAAAGCATGTATAGCCTATATGCCTTTTGTTGTCAATTTAGTAATCCCATACCCATGGGATTACTAGTACTGCAAAATGTTGATTAGTAACTACCATCTTCATAGTACTAATCCCATACCATGTGATTAGAGCTTATCTCTATCTAATGGCCACAAGTAACCCTTCATTCTTATTCAATGCTATATCCCCTAATCAAACACAGTACAAGTACTCTAATCTCATCAAATATCTTAGGTACTACCAAGTCATCCATAATCCATAGGTATTGCCTATTGCCCACATTCCACAAAATTCACATCCCGGAAGTGAACGTAAATTATGTTCCTATGAAATGGTTTTGTTAATTTTTAATGTGATACCAAGCTACTAAAATCTCTACTGAATTAAGGAATACTGTACTCTGTAGAATATTATAAGGTTTATGCAGAAATAGAAAAGAGTATTCCTACTTCTGACTCACATTGTAAACTGTGCATAAGGGGAAATTGAATATGTACTTGTTAAAGAATAAAAGTTGTTCGACGCCAGAAAAATATTGTGTCACACACTCCTTCGAGTGTTATGATTGGCAATGAAATTTTCCAAGTTCCAATTGTAGTATGAGCTATGTTGCAAACATCACTGCCCTTGATGCCATGATTAATACTACTCAACTAAATAAATCAGAATATGTATATATATACAAGGAGCCTTTTAAATGAAAAATCATAGATATAATTATATAATTAATATTCGTCAACAAGGAGACGGTTTGGTGATGATCTACAACATATGAATCTGAAAAAGCTAATATAGTTACAAGAAGATGTAGTTTACATGATTCAGATTTCTCCTCATGGGATAGGGAAAGGACAAAGCATATAGATGAGAGTAGAGTAAGAAACCACTTGCTGGGTAAACGCTGTCATGATTCAAACTTGTTGAACTGGTGCAGCATTTGGAAGATTGTAATGCTATCAATAAAGGAGTGGTGGCATTCTCAATAAAGGAGTTAATGTATGACGATCCTCGTGAGTACTTGTGTGGTGCCTCTTGCGCACTGCTTGAGCAGGAGGCTCTGCAGCCACCACCATCATTCCTTCTTCGTTCATCACTGCTGATATATCTGTTCTCTTCCTCATGCTATCAGAAAACCGCTCCTGGATTATTTACCAATCCTTTTATTTAAAAGGTCATAGTATTGTACGCTTTACGAAGTTCGCTTTCATACAAATTGTTCTTCATATTGATACATTTATCGTCTGCCAATAGGGCCCGCTTCAACTATCAACAAATCCAATCAATTGGTGTTTCTTCAAGGGATTAACTTACATTCACTACCAAATGCTAATTAAAGCATTTTTTAAAAGAAATTACTTCAGTTACAAATTATTCCAGCATAAAAAATAGTTGAGTTTAATTCCTGAACCTTGTCCTCATCCTAATCTAGCACAATTATGGTGCAATGAGCTAATTAAGCTCTCGTTTGGAAAGAAAAAGTTTGGGAAGAAAAAATTTGGGACTTTTTGGCTCAAATAGCCTCAAAAAAAAAAAAACAAAACAAAACAAAATAGACTAAAAAGTCAATAAGACAAAATGTCACATCCAAACTATAATCATTACAATTTTTCTCTCACAAAAATGAAAAAGCCAAAAAGTTTATCCCAAACGAGACTTTTTAATCCCAAGCTAAAATAGCCAAAAAGTCAATCCAAATCCCAAACGAACCTGACAAAGATAGTATTGTAGATGTTATGTTGTATGAGAAAGAGGTTTAGTTCATTTTTATAAACTATGAACAAATAAGGGTGTTTTGCCCATTTGCTGCATTTTCTCACTCCCTAACCTTGTGGTAATCCTCTGCTTCCTCTAATCACTTGTTGCAGAAGAAATTAATTGTCATACCAACAGATTGGACATTTTGTAAGATGGCCACTGAAGCATCATACTAAATTTTCATGATCAAATGTAAGGATCTTCCCATTTTATATTTAGTTGTTTTGGCAATTCATGGATCCCTCAATTTTACGTCCATCACTTTTCATTTCTACTTGAAGGGTGCTGAGAAACTTTCAGGACAACACAACTACCTATCAAAGTTTGAAGATTCACCTAATAGAACCCAATGCCAGAATACCATTTGATGCTCACTCTAATCTTCCATTGGCACCTTGCCCTAAGCCTTGTATTGCCAACAATACAAAGAAGAGGACCAAGCCATATAATTAACCATGATGAGGGTGTTATTTACACAACAAATTGGTCTCATTATTATAGTTATTTAAAAATTTAAAAACTTTAATACTCTCTCTTTATGCCCCTCAATATACCAACTCTATCCCGATGCCTAACCTCACATTTTCTCCTTACACTCATCTTCTTCACTCTCTTACATCCCTTCGTTTTCTCTCTCCTTCCACCTTTCTCTTTGATCTATGGATCCATGGTGGTGGGTGGCAGCGGGAGTGGCAGGCTAAGTGCCAGTGGGAGGTGGCGGTGGCTATCAGCAAGGGGAGGGGTGGCAGATTTGAGAGGGGGTGGTGAGGAGTCAGGGATGAGGCTGGGGGTGGTAGATCTAGAGGATTTTGAGTCCTTGATGGGTGTAATTTTAGATCTAGTGTAATTTGAGTCCTTAAAGGTCCACCTCTCCCCGCACCACCTTCTTCTCCACCGGTTCTTCCTCCCACCGATCCTCCTACGGGTCGACCACACCGGGTAACTCAACCTCCTATCCACCTTCGTGATTATATTGTTGGGTCTGCTGCCTTTTCTACTTATGAACCTACCTCCTATCGTGAGGCTTGTACTAATCCTCTTTGGCAACAAGCTATGACTGATGAACTTCAAGCTTTGGACAAAACTCATACTTGGGATCTTGTTGATCTTCCTCCTGGCAAAACTGCGATTGGCTGCAAATGGGTTTACAAAATCAAGACTCATTCTGATGGCTCTATTGAACGCTACAAAGCTCGTCTTGTTGCCAAAGGTTTCAACCAGGAATATGGGATTGATTATGAGAAAACCTTCTCCCCTGTTGCTCGGCTTACCTCTGTTCGCAGTTTACTGGCTGTTGCTGCTGCTCGCCACTGGGAGCTCTTTCAAATGGATGTCAAAAATGCCTTCCTCAATGGTAATCTTCTTGAGGAGGTCTACATGCAACCTCCACCTGGGTCTACTTTTCCCCCTCATAAGGTTTGCAAACTACAGCGTGCCCTCTATGGCCTCAAGCAAGCACCCCGCGCTTGGTTTGCTAAGTTCAGTTCTACCATTCATGACTTTGGGTTCACCTCTAGCTCCTATGACTCTGCTCTTTTTATACGGACTACTCCTCATGGTACCACTCTTCTCCTTTTGTATGTGGATGATATGATTATCACCAGTAATGATGCAGCTGGTATTCTCCACCTCAAACGTTTTTTCCACCGTCAGTTTGAGATGAAGGACCTTGGTACTCTTAACTACTTTTTAGGCCTTGAAGTCTCTCATGATTCTACTGGCTCTTATTTATCTCAGGCCAAATATGCATCCGATCTTCTGGCTCGTGCTGGTCTTACTGATTGCAAAACTACATCTACTCCAGTTGATCCTCAGATTCGTCTCACTCCTCTCGATGGGGCTCTCCTCACTGATGCTACTCTTTATCGCCAGCTCGTCGGTAGTCTTGTCTATCTCACAGTGACTCGTCCTGACATTGCCTATGCTGTTCACATTGTTAGTCAGTACATGTCGGCTCCTCGCACTCCCCACTATACTGCTCTACTCCACATCCTTCGATACCTCAAAGGCACCCTGTTCCATGGCCTTCACTACTCTGCTTCCTCCTCTCTTGAACTGCGTGCCTTTTCTGATGCTGATTGGGCTGGGGATCCTACGGATCAACGCTCCACCACGGGATTCTGTTTCTTCTTAGGGGATTCTCTTCTTACTTGGCGTATGCCCGTTCTAGCACCGAAACTGAATACCGAGCTCTTGCTGATACTACTCAGGAACTTCTCTGGCTTCGCTGGCTCCTCACTGATCTGGGTGTTTCTTCTTCTGGCGCTACCTCTCTTTATTGTGACAATCAGAGTGCTATTCAGATTGCTCACAATGATGTTTTTCATGATCGCACCAAGCATATTGAGATTGATTGTCATTTCATTCGACAGCATGTTACACGTGGTACTGTTCATCTTCTCCCTATTGCTTCTGCCGATCAACCTGCCGATATTTTCACCAAGTCTCATCCTCCTGGGCGCTTCCGTGATCTTGTTTCCAAACTCAACTTGGTCGATGCCTACCCTCCTTGAGTTTGCGGGGGGCTGTTAACATATAATATACATCACAGTGTTTGTAGCTGTAAAGTAGCTCCCCACTACCACAGGCTATTTGTAGCTGTAAAGTAGCTCCCCACTACCACACACTTTCACTTTCAGCAGCTTTGATATTATTGTAATGTATTGCCTTATGCTTTCGAGTGGCATTGTCTCCTTCTCCTCTCTATAAAGAGAGAGAGCTCATTCTCTTGTAGATACAGAAAACTCAATAACATACATTGATATACAAATCCTTCATTTCAGTCTCTCTCTCCTTTCTCTCCCTCTCTACCAATCTTTCATATGGATCCATGGTGGTGGGTGGCAGCGGGAGTGGCAGGCTGAGTGCCAGTGGGAGGTGGCGGTGGCTATCAGCAAGGGGAGGGGTGGCAGATTTGAGAGGGGGTGGTGGGGAGTCAGGGATGAGGCTGGGGGTGGTAGATCTAGAGGATTTTGAGTCCTTGATGGGTGTAATTTTAGATATGGACAAAATTGTTATAAGAAAATAGGTGTACTGAGATGGTAATGTGGTGTAAATATAAATTACCCTGTTCTCATACGATAGGTTATTTTGGGCTTGTCACAATTTAATATTCATGTACAATCACACGTCAGTTTTTCATTTGTTTATTTGACATTTAGTTATATAAAATTCAAATTGATAAAAATTGATAGATCATAGTTATACTGAAATATTGTTTAAGGAATAAAAGGATAAATAGCTTAGGTAATTAAATGGTAAACGATATAAAATCAAATATAGAGAGCAAAATATGTGAATGTGATAATGCAATTAGCAGCTACTAAATGCAAGAATATGAATGTGAATATAACAAAAGCAATGGATGTGATATGCAGGTTTCGTACGTTTACAAGTGAAGTGTGTGGCATTGGGCATTTGACAGGTTGATCTTCATCCGGAGGCTCAACAGGATGCTCAATTGGCCAGAGCTCTTTGTTGCAGTCCACCCCATTTTGGCATACATCCATTCCTTCACCTCTGTGTCTTGTATCTCTCTCTGCTTTCATCTACCACTGGAATTAGACTTTCCTTCAACAAAGTCAAGTAAAAGCATAAGTAAACCCTGGCCAAAAATTAAAATACCCACAGAAAGTCCCCACCCAAATATACCCAATATATATGAATTGTGTGAGAGAGAGAAGATGAAGGGTCTTACAAAATGATTCCCCCATGAAAATCTCATATAGAGAAATGACAAAAGATTATACCAGAAGGTAAAAAGAAACAGAACAAAATGAGAGAGAGAGAGAGAGAGAGAGAGAGAGAGAGAGCTACAAGAGGGGGAAGGGGTGGCATGGTGGCATCGAGTGTACCGAGAAAGCCGAGAAAAGATTCTCACCGTATCTACTGATTTTAACTTTTTTTTCATCTTTATTGGGTCCCTGTGCGTTTGTGTCTCTCTTTTGTGTTAGAAAAAGGCAAAGATAGGAGATCTTTTTTCACTTTGTTTTTGCTTTAGGAACGGCACCAATTTGTTCCCAAAAAATAGGATAATTTTTTTTTTTAATTTTGAAAAATAATTACAAATAAGTGATAAATTTTATAAGGATTAATTATTATAATTATAATTTTTTATTTATTTATGAATTGTGATAAGTTTTTGAAATTACCATTAGTAATTTTTTTTTAAAAAAAATTACCAATCTTGAACTTTTCATATTTAAAAATGAATTTAACTATTTTTTTTAATAATATTAATTTTAAAGTAAATTACATTATTGGTTCTTTTAGTTTAAGCAAAATGTTATTTTAGTTCTCATAATTTTGTGACAAATACGATAAATTAAATATGTTATGATCAATTTAATTTTGTGTGTGGATAAAATATATGAAATGTCAACCCACAAAATGAATGGTTCAGATTACCGAAACGAGATCCTTGGTAGGCCCAAAGAATACTGTCACGACCCCGTACCCGCCCCCGTGGGTTAAGGACGTAACCGGCCAGTAATCATGAGATTACCTACGGCCTCAAACTGTTCTAAACGCATTCTAACAGAGTTAATGGGGGCCAAACGGAAGCAAAATTAAAAACTTTGTCCATAGAGCCGTGCTTATATGCACATCAAACAAACCATACTCAGATACGTTAATAACTCACATCAAAAGTACAATTTCACAAAATTCATTACAGACAGGATCGTCCAAAACGAGTCAACCTATAACAGACTATGTACAGACATGCACTAGGTCCTTGCCAACAAGACAAAACATAGGTACATAGTAAAAGGGCAAGGATGGTCTCATGCGCGAGGCACAAGGCTGACTCTCCCAAAACTCCTGTTGTTCCTAGCAGACTTCACTGGGGCTGGGTTTGGACTTCCCTTGGCTCACCTACAAATACATGAATGAGCGTGAGCGACAGCCCAGTGAATAATATCAAATATAACAGTTACATAACAATATGTAGAACAACATGCTCCAAACGGCCTTGGGCCCAATTCATACTTCTGTTTAACAGCAAAATATATATAACTATACGAAATGCAAGTCAAGTAACTGTAGTTCCAAACATTCTGGCCTTTGGCCCATCCGGGTTTCCATTCTTGGCAAAACGGCCTTCGGCCCAGTCATTCATGTCAAACGGCCTTTGGCCCATTCATTCATGTCAAACGGCCTTTGGCCCATTCATTCATGTCAAACGGCCTTTGGCCCGTTCATTCATGTCAAACGGCCTTTGGCCCATTCATTCATGTCAAACGGCCTTTGGCCCGTTCATTCATGTCAAACGGCCTTTGGCCCATTCATTCATGTCAAACGGCCTTTGGCCCATTCATTCATGTCAAACGGCCTTTGGCCCATTCATTCATGTCAAACGGCCTTTGGCCCATTCATTCATGTCAAACGGCCTTTGGCCCATTCATTCATGTCAAACGGCCTTTGGCCCATTCATTCATGTCAAACGGCCTTTGTCCACAATCCCAATTAACAACTCATAATATTTATAGGGGAATAACAATTGGACATTGACAAGTTTTCAAATATTGATATTACTCACAGTGATCGGCTTGTGGATGCGCCCTGGAGCTTGACCCTACACATTTCATGAATACAAAAGGGTCACTAACAGTTCAATTCGTTCTTTAATTCACATATTCCTCTTTAGGCTTTGTTCTTATCTCATTAACTCATTTACAATGCTTAACACATGCCTAAGAGTGCTTACAAGTGAAAGAGAACGGAAAACGAATCACAGAATGTATGAACAAAATTCCAGAAAACAGGGTCCCCGCTCGAGCGTAAGCTTCTCCGCTCGAGCGGACCCTTAAGGCCTGCAAGGTACTGGTTGCACAAAAGATGCGCTCGAGCTGAAGGTCCGTCTACAAAGATCCACGCTCGAGCGTGAAATGTCCCGCTCGAGCGGGCATCCAACTCTGCAAAAATGCTGGGAGCACGATTTTCCCGCTCGAGCGGCCATTACCCCGCTCGAGCGGACCTCAAAAATCTGGGTTTCCCAGATCGTGTTCTTGAGCTCCAAATCAGTTTTCCATCTACATTTCTTGCATGCAATGGTTCAAATTACACATTTACACATGCTAACATGCTACTAATGCAGATTACAACATTAGGAAGCTCAATTACATGAATTATCTACATGCATGTCCCAAATTGTCTCAAACCCATCATCAACATGCTCAAATTCAACATTCAAGACTTATACTCCCATGATTTGTACATGCATGTGGGAGATGCTCATCATTCTCAACTTAGATGGTACAAATGGTGACTACAATATGAGCTTTACCCAAAACTCCACATGAATCATGTGTTTCAAGCTCAAACATGCAAATTCAAAGTAATTTCTTACATGCATGAGTTCTAAGACTTCAATCTCAACAAAAATCAACTCATTACATGTTCTTGATCACAAACAACCCTTGAACTTACAAATTACAAGTAAGATTTCATGAAATCACTTACCTAAGAGCTTCAACACTCAAGCTCTAGCCAAATCTTGAGCTAGATCTTCAAATTCCCAAGTCTTGAGCCCAAATTACACAAATCTCTCCCTTTTTCTCTCCATGGCCGGCCTCTCTCTCCCTCTCAATTGTCTAACTCAGATTTTGAGTTTTAAGAGAGCTAAAGGGGAGTGCAAGGCAAATATACAACAAGCCCCACTAACAAATATTTTAATATAAAATAATGGGGTGCTTAATTTATCAATTTAATCAGTTTAAATTGACCAGAATCAAATTTCAATTAAATTTCACCGTAGGCCCTAAAAATTATGCCAACCACAATGGCGTAGTCAATTTCGGGTTCCGTGGCCGATAAGGCCCTCAATTAAATTTCCAAAACAGACTACTCAAACAGATATTCCTACGATGAACAGATAAAATTTCAAACCACATATTTTCACATAGTGGAACACAAAATCATATCAAAATACATAATCACATCATGTTAAGGACCAATTAACATACTACGGAACAGGGGTGTCACAGTCTTCCCCCCTTTAGGAAGTTTGGTCCTCCAAACTTAACTTACCTTCGTCGGGAAACAAATGTGGATAGCGTAGACGCATTTCCTCCTCTTTTTCCCATGTAGCATCTGTCCCATAGTGTTCCTTCCATTCCACTTTCACCATTGGAATGGATTTGTTTCTCAATTCTTTCACTTGTCGGTCAACAATTCTTTCCGGCCATTCAGCATATTCCATATTTTCATCGATAGCAATCCGGTGATAATCAATCACATGCAACGGGTCTCGGAGGTAACCCCTCAACATTGACACATGAAACACATTGTGGATTTGTTCAAATCCCGGTGGCAAAGCAACTCTATAAGCAACTGGACCAAGTTTCTCCAAAATTTGAAACGGCCCAATATAACGGGGCGTCAACTTGTCCTTTTTCCCAAACCTGACTTGGCCTTTCATTGGAGAAACACGGATGAACACATGGTCGCCGACCTCATACTCAAGAGGTCTTCTCCGGACATCTGCATAACTCTTCTGTCGGTCTTGAGCTGTTTTGAGCCTTTGCCGAATAATCTTGATCTTTTCAGAGGTGTCTTGTACAATTTCAGGCCCGAGCAAAGCTCTGTCCCCGACCTCTGTCCAACAAATAGGTGATCTACACCTCCTACCATACAAAGCCTCGTATGGTGCCATACCGATGCTGGAGTGGAAGCTATTATTATAGGCAAATTCTGCAAGTGGCAGGCAATCTTCCCAACTCCCCTGAAAATCCAAAGCACACATGCGAAGCATATCTTCCAAAGTCTGTACTGTTCGTTCTGACTGCCCATCTGTCTGTGGGTGGAATGCAGTACTGAACCTTAGTTCTGTTCCCATAGCTTCCTGCAAACTCTTCCACAATCTAGATACAAACTTCGGATCTCTATCCGACACAATGGTTACTGGAACTCCATGTAAGCGGACAATTTCATCAACATAAATAGTAGCCAACCTGTAAGCAGTAAATGTAGTTTTGACAGGCAGAAAATGTGCAGATTTAGTCAATCTATCAACTACAACCCAAACAGAATCCATACCGCGGGAAGTCCGAGGTAGGCCAACAACGAAATCCATAGTCACATGTTCCCACTTCCACTCAGGAATGGGGAGAGGTTGAAGTAGACCGCCTGGTTTCTGATGTTCAGCCTTAACTTGCTGACACTGAAGGCACTTGGACACATGTTCTGCAATCTCTTTCTTCATTTTAGGCCACCAATAGGTTTGTTTCAAATCCCGATACATTTTATTGTTACCCGGATGCATAGCAAATACGGATCTGTGGGCTTTATCTAAGACCCTCTTCTTTAGCTCCGGAATAACTGGAACACATATTCGGTTTCGAAATTTCAACATTCCATTCTCGATACTGAACTCTGCTTTTGGGCTGACTTCAAATTCATCAATTACCTTTCTGAGGAACTCATCCTCTTTCTGTTTTTGCTTGATTTCATCAACAATTGCCGGCTCGGCTGTAATAGCGGCTATCAATCCGCCCTGTTCGCCCACTACCACTTCAATTTCAGACTTTTCAAAGTCTTGCAAAATCTCCCTTTGTTCAGTAAGCAAGCAAGCCATACTCCCTGTTGATTTCCTGCTCAAGGCATCAGCCACTGTATTAGCTTTTCCGGGGTGATACTGAATTTCTAGGTCGTAATCTTTTATCAATTCCAGCCATCTTCTCTGACGCATATTCAACTCTTTCTGCGTGAAGAAGTATTTTAGGCTTTTATGATCTGTGTAGACTTCACACTTTGCCCCATACAAATAATGCCGCCAGATTTTCAAAGCAAAAACAACTGCGGCCAATTCTAGGTCATGTGTTGGATAATTCTTCTCATGTGGCCTCAACTGTCGGGAGGCGTAAGCAATAACCTTTCCGTTCTGCATTAACACACAACCCAGACCCTTATAAGATGCGTCACTGAAAATCACAAAATTTTCCGTACCTGAAGGTAGTGTCAAAATTGGTGCAGTGGTCAATCTTGTCTTCAATTCATGAAAGGCTGATTCTCTTTCACTATTCCACTCAAATGGTTGTCCTTTACGTGTCAATTGGGTAAGAGGCACAGCTAATTTCGAAAAGTCCTTTACAAACCTTCTGTAGTACCCAGCTAAGCCCATGAAACTGCGAACTTCTGTCACATTAGTTGGTGTAGGCCAATTCACAATTGCTTCTATTTTCTGCGGGTCCACTGAAATTCCTTCCTTGTTGACCACGTGCCCTAAGAAAATAACCTCATCCAACCAAAACTCACATTTCTTTAACTTAGCAAATAGTTTTCTTTCCCGAAGTATTTGTAAAACAGTCCTCAAATGATGTTCGTGTTCAAGTCTATCTTTAGAGTATATTAAAATATCATCGATGAAGACAACAACAAACTCATCAAGGTAGGTTTTAAAAATTCTATTCATTAAGTCCATAAATGCTGCCGGAGCATTAGTCACTCCAAATGGCATAACAAGAAACTCAAAATGACCATACCTCGTTCTGAATGCGGTTTTCTCAACATCTTCTGCCTTAACCTTCAGCTGATGATACCCGGATCTCAAATCAATCTTAGAAAACACCTGTGATCCCTGCAACTGGTCAAATAAGTCATCAATACGGGGTAAGGGATATTTATTCTTTATCGTTACCTTGTTCAATTCCCGGTAATCAATACATAGGCGTAAGGTACCATCCTTTTTCTTTACAAATAACACTGGTGCGCCCCAAGGCGAAGTACTGGGCCGGATAAACCCTTTATCAAGAAGGTCTTGCAACTGTTCTTTTAATTCTTTCATTTCGGCTGTAGCCATCCTGTAGGGAGTTTTAGAAATAGGTTGGGTGCCTGGCACAGTTTCAATAGTAAACTCTATCTCCCTGTCTACCAATTCCCCTGGTAATTCATTTGGAAACACATCTGGGAATTCTCTAACGATGGGAATATCATTCAATTCAACATTCACGGATTGTTCAGTCAATACATAACACAAATAACCCCGGCATCCCTTCCTGATCAATTTACATGCTTTCATTGCAGATATCAAATATGGTGGAGGTACTACCCCATTTCCCACAAACACAATTTCTTCCTGTTCTGGTGGTTTAAATACAACCCTCTTTGTCACACAATCTATAGTGGCACAGTATTTGGTCAACCAATCCATGCCCAAAATTACATCAAAGTGTCTAAAGTTTAAGGGCAACAAATCTACATACAGGGTAGCATCCTCAATATGCATGTCACAAAACCGATATATATAGTCACATAACACAGATTCCCCCGATGGAGCAGACACACATAACAAATATGGCAACAATTCTAGGGGTCTTTTCAGTCTAGATGCAAATGCATATGTCACAAATGAATGCGTTGATCCAGAATCAATTAACACAAAAGCATCCTGATTACATATCGAGATAGTACCTGAGACAACGGCATTGGCATTCCGTGTATCACCCGGAACGAGTGCAAAGACTCTCCCTTGTCTCACTGTATCCCCAGTAGTAGCAGATCTCAAAGTGTTTCCCGGCTTCGGGATCGATGCAGTGGAGCTAGCAGCTATCTTCCCACTATTCTGATTACAATCTCGGGCTATATGCCCTTGTTTCCCACACTTAAAACAGGCTCCCGATGCACGGTAACAAACTCCACGGTGCCTTTTGCTACAAGTGTTGCACATGGGAGTCGTGTCTCGGGAAGAACTTGAGGTAGTTGAGGAGCCCGTGTTTTGCTTTTTCAGAAATTTCTTCTTCAAAAAGAAGCCTTGTCTTTTGTTGTCTCTCCATTCGGTTGTTGGCTTAGCTTGTCTAGCTATATTAGCCTCTGATATGATGGCCCGGTCAAGCACCCCAATGTAGGTCTCCAATTTCAGGACATTCACCCGCTCTAGGATGTCACTTCGGAGCCCACCTTCAAAATGCCTTGCCTTCTTATAATCAGTGTCAATTACGTGTGGTGCAAACCTGGCCAACTCAGTGAATTTGGCCTCATACTCAGCTACAGTCATACTGTCTTGTTTGAGTTCCATGAACTCTGCCACTTTCCTGTCCCGGACACACTGCGGGAAGTACTTGTCATAGAAGATTTCCAAAAATTTCGCCCAATCAATATCTCTGTGGTTTTCCCTCATCAACATCCACCATCTTCTTGCTTCATCTTCTAGCATAAAGGTGGCTAGAAGCACTTTCTGTGTATCCGAGCACGGAAACACCTCAAACAGTTTTTCAATCCCAAGCACCCAAGCTTCGGCTTTTAAGGGATCTAGTCCACCATGGAACTGTGGTGGTTTCATTTTCTTGAATTCCTTGGTAAGAGCGATTATCCGATCATCATTTTGATTATCTGGCACAGGTGGTGCCGGAGGTGGAGGTGGCGGATGTGGTTGCTGCCACTGTTGTTGCCACTCCTGTTGCTGTCTCAAAGCTTCTGCCATTTCCTGAATCAGTCTTTCCATTCTGTCCAGTCTGGCAGCAGAGGATTCCTCTAACTCATCACCTCTGGTTCTCACCATCTGATTAAACTTGCATTATATTCCATACCAAAGGTACACAAGTACACATACACTAAGGAGCACATATTTCCAGATAATTCGTAATGCAAGTAGTTCACGACTTACACATATAATTATTCATAACAAAACATTTGAGTATATAATCAATGCTTCCAAACTCGTATTTATCACATGAATGCATCCTAGATCTTATCTAGACGCTTATTGCTCTTTTTGGACAAGTGTGTGAGTTATTAACTCGTGCTCTGATACCACTCTGTCACGACCCCGTACCCGCCCCCGTGGGTTAAGGACGTAACCGGCCAGTAATCATGAGATTACCTACGGCCTCAAACTGTTCTAAACGCATTCTAACAGAGTTAATGGGGGCCAAACGGAAGCAAAATTAAAAACTTTGTCCATAGAGCCGTGCTTATATGCACATCAAACAAACCATACTCAGATACGTTAATAACTCACATCAAAAGTACAATTTCACAAAATTCATTACAGACAGGATCGTCCAAAACGAGTCAACCTATAACAGACTATGTACAGACATGCACTAGGTCCTTGCCAACAAGACAAAACATAGGTACATAGTAAAAGGGCAAGGATGGTCTCATGCGCGAGGCACAAGGCTGACTCTCCCAAAACTCCTGTTGTTCCTAGCAGACTTCACTGGGGCTGGGTTTGGACTTCCCTTGGCTCACCTACAAATACATGAATGAGCGTGAGCGACAGCCCAGTGAATAGTATCAAATATAACAGTTACATAACAATATGTAGAACAACATGCTCCAAACGGCCTTGGGCCCAATTCATACTTCTGTTTAACAGCAAAATATATATAACTATACGAAATGCAAGTCAAGTAACTGTAGTTCCAAACATTCTGGCCTTTGGCCCATCCGGGTTTCCATTCTTGGCAAAACGGCCTTCGGCCCATTCATTCATGTAAAACGGCCTTTGGCCCATTCATTCATGTCAAACGGCCTTCGGCCCGTTCATTCATGTCAAACGGCCTTTGGCCCATTCATTCATGTCAAACGGCCTTTGGCCCGTTCATTCATGTCAAACGGCCTTTGGCCCATTCATTCATGTCAAACGGCCTTTGGCCCATTCATTCATGTCAAACGGCCTTTGGCCCATTCATTCATGTCAAACGGCCTTTGGCCCATTCATTCATGTCAAACGGCCTTTGGCCCATTCATTCATGTCAAACGGCCTTTGTCCACAATCCCAATTAACAACTCATAATATTTATAGGGGAATAACAATTGGACATTGACAAGTTTTCAAATATTGATATTACTCACAGTGATCGGCTTGTGGATGCGCCCTGGAGCTTGACCCTACACATTTCATGAATACAAAAGGGTCACTAACAGTTCAATTCGTTCTTTAATTCACATATTCCTCTTTAGGCTTTGTTCTTATCTCATTAACTCATTTACAATGCTTAACACATGCCCAAGAGTGCTTACAAGTGAAAGAGAACAGAAAACGAATCACAGAATGTATGAACAAAATTCCAGAAAACAGGGTCCCCGCTCGAGCGTAAGCTTCTCCGCTCGAGCGGACCCTTAAGGCCTGCAAGGTACTGGTTGCACAAAAGATGCGCTCGAGCTGAAGGTCCGTCTACAAAGATCCACGCTCGAGCGTGAAATGTCCCGCTCGAGCGGGCATCCAACTCTGCAAAAATGCTGGGAGCACGATTTTCCCGCTCGAGCGGCCATTACCCCGCTCGAGCGGACCTCAAAAATCTGGGTTTCCCAGATCGTGTTCTTGAGCTCCAAATCAGTTTTCCATCTACATTTCTTGCATGCAATGGTTCAAATTACACATTTACACATGCTAACATGCTACTAATGCAGATTACAACATTAGGAAGCTCAATTACATGAATTATCTACATGCATGTCCCAAATTGTCTCAAACCCATCATCAACATGCTCAAATTCAACATTCAAGACTTATACTCCCATGATTTGTACATGCATGTGGGAGATGCTCATCATTCTCAACTTAGATGGTACAAATGGTGACTACAATATGAGCTTTACCCAAAACTCCACATGAATCATGTGTTTCAAGCTCAAACATGCAAATTCAAAGTAATTTCTTACATGCATGAGTTCTAAGACTTCAATCTCAACAAAAATCAACTCATTACATGTTCTTGATCACAAACAACCCTTGAACTTACAAATTACAAGTAAGATTTCATGAAATCACTTACCTAAGAGCTTCAACACTCAAGCTCTAGCCAAATCTTGAGCTAGATCTTCAAATTCCCAAGTCTTGAGCCCAAATTACACAAATCTCTCCCTTTTTCTCTCCATGGCCGGCCTCTCTCTCCCTCTCAATTGTCTAACTCAGATTTTGAGTTTTAAGAGAGCTAAAGGGGAGTGCAAGGCAAATATACAACAAGCCCCACTAACAAATATTTTAATATAAAATAATGGGGTGCTTAATTTATCAATTTAATCAGTTTAAATTGACCAGAATCAAATTTCAATTAAATTTCACCGTAGGCCCTAAAAATTATGCCAACCACAATGGCGTAGTCAATTTCGGGTTCCGTGGCCGATAAGGCCCTCAATTAAATTTCCAAAACAGACTACTCAAACAGATATTCCTACGATGAACAGATAAAATTTCAAACCACATATTTTCACATAGTGGAACACAAAATCATATCAAAATACATAATCACATCATGTTAAGGACCAATTAACATACTACGGAACAGGGGTGTCACAAATACCCTCTAGTCCAAATTATAGATGGGAGGGAATCCTTCCAAAATATATATATAATAAAATGCACATTGTAAATACTCAACATACTATTTTAGGCTCTGTTTGGCAAGGTGGTTGGGACTCAATTAGCTCACTGAAAGATAAAATAGGCTAATAAATCTATAAGATAAAATGTCACATTTAAATCATAATCATTTCACTTTTTTTCTCACAAAATTATAAAAAAATCAAAAGTTTATCCAAAACGGAACTTTTGTAGCCAAGCTAAAAAATTTCTTCCCAAATGAAGGCTTAAAAGTTAAAAGTCACAAAAAAAAATTAAAAAGTCAAAATTATACAAAAAGTTAAGATTTTTATTTTTTTTTCTTCCTGTTTTTTGCACTTTTTTTTTTTTTTTTTTTTTTTGTAGAAGCCAAAAAATCATCTAAACATACTAATTTTTTTTAAAGGGTTTCTAAATACACATACCTTTTACTTTGGACCCCCATCACCAAAATTGCTTCCCTCTTTATTTTTCTTTGGATTCTTATCATAATCTTAAATATACCCTTTGAACACCACCCTTACATCTTCCATTTGCAACTCCTCATTTCTCCTCTGCCAGTCCCCCCTCATTCCGGTGATCTCCCCAAATGCCCTTCTCTCGTCGACTACTCCCCACTCTTCCTTCCGATCTCCACCATTGCATTTCTGGGACCTCTCTCACATTCTGGTAGGCACCCCAACCCCTCTTTTTGCCTTCACTACCACTCTTACCGCCGTTTAGAAAATTAGTTCCGAACAAATGCCTGATGTTCAATAGTATGTAGTCGAACAAAAGACATATGTTCGGTTTGGAGCACTAAACATATTCAACAAGTTCGGCTCTATGTAACCGAACAAAAAGAAATCGACCAAACTATGAGTTAGAGAAAGAAATCGAAAGGAGAAAGAGAGTAGTACACGAAAGACAATCGTGTCCTTAAAACACAACCTACTGACCCTCTAACTTTATTTTCTTTTTTATCTCCTTCCTTCATTTCCTTTCTTTTACATAACATTGCCTTCTCAAATCCATTATACCCAAAGCACTCTCTTCGTTCTATTCTTTCAATCTTGTTCTTCTTCTCTATCACCCAATCTTGTTCTTCTTCTCTATCACCCATTTTCTTTTTATTTATTTTTTTGTAAATGTGTCTTTGTCTTTTGCTTTCGGTAAACCCTCACTTTTCTCTCTAGATTTAGATTATTCTCCTTAAATATCTGGTTTTGGATCTTGGTTGATGAAGATCGTGATGTTCCAGAGGTTGCCGGAGGGTGGGTTGGTCTTTGGACGGTGTCGGCAAGAGTGGAAGTAGTGATGGGATTAAGGGTTAGATTTGGGAGGATAGGGATGTGGACAAAATTGGAATTTGATATTAGAACAAAATTGTAATAAAATAAAATTTTAAAAAAAGGGGGGTCCAAAGTAAAAAGGTAGGGACATTTAGTAGCCCTATTTTTTTTATCTTCTATTTTAGTTAAAAATCAAAAAAAAAATACTAAAATAGTCTATTTTCAAATGAGGCCTTAAAGTGATTTGCAAAATTTTTCCCATAGAAATCGGACCCCAAAATTCCACTCCATGATGTGTTTGAGAAATAAGATTTTTAACTAAAAAATCAAAAATTCATAATAAGTCTTTAAATAATAATTTTTATTTTTATTTTTATAAAAAAATTCAATTTCTAAATGAGGCACAATATGTTACGCTTAATTTCAAAAGTAAAAAAAATATTAAAAATATTAAATATTTTATAAATATTTTTATAAAATATCTCACACCGGTGAGCAAGGTTTTAAAAAGCGACCGTAATCGTTACATAACACTTTTACGTAACCGTTGTGGTAATTACCGTTACCCGTTACGGCCACTTTTGCAGTGTGATTGAGATTCACGGGTGTGTCGATCGTAGCGACTGCCGTAGCGGTCGTAACAACCTGTTACACACCGTTACATAATGGTTCCGAACTACTTCTTTCAAAAAAACACACAAAAAAAAAGGGCTAAAAATGGGAGAAGAGGGATAGAGAGAAGATGAAAGATAAAAAGAGAAGATGGATGAGCAAGAGACAGAGAGAGAGAAGATGGAAGATGAAGAACATGTTATTGATTTATTGAAGCTATGAGATCTATGTTATTATTCTATTCAACTGCTATCATTCAACCATTTTGTTTGTGTATGTCTATCTATATATTGTTTGAAAATAATAATAATAATAATAATAATAATAATAAGTGTGGTCATTATCTATTTGGCTTGGTTAAAATATGTATATATACATATATATTTAGGCTATTATTTATTCTCTTACTTTTGTCATTGTTTATCTTATATATAATAGTTAGTGATTAATTTTTTATATAATATAAAGTCATTAATTATTAAAATAAAATGTAAAAAACTCAGTTTATAGTGATTTAAAAATATGAAATATATTGGATCATACTTAAAAATTTACAAAAATTGATCAATATTTATTTTAAACCCAATAAATATGATCATGGAAAAAAATATGCATATCGGTAAGTTTTTTTCAAATTGTGCAAAAAATAAAAAAATTTATGATTTCGATTACCGCAACCATTACGTTACGATCTTTATACTCTGCAACCGTAACTACATCACTGTCATTATTATGACGACCACAACTGCTTTTCAGAACCTTACCGGTGAGGCATTAACATTTGGAGTGACAATATTACTCCAAAAGTAATTCAAAATTCCATGGAGACTGCTGCCGAGATACAAGTTCCAAAGTCAAAAATATTGAAATCATGAGAGTGATGTCAAAGGAGGAGAGCGCATTCAAAGCCGTGTTGTGTACCTATGTCAAGTTAGTTGGCTTTGAAAGAGAAAAAACAAGTCGTGAAATTACCCACAAAGAAAAAAATAAAGAAAAAAAGTCTCACTTTCTCTTAACAGAATAGCCAACGACTTTGACCAAGTCAAATTGTTTTTTTAAGTTTCCAAACAAATGACAGACTATATTTTCATTCATGCATATTTTCTAAAATTAAACTAGAAAACAAATACATTGGACAAGAAAATAATAGACACCACAGCTAACAACAGGCAGTACAAAACAAATAAAAAATTAAAAAAAAAAAAATTGGCTATTTTTCACACACGGCCGGCAATAGTTGACTGCTGAGGTTGGTTGTCCAAGAGAAAGAATCGCAAAAGAAACCATTTCAAAAGGCATTGCAAACCATACAAAAACAGAAAAAAAGGGAATATAGAGCTCTGGGGGTCCAACAGAAATTGAAGATGAGGCTCTGGAAAAGGGCTTCCGGAGCCTTGAAAGACCGTAACAGCATTTTGGCAGCGAGTCTATCACGCAGGACATCGCTCCGGAACCCTGACATTGAAGCAGCGGTGATCAAAGCCACCAGCCATGACGAGTCCCACGTCGATTACAGGAACGCCCAGCGAGTCTTTGCGTGGATTCGCATGTCTCCTGCTTACCTCAGGCCCTTCGTTTGGGCCCTCAGCATGCGTATGGAGAAGACTCGGAGCTGGGCTGTGGTTCTTAAGGGCTTGATGCTAATGCACGGTGTCTTCTGCTGCAAAGTCCCTGCTGTGCAGAAGATCGGTCGATTACCTTTCGACCTGTCCAATTTTAAAGATGGACATGCCAGCCCGGCCAAGATGTGGGGCTTCAATGCTTTTGTTCGCGCCTACTACGCCTTTCTTGATCAGAAATCCGCATTTCTCTGCATGGATTTTCAAGAACGCAAGGCGCGAATCAAAGAAGCATTAGAAGATCCGCACCAACACCAGCACCAGTACCAACAACAACAACAACCCATAGTGCAAGAGCTCGTGAGGCTGCAAAAAATGCAGAGCTTGCTAGATATGCTGCTTCAGATCAAACCCCAAGCCGATGGAATGGTTAGGTTTCTCATCCTTGAAGCCATGGATTGCATTATCATCGAGATATATGATGTTTATAGCAGAACATGTAGCGGGATTGCAAAGGTTCTGATGAGGATTCATTCGGCTGGTAAGGTTGAAGCCTCTATGGCTCTCAAGGTTTTGCAGAAAGCAACAGCGCAAGGCGAGGATCTCGCTTTGTACTTTGAGTTTTGCAAACAGATTGGGGTTATTAACGCATCTGAATGTCCTAAAGTCGAGCAAGTCCCAGAAGAAGATATCAGACAGCTCGAGTGCATAATTGGAGTTTCGAAAGCCCAACAAGAGGATCATTATAATGATAAGGCAATTGTTGTTGCTGCGGATAAGGAGATTATTGCTGTGCATGAAGAAAAGAGGGATTTAAAGAGCAATTTAGCTTTACAGACCATAATAACCAACAACTGGGAGGTATTTGATGAAGATTTGATAAGGGTTAATGGTGACTCTGGTTCAAGAACACCCATAAAAGAAGACCCCTTTGCAGCTTGTTTGATTACAGTTGACCATCCATATTATGTTAATGGTAATCATCAAGAACTTCCAGATTTAATTAGTTTCTCATAGTAGTTGGAGTTGAGATTTGCATTCCATTTGAGGAGCTTCATCAACTGCTCAAGAAAGAACCAGAACACCCAAAACAAAATATATCTAATATATATAGCAAAAAATATCAGTTTATTTTTTAAAATTTCAGGAGAGACCATTTGATTTTTGTTTTGTTTTGTTTTGGTTTTTGTTTTTGTTTTTTCTTTTAAAAAAAATAAAAAAAGAACTTATTTCTGGATTTCGAAGTATTAATAATTCTTTTGCTCCTCATCAAGCTGTGTGTTGTAATTTAGACATGCAATGATGGGCATTATACGCATTACATTTGGAGATCACTGAGTAGATTTTATAAAATGGATGATTCTTTTTTACCTATGATTTTCTAGGCAGGCAGTCAGTAAGTATGTGGAATTATTCTGTAATGCCCATTTCGCAACATGGCCCTTCAATCTAATTTGTGTCCAAGACATATCAAACGAGCTGTCTGTTTGCTTGATTTTGGGTTGGATTAGAATAAAATCAATTGCTAAACAAAGTTCCAACAAATTTCCAACTCCAAGACAGCCTATTTAATTATTGATTTATAATTATAATTTGTGTGTATCTCGACTAATCCTTGAAACTCTGAAATTAATGATCCATTCCAATTGTGAAAATATTTGAGAGAGGGAGCGCTTCCAAAATTGCTCTTTTATGTTCACATATATGTATAGAGTTAGCAATAATGCCACGCCAAAAAAATGTTGCTTCCATGTTGTTGGAAAAATTAAAAGACTGAAACAACATAAATGACCTCTACCAGCTGAAACTCGTTCCTTCCTCCCTCTTCAATATATTAGTGTCCTTCATCAATATGCAACCTGTAATGCGTTTCCATCTCACTTTACTTTCTTTTCCCTCTAATCAGCTGTAACCATCAATTCCTTATATAGAAAGAAATTTTTTCACGTTATATTTGTCACACCCCAAATTCGGGCATGACCGGCCGTGGCCCACAGGGACTTAACCCAAGGCACACGTAAGCCTAAACACGAATCCAATCACATTGAACAACTGAACAATAGTCCAATAATAAATAACCAAAACTCAATCCAGACATGCCACAATTATAAACGGCAAAATCAACCGTAATCAAAAGCCATCCAAACTTATGGGATATAAACAACCCACATATCAAAAATAATCCTAAATGAACTTCGATAAGAATAAATATAAATATGCACAAACTTGACATAACACTCTAAACTAAAGGAATGCCTTAGAGGTCCATGCAATTGAGTCCCCGCTACGCAATGAGTCCACTCTAAGTCCTTCTAACACCTGGAAATGGTAAACAACTAAGTCAGCTGATAGCTCAGTGAGTAGCAACATGGATAGTAAATACAGTTTTGAAAACAAGGTTCAATTCCAAAATAAGATATATATCACAGAAACTAGATTGGCATACAGTTTGGTAAATACAATCTGTTTCAAAAAGAAGGTTCCACAATTCAACACTTAAAATACTCATGTCTCGCAAGAACATGATAAACGACATTTTTCACTTAAAACAGATTATAACATGAACACCAATAATTTTCTGGGTACCAATAAAAACAAATAATCTGCCACACATTTCTCAGGCTATAAGCCCCGTTGGATCCAATACCGAACTAAGAGTCATCCTCAGGGTGGCACCTGGGCCTTTTCTCAAAGACGATCCGATTGAAGGTCACCTAGTTGTTTTTAAAGGTCTGTTCCTTACAATCGTTGAGCACTAGAGTCATCACGGCCTAACCCGGATCTGTTCCCTAGTGGCCAGAGTCACCACACACAGTGGAATAATTTCCCTGGACTAAATACACACATGGTCCCAATAATCAATACACATCAGTTTCGCAAAGCATGGTAGTTCATCATTATAAACATGAGACCAAAACAAATAGTTTACAGTATGCCAAGTTCACACATGTTTCAGAAATAATTTGATTCAATTGATAATATAATAATTTATCAAAACAGTTTAATCATGAAACAACAATTTAATTTTTCCAACAGTTCAGGGTAGGGGAACATTTATAAAAATATGTAGCATGAAACTACTCACCTGAAACGCAATAATATAATCCTCGAATAGAGTGTAAAAGTCCAACTAGTGGCCTGAACCAAGTATAGAAACTACGCGTCACAACTAATTTAAAAATACTAAAAAAAATAGGAACTAAGTAACCTCAAACTAAAGCGCACTAACACGGCTCAACCCAACTCACCATTACTCTTAAATATTACCTAAGTTCATATTCTTCAAGGTCTAAAATCACCCAAGACATAGATTCCGATCGAAACTTAACTAAAAATAACTTTAAGATGAAACAGTGTTTTAAACAAGTTTTTCCAATCTATTCGCTAACTTTGAAAATTACAAAACCCACTCCACGCTATTCGAAAAATTCCAATAACCTCCAGATATAATCTAATATATCCTAAGTTTTAAACCCAATTGGTTTCACTTGATTTGCTTATCAAAATAATTTTCTACAATTTATTATATCCAAACAGGTTGTTTTCTGCAGCACTTTAAAGAAATTGACGGTTCTCTTAATATACACGAGCAATCAATGCAAGGCCAAAAACGTATGAAACTAGACTCGTAACGGGTTCTAATGACACTAATTTGATAATTTTTGGATTTATACCCAAAGAGAACAACAATCCCGAATTTACTGTTTCGGACTGGTTTCCTGGACAGATTTGAATACCTCAATTTATATGGATTTCGACTCCCAAAAATTATGAAAAAATTCAGATATGCAATTCAATGTGTAATTGACCTACTGTAAAAATTTCAGATTAAAATTCATCCGTTTGATATGGTTTCTTGATTTTTAAAGTTAGCGATTATGTGCAGAATTTTTGGACTAAGATTCACACCGATTCTTTATACATGAATTTAACTCCTTAGATTTCTTAACAACATATATATATACACAAAATACATACACCTACAATCTCTCCATCATTGAATTAAATAACAATATTATTAGGATAAAGAACAAAGAAAGAAGAGAAGAAAATCTAGGAAGCCACATAGCACAACACACCCAAAGCTCTCCTTCTTGGCTACAACAATAATCTTGATGATTGAAAAAACCCTCTCTTTTCTTCATAACCCACGGCTGCTAGGGCTGCTAGTGTTGTGGAAAACAATTATAACAAGAGTTAGGGTTTGTGTTTATTTTATTTTATATTAGTTGTGGGCACACTTAGGTCAAATAGATAGATAAATATACAAGATACATATATAAGTTACATGCAATTCAAATGGTAAGAGTCTAACTTATTAATTTTGTGGTCTAGAGTTCAAGTCACACCCTCTTCTCTATCTTTTTTTTTTTTTTTAATAATAAATCTTGCTTCTCAATCAATGACTTTTACCATAAATTTATTTTAGGTTTAAAATTAATTAAAAGATCCTCTAATAATATTTAATTTGCACTTAAAGATTCATACTAAAATATTTGAGATTTGTAAAATTATTATTTAATTATTTACTTAATTTTTATATACGGGTTCTCACAATATTGCTTTGAGAACAAAAAGATGATATCCCAATTTTGGCTTTGGGATTCAAAGGATAAACAAGGGAATTAATGATAGGCCCATGCCTCTGGAAAACATGATTGCGAAGAGAATTTACCATTGTGGATCATGGAAATTCAGAAAAAAAAGCATAGGTTAGCTGTTAGAATAGCACATGAAGGAGTTGAATTCCCACCCTCTACTTAAAAGCGCTTAAGTCTTGCCTGCCATGCAATTCATTTTCAGCCTCCCTAGACCTCTTAATAAGATTCACAAGAGGAGCTTCATTTCTTGCATTTATTAATTTTGGAGAATCTTACCTAGTTATTCAACTCCATTTCAATAAAATTATTGTGAAAAAACTCTCTCTACCTTCAAAATCAATTCCCAAAACCTTTGCTGCTTGTAGAGCACACTTGGCTTGATAAAGAGACGGAGGTTGAAGAGTGCTTAATTCACAAAACCTTTTGTTATAGTTGCGTATAGCACTAGAATAAATTGAAGATTGGAGGTAAGATGATCATAAGAAGGTAAAGATTTAAATTTTGAATTCTTGGCCTAAAAATAATTTGGAGAGGTTAAGAGAGAGCCCAAAATCAGCCGAAGCTTACTTGGGGTAAGCCCTGTAGTATAGACCTTGCCGTTTAAAATTTTTGGGACAATGGATTGGAAGGGGTAGTTTTGCTGGGCTAGAGCAAGAGGGGGTTCACCAAATTTATAGGTGGCCCACTGAAATCTACACTGTGGGCTAGGTCAAATCATTTACCACTTAGAAGGTGGTCCAACTCGTCAATACGTAACATGCCCATCATGCAAATGGTCGGGATCAATCTGACATGTTGACTTCAAATTTATAGTTCTATGTAAAATTGCGAGATTAGTGTAATTTTCTTAAAAGTAAACATGTGGATCCAAGTAAGGCTCGGTCCAATTTATTTTGGTGATTTGAATCTTTTAAATTTTAAATTTTAGCGTCTTCCGATTAAATTTTTTATATAAAAATTAAATTAATCGAATATTAATAGATACATATTTACAAATTTAGATTATATTTATGTTAAAACAAATGAACCGTTTATTTTTGAAATCATCCTTGTCATTGTTTTCTTTTTTTATTTAAATAAATATAATCCAAACATGTGTGACGTGTCTGTTAGATTTATTTTCTGGTGTGACCCAATAGCCTACATATCTTTCATATGTTTTATTTTATTGGATTCCACAACTAGATAAAGCTAATATCTGAGATAAAATTCAGTAATTAAAATTTTAAATATGGGATAATTACTCTTCTAAGACAAGTATGAAACCCTGATGGACAAGAATTCTTCTGATATAGTTTATCTGATCCTCTTCTCTTCTCTATATAAGGATGGGTGACTCCTCTCACATTTATTTTTTTTTGGAACAGCCAAAAGGAAAATTTATTCATAATGATCAAGCAAATACATAGACAATTATCAATAAACAAAGAAAAAGAAATCACCACCCACCCACAGTTGGTAAGACACCAACCTAAAGCACAAGAGAGAGCTATCTCAGCAGCCCAAAACAATTTTACTCCCCTTACATAATATGAATATTTTTCCATCACTCTAAGTTCTATAGTCATCCTAATTAAGAGAGACCTAGAGAAGAAGGTGAGCCAAGAATTCAAGATTCAACTATTAGGGGTATTTTCTCAACTTCTCTAATTTAATGGTTGACAAAGGTATGTTCATTTTATGTCACGATCCAAACCCGCTCGTACAGGTTTAGCGTCGTAACCGGCCAGTAATCCTTAGATTACCAAAGGCCTCTGAACATAATAACTTATAATTAGGGGCTGCGGAAACAAATAAGGAAACATACATAGTCTATTGAGCTGTAGAGACATATATGAGACAGAAAATTTTCATACCTTATACACATAGACGTGACGTCATAATGTAGTAGTCTTATGTCACATTGATTATAAATATAGCCAAAAGGGACTTAGCCTAATATACAATTAACAGGAAACTTGTTCATAATCTGGAGAGAAAACAAAGCCTCATACGTTCACAAAACATGACCACAAAACATACGGAACCTTCTCGGGAGGCACAAAGGCTGGCTGACAAAAACTCTCCAGGCAGTCTTCATTGAGCCTGGTCACGCGCCTGGTCACACGCCTGGTCACCTACATATATACATAAATGATGAGCGGAGCCCATTGAATAATAACAAAGTAAAGAGTTTAATGAATGATGTCCCATATCATATTTCAGATCAGAAACAAATTCAGACCTACGTACTTATCCAGAAATCATAAGCAGATATTTGTAGTACATCCATTTAACTATCACAACATATCAAATTTGCATAGTCGGTACCGACGACCACATGGGTCCACACCTTGTGCACAAGTAGCCATGGTATTGTTATCCCCAGGCGAGGGCCACGTGGTATAGGCCTCGGTATTGTTACGCTCGGGCAAGGGCCACGTGTATATGGACCACGGTATTGTTACCCCTGGGCGAGGTCCACATGAATATAGGATGCCATAATTACATATCAGGAAAATGGATATTCATTCATGATTCACAAAATAGCGTTTCAGAAAATAGATCATTTCATATCATCAGAAAATAGTTGAAGTTAAACATAACTTTACAAAGTTATTACTCATAAATGGCTCCAAAGCAAACAGATAAAGAAGGCAGATCAGATAACTTACGGCGCGTGACCTACACAGATACAGAACGAATACGTACAGAATCACACACCTGGAATCGTAACTTAGTTCTTTCTTATATTGTTGTGTTCTACCTCTTTTCCTTATTATTCTGTCTTAAATAAGGCTTAAGAATGCCTAGGATGCAATGATGATGCCAAAATGTGATTCAGAACACTTAATCAAATTTGCTAAAAACAAGGGTATCACTTGAGTGCAATGTCCTTCGCTCGAGCGGATGTCCAAACATGTAAGTGGTTGCTCGAGCGCAAATTCCCTCGCTTGAGCAGTCTGTAAACTCTGCAAAAGTACTGGTTGTGTGAAATTTTCACTCAACAATCACTCGACGGTCGCTTGAGCCTGTGATTGAGGTTTTCGCTCGAACACAACTATTGTCGCTCAAGTGGTTTGCAAAACATGTAAACTTCTGGAGTATGCATTTTACGCTCGAGCCAACTATAGGTTGCTCGAGTGGAAGTGAAAATCACGGAGTGGTCGCTCGAGCATAGGATCTATCGCTCGAGCGGAGAGGCAAGATCTGGAATTTCTAGATTGCTCTGCCAAGTGCAAAATTCAATTTCAAAGTCGTAAATCATGGTCTTTTGGGCCAAAAACTTGAGGAAACTTGAGAAAACACTTGTAAATGGATAAAACATGGTGAATTCAAAATCATTTCACAAATCAAGCCTCAAAAGCTTGCCAATGCAAAACAACACTCTATTCTTTGAAAACATAACATGCATGCTTTATCTTGATGGTACCCAGCGGCGAATAATATAGCCGTTTCCGGTGATGGTACCCTTGACAATCCCATGGCAGAAGCCAACGACCATTTACAATCTGGGCGATGAGAGACTGATCCATTTGGCCCATGGATGCTTGCCAAGAAAAATGGTAGAAGACCAATTCAGCCCAAGCGGGCCCACACCACATCTGGCCCAGTTTCTAAGGACAACAAATTCAAAGCTTTGAAGGAGGACCCAGTTAGTTCTGAGAATTCCCTAAGGGGTAGGAAAACTAACAGATCGGGTATTTCTAAAGATCAAAGCCAGCCCAATAAGGTGACAAGCCTAAACCAACCCAATGACCCTAAAGGCAAAGAGAAAGTAGGGTTAAACCCCCCCAGCCAATGGATTCCACTACACCCTTTCTGCATCAAACATCACAGCAAAATCTTGAGGTCAGTACACCATATCTTCCTAATGAAGCCAGGGCAGATCCCCCACTCTGTGATCAAGCTATGGTCTCTTCATCCTCTGCCAACACATTATCAACACAGAGTCCATCTGACACCCCCTTTCCAAGGTCTATAGATCTAGCTATGGTCGAAGCTATACCCTTCCCAACCCCCTCTACAACCTCACTTGCAGCCCACAACCTAATACACAACCTTTCAGAGCCTCAGGAAAAAGCTAGTGGCCCACCTAATCCGGGTGAAGCTAAGCATGGACTAGAAGCCGACCGAACAGATGACCGAGGTGGATGACCACCGAAACTAGACCAATGCGATGGTCCTGTTATTAGGACTAGAGATAGAAGTTGCTCACCTAGTTGCTTTTGCTTGGTGGATAGAGAAAATTCGCATGACAATCATGCTAAGTTGGGAAGGGCTCAACCAACACCCAGTCCACTCGATTCAGATGGCCTCAATGAGGTCAGAAGCAGACAATCAGCGGCAGATTCGCAACATCGTTAAAGATTTGGTGTTTGACTCCCCTCTAACTTACCCATCTATGGATTTGTTACGCCTTCTATTTTGGAACTGCCGGGGAGCCGACAACAACAATTTCAAGCGTAACCTCACAGAAATTATTAGAACCCACAAGCCCGAAATTTTAGTTCTTTTGGAAACTAAGGTTCCTTTCAGTAAAATGGGAAATTTCTTCAATAGATTGGGCTTCACAGCCTCAACTATTGTTGATCTTGTTGGTCATGTGGATGGGATCTGGAGCGTATGGGATACAAGCCAAGTTATTGGGCGTGCGTCCTCTGTCACATCTCAAGCCATCCATGCGACTATCCATAAAGCTGACTATAATGAATGGGTCTTAGCTGCTGTTTATGCTAGTCCTAATTTTGTTATAAGAGACCAACTCTGGGATAAGGAAGAAGTGGCCGAAACTATGGATAAGCCTTGGTTAGTCACAGGGGACTTTAATGATTTTGCGACTCAGAGAGTACGAAGAAGCTTTAACTCCAGAAATTCTATTGTCCGAAATCAGAAATTCCTAGACAGAGTCAATAATTGCAACTTAATGGATCTGGGGAGTTCAGGTCCTAGTATGACATGGACTAATAACCGAAAAGGGCTTGTCAACACAATGGAACGTCTTGATAGGGCTATGTGCAACTCAGAATGGAGAACCATGTTCCCGGAGGCCACTGTCCGTATCCTCTCCAGAACATACTCAGACCATTCCCCCTTCTTGTTTACATTCAAGGTATGCATCAACTCAACCCCCTTAATAGGCCTTTCCGCTTTGAAGCTGCCTGGATGACACACCCAGGTCTCATTGATGTTATTAATTCTTCGTGGACTAGTATGAACCATAACCTCATTGATTCCACTACTGTCTTTACCTGTAAAGTTAAAGAATGGAACAGAGAGGTCTTTGGTAATATATTTAAAAGGAAAAGACACCTTTTGGCCCGGATTGAAGGCCTCCAAAAAAGTTTAGCTAATAAGTTTTCTCATAGTCTCCAAAGTCTTGAGAAAGAACTCATTACTCAATACAATTCTACTTTGTATCAAGAAGAAATTATGTGGTTCTAGAAAGCTAAATCCAAGCACATTCTGCTTGGGGACAGAAATACTAGGTATTTTCATATCTCCACTATTACTAAGAGAAGAAAAATTAAAATTAATGCTCTTAAGGATCAATTTGGGAACTGGATTACTGATTCTGTTGGTATTAAAGCTATTATTCTTGATTATTTTCAAAATCTTTTTAGTGCTAGCCCTATAATTCAACTGGATCATTGGAATAATATTTCTCATAATCATTTCACTCCAGAAGACAATGCTCGTTTAACTCAACCTGTTTCTAACTTTGAGATCTTGAGAGCTATAAAAGATGTAGATGCCTTTAAAGCCACTGACAAAGATGGCATTCAAGCCATTTTTTATCAAAAATACTGGCATCTTGTAGCTCAATCTGTGTGTGAGTTTGTGAATACTTGTTTCCTTTCTAAACAGATCCCTAATATCATTAATGAGACTCTTATTGTGCTTATTCCTAAAGTTAACAATCCTAAGTCCATTAGACAATTCAGGCCCATTAGTTTATGCAATGTCTCTTATAAAATCATTACCAAAATTTTAGTGGATAGAATCCGACCTCTCATTGATAACCTGGTTAGTCCCAATCAAAGTAGCTTTATCCTTGGTAGGAGCACCACTGATAATATTATCATCACTTAGGAAATCTTGCACTCCTTAAGACATAAAAAAGGTAAAAAAGGTGGTATGACCTTCAAGATTGATTTAGAAAAAGCCTATGATCGTTTGTCTTGGGATTTCATCAAAGATACCTTAATTGATTTCAAACTGAATGATTCTTGGATTGAGTTAATCATGAGCTGTGTCTCTAATAAGCATTCTTCTATTCTTTGGAATGGTGAACTTATTGAGGGTATTCATAATGGGAGAGGGCTTCGTCAAGGTGACCCCCTTTCTCCTTACCTATTTGTGCTCTGTATGGAGAGATTATCCAATATGATCAACACTAAAGTGAGAGAAGGCTCTTGGAAAGGCATTAAGGTATCTAAATCCAGCCCTCCCTTATCCCATTTGTTTTTTTCGAACCACCTCATCCTTTTTGCCCAAGCTGACCACCTAAACTGTGATTCAATTTTCAAGGTTCTTACTGAATTTTGTGCAGTTTCTGGTCAAAATATTAATCATGCTAAGTCCAAGCTCTTTGTCTCTCCCAATATCCATCAAAATTTTGCTAAGTCCTTTAGCACCCATAGTGGCATTCCCCTAACCCAGGATCTGGGCAAATACCTTGGTTCCCCCTTACTTCACAAGAGAGTGACTAAAGCCACCTTCAGTGAGACTCTGGAGAAGATGAAAACCAAACTGGCAAATTGGAAAACCCAAACTCTTAACTTAGTAGAAAGAGCCACCCTTATTCAAGCTATCACATATGTCATCCATTCCTACACTATGCAAACTATGGAGCTTCCTAGACTCATCTGTGATGAGATTAATAAGCTCAATAGAAAATTTCTTTGGGGGGACACTGAAACTCATAAAAACGTTCATCTAGTTAACTGGGAAAGTGTTTGCAACAGTAAATCTGAGGGTGGTTTAGGTATTAGAAAGGCTAGGGACCATAATGCTACTCTTCTTACTAAACTGTTGTGGAAATTTTTGAGTGATAGATCAAAACTTTGGTGCCAAATTCTTCATTCTAAATACTTGCACCATCACAACTTCTTTAGTTGGCCTCAGAATTCTCAAGCTTCCCACATTTGGAGAGGCATTTGCAAAACCAGGGACACTCTCAGATGTGGAGTTAAATGGGTGGTTGGTAATGGTGAAACTATTTCCCTTTGGAATGACTGGTGGTGTGGTTCTAAACCCTTAGCCCTAACAAATAACAACTACCCAACCAATGACTTTGACAAAGTTAAGCTAATCTTGGATGAGGATGGAAATTGGAACATGGACAACCTTGCAACAATTGTTACTCCTTGTGACCTCTCTGAAATTGTTAAAATTTTGCAGGCCCAGTTTTGTAACATTTCCTGATACTCCCTCTTGGAGTGGATCTACTTGTGGTAAATTCTCTACTACCTTTGCTTTTCAGTTTATTACTAATCTTGTTGTGGATGACAGGGATTGGCTTTGGTTCTGAAAACTCAAACTCCCTCAAAAACTGAAAATTTTCCTTTGGCTTATCCTAAAAGGCAGACTGCTGACCAATCACATGTGCCTTGTGAGAAATCTGTCCTCTTCAGATTTGTGTCCTAGATGTGGACACTTTAGTGAAGACATGTTGCACCTTCTTAAAGACTGTGCCCACTCTAAGGCACTCTGGATTCACATTCAAAATCAATTTTGGTGGGAAGAAGGATCAACACTGCCCTTGTTTGATTGGGTGTCCTTTAACTCAAAGAGCAAAATAACACTGTCTGGCACAAAATGGTTTCTGATTTTTGTTGTTACACTTTGGCAAATCTGGAAGGATCAAAATCAAATGGTCTTTGATCAAACTATGAGACCAATCCATACCAACCTTAAACTCATCAGGGATTATGTGCATAAAATTAATGAGGCTTTTCAATCTCCCCTTCACCCCTAATTTTCTTTACCTAAGCTAATAAAATGGTGTTTTCCTACTGTAGGCACATTGAAGCTTAACACAGATGGCTGTTCAAAGGGTGACCCAGGTCAAGCAGGATATGGAGGCCTCTTGAGGGATGAGACAGGCACTTGGATATGGGGCTACTATGGCAATTTGGGACACTGCACATGCTTGGAAGGAGAAATTTGGGCCATCTACCATGGACTCACCATCTTGTTCTAGAAAGGGCTGTCCAACGTGGTAATTGAAACAGATTCTGAACAAGTTATGCTCCAGATTCAACAAAGGCCACACCCAAACTCTCCTCTCAAGGCTTTCATTGAAGATGTCAAATTCCTCCTTCAGAGATGCCACTGTTCAATCCTCCACACCTTGAGAGAAGGCAACATAGTAGCTGATAGATTAGCTGATTTAGGTGTTGCCCAAGCCGAGCATGTAAAAATCCTTGAGGATCCTCCTATGAAGGTCACAACTCTCCTCATTGAGGATATGACTGGAGTGGCTGGACTGAGGGAGTAACCCTCTGTTTGTAATTCTGAACTCCTTTTTCTTCTTGTCTGTTTTTATCATTTCCTATGAATCAAAAAAAAAAAAAAAAAAAAAAAAACTTCCAAAACATGATCAATTAGGGTCATGTGGTAAGAAATGTGATGCATTCTCAAAACAAGGCCAAGATGGACACATGCAAGTATAACTTGAGTGAAATTCATACTCAAAATGCCATGATATATTCATGCATGCATAGAATGATCCTCCTTTCTAATTCATGAGATCTTTTGCCTAACTTAGCTTAATTCTCAAGAATTCTTGTATTAAAGTCTTGATTACAAAGTTTAAGGGCAAAATTCTTACCTAGAGTCTTAATTGCACAAGTGTAGAAACTTCAACTCCCAATTTCTTTGTAAGTCTCCAACAATTCCTAGCAATTTTTCCTTTTCCTAGCTTTGAACTCAATGTTTCTTCTATCTCTCTCTCCCACGTTTTCTCTTCAAGGTAGGGTGATAGGAGAGTGTAAGGTGAGCTAATGAGTTCATATGGGCCTTATATAGGCTTAGTTTGTGGCTTAGTTAAATTTTGATTAAGCTACTTAATTGGACATTAATTATTCTAATTTAATCATTCCGAATCGAATTTTAATTAAACCTACCGTAATGTCCAATTAAGTCAAGCCAAATTCGTAATCAGATGCCGATAAATCCTTCAATTCACAAAACAAAACAGAAATACAAACAAATATTTCTACGATAAACAGATATAAGCACAATAATGCGACACACACATGCAATTAATTCAGAATTTCACCTTAATTACTAATTAGGCTTATTTAATCATGAATTAACGTTAATCAGAGGTTGGGGTTGTGTCACGACCCAAACTCGTCCTCAAAGGTTTAGCGTCGTAACCGGCCAGTAATCCTTAGATTACCAAAGGCCTTTTAAAACTTGACTTGAGACTAGGGTTGCGGGAGTAATTACATAAAGAAATATACAAAGTTCATCGAGTTGTGTAGACATACATGGAACTAAAAATCTTAAACTTTATAAGCATACGAGTGACGTCATAGGTACAATATTTACATGTCACTATCAAGTACATACAAAAGGAGAACTTGTTCATAAAACAAAAGAAACAATCTTATACATCCATATTGACACAGCCATAAAACATGACTTGGTTATCTAAAAAAGGAACCTCCATGGGAGGCACAATAGCTGGCTGACACCAAAACTCCAAGCGGCAGCTTAGGCCTGATCACGAGCCTGCTCACCTACATACATAATAAATAACTAGTGAGTAGAGACCCAGTGAATAATAACAAAGTAAATGGATAAATGAATGATGTCCCATAACTGTAGCTGAAGCTGAAATTCACATTCGTATTCTCGTTCTGAGCATGTATACAAAAATCAGAGTTCATGCTTAATCTTGCGTATTATATCTGTTAGTGCTAATAGATCTCATACAGAGTGGCTTAAATCATTCTTGTCAATTCTACTTAGGAACCTCCAGTCAAGTATAGATAACTTGTCAGTTCCATAAGGAACCTCCGGACTGGAAACTTGTAAACTTGTCAATTTGATTTAGGAATCTCCAACCGGGTATAGATAACTTGTTAGTTCCATAAAGGAACCTCCTATAATGACCCTCATCCTCGTCTTAGCCATGTTCATGTGCATCTGCATGATTTTGTTTTGTTAAGCTTGCATTTATAGATTTTGACTTATTTTGCCTAAAGTAAAGGTCCCTGTCTTGTTTTGTGCTTATGTGATTTGCTTAAGTACTGCTAGTATGCTTTGTTCCTTGCTTGGTGTGTGTAGCCTAAGTCCCACCCTTGAACCTCTTATACCTAGGACCATCTCAGAACCACTTTGGTTGACATCCACCTTTACCCTGGCATATTAGTCGAGATGTCATCATCTAGGCTGAGGTGTGCATCACCTAGGCCGAGATGTGTATCATCTAGGCCGAGATGTTATCATCTAGGCATCTAACATCCTTGATCCTTGCACCCAGTGATCTTGTTCCTGGACTGGTATGACCTAAACCGAGGTGTGGCACAACTAGGCCAAGTGTTATCCTTCCTAGCCGAGATCATTGAGACCTTACTTGCCGAAGCCTATGTCTTGATTCGAGGTCATTGCCTTGTCGAAGTGCCCTTGTCACCTTGCTTGTTATACACACTTTGTCATACTCTTGTCTTGTCATTCTGTCACCTTTTTTAGGAGATCCAATCCGGCGTTGCCACGTGTCCCAGCAGAGGGTTAAGTTAGGTACTAGCTGAGAACCCATATCATTTTGTGTCATACCTTTTGCATTGTAGAGAGAGAAGCTCTAGGAAGAGGAAGAATGAGTTCTTGAGAGAAAAGTAAATTTCCAAGCTTGATCTTTAGAGTTTGAACCGTTAGATCTGTGTTTTGAGGTTAGATTCTTGATCTACTCTTGTTGTTCTTTATATTGATCCGATCACATTGCATGATCTAGCATGATACATGAGTTATGCATTGATTTAAAGTTTGGTTTTAGAAAGAGAAAATGATGTTCTTGTGTTCTTGAAGGAAAACCATGTTTTGATCCGAAAGTTTGTATCAAGATCCATGTTTTTGTATTTGTTTTCATGAAATCTCCAAGTACGGGTACTCAGGTCCATGCTTTTGAACTCATATCATGAAATCTCAGATTTTGAATAAAGAAGTTACGATTTTAGCATTCATGTTCTTCATGTTCTTCAAGAAGAAACCCAGATTTTCCAAACTTCATTTCCCTAAGTGTGGTCACCGAGACCCACTCTTGCCTAGATCTCACACCTAGGCCAAGCATCGTACATCACCTTGGCCTACCTTGCATGATCACCTGCACTTTAGTCTACCTTGTACGCGCACCTAGGCTTAGGAGACCATACCTCGGCCAAGAGGTGTGGGACCTCAGCCAAGACCTGGTTGGTACCCAGCATGTTTTCCCGAGATGAAAAATAATGTTTTAACTCCTAGCACATGTTTTGCTTTGTCTTGACTTAGTTTTGAAAGAAGTGCCAAGATCATTTGCACTCATGTAAAGCTTGTTCTAGGGATGCATTTCATATCCATCTTTGAGCATCTCTTCTTGTCTTCTTGAAATGCATTCAATGGGATTTATTATGTACTTGTAAGCCTTGGACCCTTGCTTTAATCCCCGCACCTGAAGAGCTATGTGAGTGATATTTTTAATAAAGTTATGTTCTAGTGTTTTGATAAAAACTTTGTTTGTTTTGTTTGGAAAAGTGTTTGTTCAAGTATGAATGATTATTCCTAGTTTTGTATCAAGTATTATCTTGTTTTGATGACATTCTTGGAAAGTCCTTAGTGCTAGGGGACTATAATGTAACTGGTACCCTTGTTTGAGATATCTCCCTTGCCACCGACGGTCTTGTACGGGTGGGTTTGTCTAATCGATTCCGGGTCGATTATTCCCTTGTTTTTGTCAGGAATGTCATCCCTTGTATTATATTGATGCTAGTAAGCATCCCTTGAAACTTTGAAAGACTTGATAGATGAACTTGGTTCATCCCTTGATTTGTACAAGATATGCTATGTATTGTTTTGATAAAGATCTCGAATATCATTCATTCAAACCTTTATTACTAATATCATTCACTGAGTATCCAAGCTCACTCTCTTCTTATATATATGTAGGTGACGAGCAAGAAGGCGGTTACACATAGATGTTATTTGCAAGTTGTTTTAGACTTATGTTTTGCTAGCATCTTAAAGATTATGCTTCTTGGCTTTGTAATTCATTTCTTTTGTATATGTCGGCTTGAGAAGCCTTTTGATCAAGATGTAATATGTACTTTATTTTATTTGTATCCAAGTTGTAAACCATGTCATGATGTATGCCATTTCATTTGATTTATGCACAGCTCTTATGGACTATTTAGATTTTAATTTATTGCTTCCGCACATGTAAGCCCCATATGTATACTTTGATTGTGTGTGACTTTGTAAGTTGGCCTTTGGTAATCTCGGATTACTGGCTATCATGGCACCATTCTACTAGGGGCGGAATGGGGTCGTGACACCTCCGGTACCGGGAACTTGTAGCATACTTAAATCATAGCATAATATCACTTGTAACATACTTGAATCATGGCATAATATCATCAATGTTTGCTATTGTTGGACAATCATTCATAGTATAAAGCATGCATTACTTTTAGCAGATCTTATTTTGTATACAAAAAATACATAAAGTTGAACATAGATTTACTAAGTTATTACTCACAGATAACAACTGCTGCAAGTGGACAATTCAACTTCCTTGAGGTGTGTGACCTGCACAGTTACAGAACGAACGTTTACTGAATTACACACCCGAAAATGATAACTTAGTCCTTTCTTATTTTGGTGTGTTTCTACCTCATTATCCTCATTATGGTGTCTTAATCATAGCCTAGGAATGCCTAGGATGGAATTAGGATGCAAAAATGCACTTGAAATCATTTTTCAAAACTTGCTGAAAACAAGATCCACGCTTAAGCGTGGCTTTCCTCGCTCAAGTGGACATGTAAAATACAAGGGTTCGCTCGAGCGTAACTTCCTTCGCTCGAGCGGTTTGAAAACTTTGAAAAAGTACTAGTTGCTTGTTTTTCACGCTCGACAGACGCTCAATCCCCGCTCGAGCATGAGACTCAGATTCTCGCTCGAGTGTGAATTATGTCGCTCGAGCATGCTGCAAAACATATGAACTTTTGGGAACATGCAATTCACGCTCGAGCGGGCTTCAGGTCGCTCGAGCGGAAGTACACGCACCCAGAGTGGTCGCTCGAGCGTGAACTCCTACACTTGAGCGTAGATGCAAATTCTGGAATTTCCAGATTTGATCTCCAAGTTCAAAACTTAATCTTTAAGCACCAAAACTTGATTTTTCTGGGCCAAAATTTGAGAAAATACATGGAAACTCTTAAAACGTCAAGAATTAAAGATCATTACAAAAAATCAGGGCCCAATGGCTTGCTAATTGTGCAAAATTCAACTTAAAATTCATGAATGATCCATGAACAAGACATGCATAAATTTCTTTAAACTCAATCTTTTCAAAGCATGATCAAATGTTACAAAACAACATGAAGCTTGATCTTTTCCCACAATCAAAGTGAATTCATGTCACGACCCAAACCCGGTCCTATGGGTTTAGCACCGTAACCGGCCAGTAATCCGAGATTACCGAAGGCCTGCTGAACAGTAATACAGTAAAACAGAGTACAGGGCCTGGCGGAAGCCAAAACAGTAAAGAAACAATGTCCAATGAGCTGCGACAGTCTATATGAAAAGATTTTTCATACATTTATACGTAAACAGTACAGAACGGTATGCACAATATTTACAATCATTCAGACTAGGGACTCAACCCTAGATAACAGTACGGTAAGCAGTCAGTCTATGCAAAACAGTGAAACAGTACAAAAAGGGGGGATTGTAAAACACCCCTAAGCCCTAACACGTTAGGCTCGGAACCTCGCAGTGAGGCACAAAGGCTGGCTTGACAAAACTGGAGTAACCCCGACGCTCCTAGCCGCGGTCTGGTGCCTGTACACCTACATATATATATGAGCAGTGAGCTAAAGCCCAGTGAATAACATAAAGCGTAAAGGGGTTTAGAATGAATGTCCTTACAGTAATGAAAACAGTTCATTTCAATCAGTATTTCAGTTGCTCAGTACAGTAAACAGTCATATGTGGTACATCCATTAGCATAACAGTAACAGTAGGTCTTAAAAGACCGAGCAGTAATGATGGCCATCAGTCAGTAAACAGTAGTGGTTCTACGAGGGAACCGACAGAGAATTCTGTCACAGTAACAGTAAGCAGTAGGTGCTAAGGATGCCACAATACAGTTCAGAATATAGGACATACATTCATTCAGTTAACAGTAATCAGTTCAGAAAACAGAACAGTTCAGTTGTTCAGAAAATAATCATTTGTGAACATATCTTTACATATTCGTTACTCACAGAGTTCGGGCTACAGTATGCTAGAGCGTGCCTCTCCAGTCGCAAACCCTACACAATTAACAGATTGAACACACTAAGCTACACAGTTGGGAAAGATAATAACTTAACCCCTAATGCCTCGGTGTGTTCTACATCCATATCCTCAACAAGATGTCTTAAACTAGGCCTAAGAATGCCTAGAATGGGATGAGGATGCAAAGATGCACATTTAAAAGCATTTTCAGAAAAACAGAGTTCCGCTCGAGCTCAGGTTTCCCCGCTCGAGCGGTAATGCAACAAAGGTACACGCTCGAGCGTAAACTTTCCCGCTCGAGCGTACTGTAAAAGTACTGGATGGGTGAAATCTCCGCTCGACGCCCGCTCGAGCTTGAGACATGACTCCGCTCGAGCGCCCAATCCTCCGCTCGAGCGAACTGTAAAACAGTGCAGAGATACTGGATGCTCGGATTCCACGCTCGAGCGGAACTTCCCCGCTCGAGCGGAAGTGCGAAATCTGGAAAACCCAGATTGCACCTCCAAGCTCAAACTCAAGTTTAAATGCATCAAAACCGATCCTCTTGGGCTGAATTTCCAGAAAACATTTATAAACACATAGAATAACATGGTTCAAAGCTCAATTTGAGAAATCAAAGCCCAAGGGTGTTTAATTCAAACTCAATTTCAAACCATTTTCATGAACAAGAAGAACATGCAAACATGCATGATTTCAAAGCTTTAATGCTGTTTCAAAAGAGCTCAAACCTTCAAAAACAAGATGAACTCATGGAGTATGACCAAAAGATGGACATGCATGTGAGGAAACGTGGACTACAACCTCAAAACTTCAATATGTGTACATGCATGCAACAATTAAGCCACAATTCAACATCTAAACCATGTTTTGGCTCTACACTCCATCAATATGACGTGAACCATGCAAGAATCAACTTAAAACATGAACAATAAGACAATGGAGCTACCTTTAGTCTTGTAGTTCAAGAAGGGAGCTCAAATATGCAATCTACCCTTCACCAATTCTTCAATTCCCAAGCAATATTGAGATGAACTCAACTCCTCAAGTCTCTCTCTCTCTCTATGGTCGGCTAAGGGTCTCACAAATAGGCCAAAGAAATGTTTGATTCAATGTATAAGGCTCAAGTGCGAGATAGTGGTCCACTAGGGGTAGTTCGGTAAATAAGGCCAACTCTGCAATTGATCAATATTTAATCTAATTTAATCGTACCTAATCAGTTTTCAGATACTTATACCATAAAATCATATTAAATGCGACGATCATAATAAACTAACCCATTTCCGGTTCGGCCGCCAATAAGGCCTTCAATTAATAGTTTAAACATAAACATAAAACACGAATAGATCAAACAAACAGTCAACAGATAAAATGCAATTCAAACAGATGTAGTCATTTATTTCAGTTTCAATTTCGGTCAGTCAGTTCAGTACTTTAATCAGTTCCATTCTCAGTCAGTTATCAGTCATTATCAGTTCCGTTTAACAGTAATCGGTGATTATCGGTAATCAATCAGTCATTAATCAGTAAATAGTATGAGGGTTGTTACAATTCAAGACATGCATAAGGGAATTCTTGGAAATCATGCTCAATTTGTGAAGAAATGGACATGCATGCATGGTATGACCCATTTTCTTTCATTCAAACTCAATTCTAGCATCATATAGCTTAATTCTTTGGTTTCTTGGACTATGTAGTTTAATCTCAAGGTTGCAAGATTGAATTCTTACCTGGAAGTCTTAATCCTTTTGATTCTTAAGAAGTCTTGTTCAACACCACCAATTCCTTAAGTTTCCTAGCCAAAACCTTCTTGAATCCAACTCTCTCTCTTGGTCCCTTCCTCTCTCACACGTTTGTGTGTGTGTGATAGCTCAAATATGTTTGACAATGAAGAAAAAGAGTTGAGTGGGGCTTATATGGAGCCTTATATAGGCTTCCTTAATGTTGGTCTATTAAAACTAATCAAATGGGTAATAAATTAATCCAATTTAATCGTTCTGAATCGAATTTCAATTGAGCTTACCATAATGTCCTAAAAATTCCAAGTAGCACATATGTCAAGTCAATCTCTGAATCGAATGCCGATAAGGCCTTCAATTCGCAGACCGAAATAAAAGTACGAACAGATCTTTCTATGTTAAATAGATATAGACACAAAATAATGCAATGCACATGTAATTAACTCAGGATTTCTTCATAATTATTTGTTAAGTATAATTAAGCATGGATTAACGTTAATCATAGATCGAGGTTGTTACAGTTTTATTCTTGAGTTGTATTGAGTTTAAAATCCTACAAACCTCAATTCCGCATTATTATTATGGTTATATATACATTAATTTCTTACATGTGGTATCAGAGCCTTAGTTTTGTGAATCAATACACCTTGGAATAATAATATATTTATGAATATTATTATTATAATTATTCATAAAATGGTACATCTGTCTTTATTATTAAAAAGAAGATTAATGGCAATTTCTTGAGAATGTCTTGTTATGTAATTTTTATCATGATATTATCTTTTGCCCATCAAAAAGAAAATAGATTTGTTAGTTGACAAAACTTCCATTACAAGTTTTCAATATATATACATATTTAAGTGAAAAATTAAAAGAGAATGATGCATTAGGGTATTTAAAAGAGAACTGTTGATAAACGTGTAATATGCATGCTTTGATTTATTATTAATTTTAGCAATAATAATTTTTATAATCATTATAATATGACACTGAATTGAGTGTAATATTTATATTATCTGCTGTTATGACAAAGTGCATGGACTAAGAGCAATTTTAGAATTTTGTTGAATCGTTCGGTCTATTAAATAAATATATTTATTTGACTGTATTATGCTTTAATAATTATGTTTTTACCTTGTCTGATTATGTACACTTATTGTCTATTATTGTTGATATTTATATATTTTCGTGATTTAAATTTGATATCATGATATAATTTTATGACATTGAATAATAAATATTGAAGTAGTTAATTCATATTAGGTGTAATTCTTATTGACCATTATATGAGATATTCATGATTGTCATATTGCATAATTTAATATATATATATATATATATATATATATATATATTCTTGTTTGTCCAGAGTTATTATTATTATATTGGTAATTGCAATCACATAAAAGAAATTCTAGAAATCATAAATAGTGATTGAATTAATGATAATTAAATAACTCAAATTAATGAATAGAGAATATTGTTGATTAGTTCCGTATTCATAAGGTTTATTAATTTAGTAGCTGCCAATGTAGCCCAGATTTGTAAAACTTATGAATATAGAATTACATAAAAAAAATTATTAAAGGGGGAACATTGAGGTCGATAATATTTTCAATTGCAGTTATAATTAGGAGATTGAGACTAACCCAAATGAGAGTCACCTTCAAATAATTATGAACTGGGTAGGGTTATGTAATTTATGTAATTTGACAGATTAGAATTGAATACCCAAAGGTAACATGACTAACTGAAAAGTTACATAAATTACTTTAGACTTACATAAGTGATTCTTGACGAGTGAACAATAAATATACCTAGTTTTGCCCAAAGGAAAGACTTTTGTGATATCAATAGTTCATCATTATAATTCTCAAAACTTTAATATGTATATTGTTTATTCCTATTTCTGCGTTACTTATGAGACATTGTGTTAATACCTCTTAAGATCTGTCAAAAAGATAGCTTGCTATCTGAGGTGGTTGGACTTAGAAGGGAGGCTATATTGACTCCTCCGACCTTCTTGGGATCTTACTTCGATATTGACCAAAGGACTCTTTAGTGACGTTACCCTAACCCTTAGAGTAAATATTTGGGGCGTCACATGTTCTATCTTATTTCAGTGAAAGTTCCCACCTCATTGCACTCTTTTGCATCGGGCGTCCCTCTACTTACTGGCACTGTTATGGCTGAATTGACAAAGCTGTTGTAATAACCCTCACCACTGCCTACCAATAAACATTGATTACCGTTAAACTGAACTGATTATAACTGATAATTGAACTGAATAAAGTACTAAACTGACAGACTGAAAACTGGAACTGAATTGACTGAGTATGTATGTTAATCTGTATTCTATCTGTTTGACTGTTTGACTATCTGTTCATGTTTTAGTGTTTAACCTGCTAATTGAAGGCCTTATCGACGGCCGAATCCGAAATTGATTAGTGTTCTATGATCCTTAGAATTAATGTGAATTTATAGTGTATTTATCTGAAAACTGATTAGGTATGATTAAATTAGATTAAAATGAGCTAATTGCATAGGTTGGACTAATTACCTTAATGCCACTTAAATGCCCACTACCTATACACCTTTGAGCACATTGCAATTAAACAACATAATTTCATCAGCCATTTCCCTTGTCATTGCCGACTAGAGAGAGAGTAAGAGGATAAGAGTGATTCAACTTGATTCATCTTTAGAATTGCTTGGAATTGGAGGAATTGAAAGGAGTTCTTGCTAGATTGAACCTCAAGATTAGTAATTAAGGAACCTAGGTATGAATTTCATTCTCTTGATTGTGTCTTTAAGTTGATTCATGCATGGTTCATGTCTAATTGAGGAGCTAAGTCATAATCTAGTTCTAGCATGTTGAATTGGAGCTTAATTGTTGCATGCATGTTAGTATTGTTGAATTTTGAGTTGAGTTCATGGCAAATTGTCACATGCATGTCCATGTTTTGAGTGTAGGCCATGTTTTCATCATGTTTGTGAATCAATTGGCTCATTAGAGCATGTTTTGAAGCTTGAAAATTATTTAAAGATCATGCATGTCATGTTTGCGGATTGTTCTTGAAAAATGGTTTAAAATTGGATTTGAATTAAACACCCTTGGGCTTTGATTTCTCAAAATTGAGCTTTGAATCATGTTATTCCATGTGTTTACAAGTGTTTTTCCAGAAATTAGCCCAAGAGGATTGAAAATTATGCTTTTGAACTTGGTTTGAGCTTGGAGGTGCAATCTGGGTTTTCCAGATTCTGCACTTCCGCTCGAGCGGGGGATAGTGACGCTCAAGCGGGGAATCCGAGCATCCAGTATCTCTGCACTGTTTTACAGTCCGCTCGAGCGAAGGATTGGGCGCTCGAGCGGAGTCTTGTGTCTCAAGCTCGAGCGGGCATCGAGCGTCCGTCGAGCGGAGATTTCACTCATCCAGTACTTTTACAGTACGCTCGAGCGGGGTATTTGACGCTCGAGCGTGTACCTTTGTTGCATAACCGCTCAAGCGGGGGAAACCTGAGCTCGAGCAGGACTCTGTTTTTCTGAAAACTCCTGAAACTGTTTTCTGATCACATCTTTGCATCCTCATCTCATTCTAGGCATTCTTAGGCCTAGTTTAGACATCTTGTTAAGGGCATAGATGTGAAACACACCGAGGCAAATTAGGGATTAAATTATTATCTTTTCCAACTGTGTAGCTTAGTGTGTTCAATCTGTTAACTGTGTAGGGTTGGCGACTGGGGAGACACGCTCTAGCATACTGTAGCCCAAACTCTGTGAGTAACGATTGTGTAAAGATACGTTCACAAATGATTATCTTCTGAACAACTGAACTGTACTGTTTTCTGAACTGATTACTGTTAACTGAATGAATGTATGTCCTATATTCTGAACTGTATTCTGACATCCTTAGCACCTACTGTTTACTGTTACTACGACAGAATTCTCTGTCGGTTCCCTCGTTGGAACCACTACTGTTACTGACTGATGGCCATCATTACTGCTCGGTCTTTTTAGACCTACTGTTTACTGTACTGTTATGCTAATGGGTGTACCACATATGACTGTACTGACTAAACGACTAAAATACTGATTTAATGAACTGTTTTCATTACTGTAAGGACATTCATTCTTAACCTCTTTACGTATTATGTTATTCACTGGGCTTTAGCTCACTGCTCATGTATATATGTAGGTGTTCAGGCACCAGACCGCGGCTAGAAGCGTCAGGGTTACTCCAGTTTTGTCAAGCCAACTACCGTGCCTCACTGCGAGGTTCCAAGCCTATCATGCTAAGGCTTAGGGGTGTTTTAGGACTCCCCCTTCCGTACTGTCTTGCTGTTTTGTTAACTGAATGGATTGTATAGACTGAATGTTTACTGTACCGTTTTATAGGGATCGAGTCCCTATTCTGAATGATTGTATATATTGTGTATACCTTTCCACTGAATGTAAATATGTTTGGAAAGTCTTTTTGCATGCAGATTGTCACAGCTCATTAGGCATTGTTTCTTTACTGTTTTGGCTTCCGCTAGGCCCTGTACTCTGTTTTACTGTACTACTGTTAAGCAGGCCTTCGGTAATCTCGGATTACTGGCCGGTTACGATGCTAAACCCATAGGGCCGGGTTTGGGTCGTGACAGCTGTAAAGCTTAAAACTTTAGGGATGCAAGTTGATGAAACTTTCCTCATGCAGTTTATTCTCACCTCACTTCCATCACAACTCGGCGCATTCAAAATTCACTCTAACACCAATAAAGATAAGTGGAGTTTGAATGAGCTGACTAATATGTGTGTTCAGGAGTAAGTGAGAATGAGGGAGGAAGGACGTCAAACTGTATTGGCTGTAAATCATGGAGCTATAAAGAAAAAGAATGGGCCTGGGGAAGAAAATCAGACTTAGAATGGTTTCACTGTCAAGCGCTACTTTTGTGGCAAGAAGGGACATGTGAAGAAAGGCTACAGCAGGTGAAACGCTTGGTTCAAAAAGAAATATAAGAAATTTTCTTTTGCTTGTTATGAATCAAATATTGCTGAAGTACTTTCTAACACTTGGTGGATTGACTCTGGGGCGACAAGGATACCTCTCAACTAGAAAACCGAAGGTTTGTGAAAGATTTTCTATATGAGGAGCCGTCTCAAAGCTGAAGTCGTAACTGTAGTAACCTATTGACTGATCTTAGAGACGGGGTCATCAGATGGATCTAGAAGGCGCTTTTTATGTTCTTTCAATTTCTAGGAATTTAGTTTCGTTATCCAAATTAGATCTTGTTGGATATTCAGTTTTATTTAATTGTGGAAAACTCAATTTAATATTTAATTCAATAATGATTGGTTTTGGTAATTTATGTGATGGTTTATATAAAATTACCTTAAATCATGAGTTTGCACAATCATTAGTAACTCTGCATTTGAATATTGGTTTAAAATGTGGTCTAATTAATGAAAAATCCTCAATCTTGTGGCATAGACAGTTGGGGCATATCTCTAGAAATAAAATTGAGAAATTGGTAAAGAATGGGATTTTGGAAAACCTAGACTTCACTAATTTTGAGATATGTGTGGATTGCGTCAAAGGAAAGCAAACCAAACACACCAAGAAAGGTGCCACAAGAAGTAATGAGCTTCTTGAGATGATTCATACAGATATTTGCAAGCCACTCAACATCCCATGTCTTAGTGATGAAAAATATTTCATCACATTTATAGATAATTTCTCACGTTATGGATATGTGTATCTAATTCATAAAAAGTCTCAAACTGTTGACAGCATTGAGGTGTACATAACTGAAGTCGAGAGACAATTAGATAAAAAGGTTAAAATAGTGAGATTAGACAAGGGTGGTGAGTATTATGGTAAATATGATGAGTAAGGCCAAAATCCTGGCCCATTTTCCAAATTCTTAGAAAAAAAAAGGCATTCTTGCTCAATATACAATGTCAGGTACGCCACAGCAAAATGGAGTTATTGAAAGGTATAATCGTTATACTCATTTTACTATGGGGTAAAGCTTTAAAGACTGCAATGTATATCTTAAATAGGGTTCCTAGTAAGGCGGTCCCAACAACTCCTTTTGAGTTGTGGACTAGTAGGAAACGTAGTTTAAGGCACTTACATATTTGGGGTTGTCTAGCAGAGGCAAGAATCTTCAACACACAAGAGAAAAAGTTGGACTCACGAATAATATCTGGATATTTCATTCATTATCCAGACAAGTCTAAAGGGTATAAATTTTATTGTCCTAATCACAGTACGAGGATAATGGAGACTGGTAATGCTAGATTCCTAGAGAATGGTGAAATTAGTAGGAGTGAGAAAACACAAGTAGTGAATTTCAAGGAAATTATGGTGGATGTGCCAACATTTGACCCTTATCGAAAATTGTTGTTCCTCAAACTATTCCACAGGCTGAGGGAAACGAACAACATAATGAAAATCCTTTACCACCTCATGTTTCACCACTTCATGAAGATACCACCATTGAAAATATTGTAGAACCACCATAACTGGCAGTTCTGAGAAGATCTCAGAGGAAAAGAAAGCCTGCCATTCTAGATTATTACATAGTGTATCTATAGGAATCTGATTTTGATATTGGGATTAACAAAGATCCAGTCTTATTTTCACAAGCCATGAATAATGATGATTTTACTAAATGGGTCAATGCTATAAATGAAGAGTCAAAATCCATGGAATAGAATGGTGTTTGGGATCTCGTAGAATTGCCTAATAATTGTAAAAAGGCTGGATGTAAATTGGTCTTCAAGACCAAGCGCGACGCAAAAGGCAATATCGAACGATTTAATGCCATGCCATACTTGTTGCCAAGGGTTTTACTCAAAAAGAAGGCATAGACTATAAAGAGACTTTCTCTCCAATATCTAAGAAGGACTCATTTAGAATCATCCTCGCATTGGTAGCTCATTATGACTTAGAGTTGCATCAAATGGATGTGAAAACTGCTTTTCTAAATGGGAATTTGGATGAAGAAATTTATATGGAGTAGCCAGAAGGATTTGCAAAGAAAGGTAAAGAACATTTAGTTTACAAATTAAAGAAATCCATATATGGCCTTAAACAAGCTTCTAGGAAATGGTATTTAAGGTTTAATGATACCATTACCTCCTTCGGATTTAAGGAAAATGCAATTGATCAGTGCATATATTTGAAGGTTAGTGGAAGTAAGTTCATTATTTTGGTGCTATATGTGGATGACATTTTGTTAGCTAGTAATGACCTTAGCTTATTGCATGAAACCAAAGAATATCTCTTCAAGAACTTTAAAATGGTCGATATGGGTGAGACAAACTATGTTATTAGCATAGAGATATTTAGGGATCGATCTCGAGAATTACTAGGACTATCTCAAAAAGGATATATTGATTGTGTTTTGGAGAGATTCAATATGCAGCTTTGTTCAGTCGATAGTGCACCCATCATGAAGGGTGATAAATTAAGTGAAAAACAATGCCCAAGGAATGACTTGGAAAGAAAACATACGAAGGACATTCCATATGCTTTGAGGCTACAAATCATGCTTTATGGTTGCGAAATTCATCTTAGGACTTGGTGTTGTTGACTCAATTGCTGAAGATATATTGTGACAATACCGCTGCAGTTTTCTTCTCTAAGAATGGAAAGTACTCCCAGTGGTTCCAAACACATGGAAGTAAAGTACTTAGTTGTTAGAGAAAGAGTCCAGAAACAACAAGTGTTAATTGAAAATTTAACCACCTCTCTTATGATTACTGATCTATTCACAAAGGGATTACCACCAAAAACATACAAAGAGCATTTTATCAGGATGGGTCTTTTAAGCAACCCATGATGTGTATAGTTAATCTTGTGTGTTTATTTTTATTTTGACACTATTTGCATAATAATAATTTTGTTTCTATTTTTTCCCGTTCTAAAAGTGTGTGTACACATTAATTTGAATATTGATAAGCAGAAAATGTCTTAACAAGACAAATTACAAGGGCCTTTCAGACAAATAATTACATATCCTAATAACGGATTAGGTTAGTGAAGGTTGTCGATGGTGTGGTGCATAGAAGGAAATATGACATAAATGTTATATAACCGCTATAATTCACATTGGTGATCTGAAGTAATCACAGTATTATAGTTTCTAACATATCTGAACTTATTAGCTATTTTTAAAATTTCGTGATCACGTATCAAAATTTTTAGTGTGGAATCCAATGAGTCAAAATTTTTATAAATTACATATTTTGAAAAAAAAAACCTCATAGTTGCATCATAATCGGCTTAATGGGCCAAGTGGGAGAATGTTGGATTTATTTTCTGGTGTGATCCAATAGCCTACATATCTTTCACATGTGTTTATTTTATTTGGACTCTACAACTAGATAAAGTCAATATTTGAGATAAAGTTCAATAATTAGAATTTTAAATATGGGATAATTACTCTTCTAAGATAAGAAGGAAATATTGATGGACAAGAATTCTTCTGATAGAGTTTATCTGGCCCTCTTCTCTCCTCTATATAAGAATGGGTAACTCCCTTTACGTAATATGAATATTTTTCCATCATTCTAAGTTCTATAGTCATTCCTAATTAAGAGAGACAGAGAGAAGAAGGTAAGTCAAGAATTCAAGGTTCAACTATTAGGGGTATTTTTTCAACTTCTCTAATTCAATGGCTAACAAAGATAAGCACGTTTTATTATTGAGTTGTATTGAATTCAAGATCCTACAAAATTCAATTCCGCATTATTATTATGGTTACATGTACATTAATTTCTTACAATGTCTACTGATATCTAATTAATCTAATTTTTTTATATAAATAGTTTACTCAAAATGCAATATCAGTTTAATGGTGTGAGATATCAAAATAGACTCCAAATGAGCCCACAAACCCACAACTGAACTCTGTAATCCAGTTAGTGAACTGATGGGATTCCCTAATCTTATCTCCGAAACTAAGAGAAAGGGACAGACAGAAGGTCACGTGAGCAAGATGGGGAGATCACTTGTATTTTGGGGTTAGGCTTGCATTTATTCATGCAAATTACAGTGTGATGAATAATGGCGGTTTGTTTTCTTATGGGTTGGGGATGTTTTTTTGTTTCTGTCCGAATGCTGAGTGGGGCTCATTGTTTAAAGCAATAGATTCATTTTCAGGACATAACTTTTTTTTTTTTAAATAATTTTTTATCTGACACGTTAGATCCATTAATTTGGGGAACCAATCACATCTTTTACTTGCAAAAGTTCCAATTAAAATCAGGACTTGGATGGTATGAATTAACCTAAAGAAATTTGTACTTAAGAGATTTCGAACTTGAGAATTTGGCAGGAGCACCAAAAAAAAAAAAAAAAAAAAAAAAAAAAAACTTTTAAAGCTAAAAATAGTGAATTTTGTAAGCTTATTTTGGCTTTTTTAATATATTTTTTTTAAATTATTTTTTTGATTCGTCAACACAAAACGAGCAAGAACAATAAATTTTTTTGATATAATTTTTAAAAAAGTCACTAAAAATAAAAAAATTCAAAAAAGTTGTGGCTTACAATTTTAGACCAAGAAATTAAGTAAAGCTTCAAAATTGCACATTGATGATTGAGATTCACTTAAAATGTATTATGTGCCCCACAACGTTAACTTTTTAAATTCATGACAGATTTTTTAGACATTTTTGTAGTACCATAGACTTTCTGTATTTATATTTGTTTATCACCATGTACACATTATCATAACAATAGTGTGCCTGAATTGACATTTTTAGTACTTTTTTTTTGGGGGGGGGGGGGGTTAGTTTTTGTTTTTAATTTTTTTTTGTTGTGAATTTGTTGTAAAGAAATTTAAAAAATTATACAATTTCAAGTTATATTTAAGGGGATTTGGTCAAAATCCCATAATAATAAAATTTTAATGCATTAAGAACGAGTATAAAAAGTTGTCTTTAAAACGTCTAACACATACTATTATTATCAAAATATATTTAGTGAATAATTTAACATTTTAAAATTTAAAATTAGGTCGAATTACATTAACGGTCTCTATGGTTTGGGTCTTACGTCATTTGGTCCCCGATTTTTCAATTGTGACATGTTTTATCATGAATTTTGAATCTTGTTCTAAATAAGAACAATTGAAGATACCATGACTCAATTTCAAGGGCAAAGTAATCAATTTGATAAAATATAAACTAATTTAACAAAAATAAATGTCAAAAAAATATTTTTGAAGTTTTAAAAATTATTTTTACCCACTAAAGATAAAATTATGTAAAATTGATAGATCTTTTAGACATTAATTAATTTATTTTTTTACCAAATTAATTTTTGTTATGTGTTTGGATGATAATCATGTAATGTGTGGTTATTTTTATTTTCATTAAATTAGTTTTATTTTTTTAAAAGTCAAATATGGCAACAATTTTGATATCATTATTAAACCAATCCATTAAATCAAAAAATCCAAAACTAAAAACATTTCATATATTAAATATATGGATTATATTAAAAGCCTAACAACCATCTATTATATGATCATCATCCAAACTCATAATAAAAATTAATTTGGTAAAAAAAAAATTAAATATCTAAAAGATTTATCAATTTTGCATAATTTTATATTTGGTAGGTAGAAATTATTTTTAAAAAATTCAAAAATATTTTTTTGACATTTATTTTTGTCAAATTAGTTTATAATTTATCAAATTGACGACATTGCTCTTGAAATTGAGCAATGGTATTTTCAATTGTCCTTATTTGGAATGAGATTCAAAATTCAGTGTCAAATGTGTCACAATTGAAAAATCAGAGATCAAAGTGACACGAGTTCCAAACTATAGTGACTATTAGTGTAATTCGCTCTTAAAATTAAATAGTTTTTGATTTAGATATTGATTTTTAATAAAATTAGTATTTTTAAAATCCTGTCATTAAGATCTATCACACAAGGGGAAATTATTCAATAATTTGGGAGTACCACGTGTCTGTACTCCATAACCAATCATTATTTAATATGCCCCCTAATATTCCTCAATCACCCAACACAATATCTCACCAACCCATCTTTTTCACTAATCATAATGCTATGGAATACAACATGTCCATATTCCAAAATTATTGAATAATTATCCATCAAACAAGATCCATGTTGATTAAAAAATTCTTTAAACAAAAAATACCGTCGAAATTAACGTAAACAGTAATATGTTACTCTATTTGATAGTAACATGTTACTCCGTCTGACAGTAACATATTACTCTAGTTCACAGTAACATTTTACTGTTATAAAAAATAGAGTACATACTAGATGAATCAACCAAAAATACACATATGTAACATTTTTAAACTTATCTAAAATAAAATAAAAATGTTCTTGTCAAAAGAGTTCTGTGATATATATATACATATATATATATATATATATATATATGCATGGGCAATATTATCCAAGAAAAAAAAAATTACTTTATTCTTATTCAATTATGTGCCTCCTCCTTAAGGAGGTTATAAAGTAAAATAAATTAAATTATCTTTTTCATCAAATAAGGATCTATTAAATTTCTCTATTTAACTAGCTAGACAATATATATATATCTATATATATGTAATATAAAAAAAATCGAAAAAAAGTTTACTATACGATATTTTGGCTTTTTCTTTTTCTTTCTTTGTTTCTTTCTTTATTTATTTTTTCAAAGATCCTTTTATATTAAGACTGTTGGAAAATTTGATTTTTATTGGCTTATTTTGGCCAATTTTGAGTCCAAATTTGAGTAAGACCCATACGTTTTTTGAGGTGAGTCCAAAGAGGTGACATGTTCCTTACTGCATTGCAAGTCACACGGTGAAGATGGTTCGTCAAACCATTTATAATTGAATGAGAAGTTGATGTCGTTTTCGGATTCGCGGAATGTACTATTAAAGAATAAAATGTGGGTTTCTTTGTAATGATAGTCTCACATTGGAAACTTAAAAGAACTTATGTGTATAAAAATTCTAGGGGATAACACTTGGGTTGGGCCCCAATGGATACCCCAAGTTTGTAAAAGGGAGGAGTTATGGACAAAGTGAGCCTTGGCTCAAACCACCATGTGCACGCGCTGTCGGCCGGGCCGGGCCGGGTGCGGGTGCGGGTACGGGTTATGGGTTAGGTTCTTACATTAATTTTTTGGACAAAATTTATTTGAACTTTTTTCAAAAATTCTTGCAGGAAAATATTTTTTCTAAACGAATTAATTCAAATTTTTTTGCCAAAATTTGAATTCAATTTTCTGCCTCCTCCTATCCGAAATTCCCTTCTAGTCTCCAACGAATTCAAACTGTCTAAACAACTTGAAACTGCCCAGTAGTTATCTGTTCAAAACTGTTTACACCTGTTCAATTGAAATCAGACCTGTTCAGGTTTGAAAACCTACATGTTCGAGTCTGTCCCAACAGTTACCATTTGCCTATAAATAGCGATCATTTGCAGCAGATTTTCACATCCAGGAAAAATTCTTCTCTTCCCAGTTTTGCTCTTTGTGTGCATTATTCTTCATACTAGTTCTTAGGAGAAAATTCTGAGAGTATAGAACATAGGGTTTTGTTCGCCGTACAGATTGTTTGGAGTGCTACTACAATCTATGTAGATCATTGTATCCTGAGGGATAGACGTCGCTTATCCGTAAGCACCGTAGCGGGGCGAACCTGTCTTAAAGACAGAGTGTTACACATTCAACTTGATCTCTTTTTTTTTATTCGGTTCGGTAAGTAAATTCTGTAAGTAATTTATTTTTTATTTGTTTGATTTGTTTCAATTTTTTATTTTACACGGAAGATTGTTCTAACAATCTTAAGACAGATTCGAATTATTCTGTTTATACAAAAATTTTTGTTTGTTTCATGTTCTTCCTTTCTTCTTTTTACATAAATTTTTCTGTGCTTATACAAAATAATATTCTGGTTTGAAAAATAAATAGTAATAACGTACTATTTGAAAAATAGTAGTAATATACTGCTTATTTTCTTTAACAACTGGTATTAGTATATTGGTAATCATTAACAATTCAGAATATTTATCTATGAAGTTGGTCAGAAATTCATTTTGGTTTTTAAAAATAATTTCTGAGTTTTTCATTAATTAAAATTCTATTTTCAATATTTTAATTTTTGAAGTGTTACAATTTTTTTTTTTGTATGGAATTAATTTTTTTAAATAAAATTTTATTTTATTTTCAAATTAATTGAAAATAAAATTTACAATTCTTGTTTATTTTATTTTTACAGAATTAAATTATGTGTTTATGATTTTAATTTTCTATATAGTATAAAGTTCTAATTATAATTTTGTTTTGTAATTTAGAATTCATGACTACTGAAACTAATGCTCAAACAAGTACTGGTATGGTGGTTGCAATTGCTCTAACTCCTTCTCGTGTTTTGACTGTGCCAATAAATCACGTTGAGAAGCCAGAGAAGTTCTTAGGAATTGATTTTAAAAGATGCCAGCAAAAAATGTTGTTCTATCTTATTACTCTCAACCTAGTGCGTTTTCTCCGTGAAAATGCTCTTACTCTGAAAGAAGATGAAACTGACTAGCAAGTGGTTACTATGGTTGATGCTTGGAAACATGTTGATTTCCTTTGCTGGAACTACACATTGAACGGACTTGACAATACATTATACAACGTCTACAGTCCTATCAAGATGGCAAAGGAATTTTGGGAGTCTTTAGAGAAAAAATACAAAACAGAAGATGCTGGCCCAAAAAATTTCATAGTAGGCAAATTTCTAGACTTTGTGACGGTTGATTCTAAGACTGTGATCAGCCAAGTTCAAGATTTCCAACTCATTCTACATGACATTCATGCAGAAGACATGTCTCTCAATGAATCCTTTCAAGTTACTACTTTAATTGAAAAATTACTACAAGGTTGGAAGGAATTCAAGAACTACCTCAAACACAAGCACAAAGAAATAACTTTAGAGGAATTAATTGTGTATTTGAGGAATGAAGAGGACAACCGCAATTCAAAGAAACGGGCTAGTAAGCATCCAATGGAGTCTAAGGCAAATGTGGTGAAACATGCTCAAAAAACAAAGAAACAAAAATATTCTGGAGAAAACTCTGAACAAGGCACTAAAGGAGGGGAAACTAAGAAGTACAAGTTTAATGGCAAGTCTTACATCTGTGACAAAGAGGGACATCGGGTCAAAGATTGTCGTAACAAACACAAAGGCAAAGAAAGATCAAGCAAGAAGCCTGCTCAAGTCAATATGACCGAAGTGAACAAAATTACCAGTGGTATAGATGACATAAATCTTTCTACAGTTGTTTCCAAGGCAAACCTTTTTAGAAATCCTAAAGAATGGTGGGTGGATATTGGTGCTACTTACCATATTTGTGCCGACAAAAAGATTTTCACCTCTTATTCTGTGGTGGACAACGATGAATAACTTTTTATGAGCAGCTCCTCTACTTCTAAAGTTGAAGGATATGGAAAGATTATTCTCAAAATAACATCTAGAAAGGAACTCACTCTCAACAATGTGCTGCATGTACTAGATATTCGCAATAATCTTGTTTCTGGATCTTTGTTAAATAAAAATGAGTTTAGGCTAGTTTTTGAAAGTGACAAATTTGTACTTACCAAAAATGGGATGTATGTAGAAAAATGTTACATATCTGATGGCCTTTTCAAACTCAATGTAATGATTGTTGTACCCTCTGTTATTAATAAAAATGCATCTTCTTCTTACTTGCTTGAGTCTTAAAATTTGTGGCATGGTAAACTAGGACATGTTAATTATGGATCTTTGCGTAGATTAATTAATATGGAATGTTTGCCTAAATTTGAAATTGATCCAAATCATAAATGTGAAATTTGTATTGAGGTAAAATTAACCAAAACTCATTTTCATTCAATTAAAAGAAGTACAAAACCACTTGAACTAATTCATAATGACATTTGTGATTTTAAATCAATTCAAACTAGAGGCGAGAAAAAATATTTTATCACTTTCATAGATGACTATACTAGATGTAGTTATATTTATTTAATTTGAACCAATGATGAAGTTTTGGAAACTTTCATTCAATTTAATAATTGAAAATCAACTTAGTAATAAAATTAAAAAACTGAGAAGTGATAGAGCATGGAAAATTAAAAAACTGAGAAGTGAATCACCTTTCGGTGAGTTTTGTAAAGAATATGGAATAATTCATAAAAAACTGCTCCTTACTCACCTCAGCAAAATAGAATTGCTGAAAGGAAAAATGTGATTTTAAAAGAAATGATGAATTAATCAGTTCTGAATTACCTCAGAACTTGTGGGGGGAAGCAATATTTTTTGCTGTTTATATATTTAATAACGTACCCCGAAAGAAAGTGAATCAAACACCTTATGAATTGTGGCATGAGAGAGTACCATCCTACAAATACTTAAAAATGTGGGGGTGTTTAGCTAAAGTGGCTATTCCTAGTACTAAAAAGACTAAGATAGGTCCTAAACTGTTGATTGCATATTCATTGGTTATGCCAATAATAGTAGTGCATACCGATTTTTGATTCATAAGTCAGAACATTCCAAAATGCATATAAATACTATTATTGAATCTTAGAATGCATCTTTGTTTGAACATGTATTTCCTAATAACACTAAACAAGAGACTAGTAATAATAAAAGATCTTATAATTCTATTACTAGTCATGATAAAAAAAAACAAGATCAAGAATAAGAACAAGAGACAGATCAAAATGAAGAAGAGGAACATAGGCGTAGTAAACGTGCTAGAATTTCAAAATCTTTTGATCCAGATTTTCTAACATTTTTGTTAGAAAATGAGCCTTTAACTTTAAAGAAGCTATGTCCAGTCCTGAGGCTCCTTTATAGAAAGAAGCTGTAAATAGTGAAATTGAATCCATCTTGCAAAATCACACTTGGGAATTGATGGATTTGCCACGAGGTTATAAACCTCTTGGGTACAAGTGGATTTTCAAGACAAAAATGAAAGCGGATGGATCAATTGCAAATACAAGGCAAGACTTGTGATCAAATGATATAGACAAAAAGAAGGTCTTGATTAGTTTGACACATGCTCACTAGTTACTAGAATAACATTCATTAGAATGCTAATTGCCATTGCATCTTTGTATAATCTAGAAATTCATCAAATAAATGTTAAAATAGATTTCTTAAATGGTGAGTTAGAAGAAGAAATTAACATGAAGCAACAAAAAGGTTTTTCTGTTCCAGAAAAAGAAAAGAAAGTGTGTAAATTGGTAAAATCATTATATAGTTTAAAACAAGTGCCAAAGCAATGACATGAGAAATTTAGTAAGGCAATGATGTCAAATGGATTTAAAATTAGTGAATGTGACAAATGTGTTTATATATATTAAAAACACAAACTAATGTTATGCTATAGTATGTCTTTATGTGGATGATATGTTCATTATAGGTAGTAATAATGACATGATTAAAACTATTAAGAAAATATTGAATAAATATTTTGACATGAAAGACATGGGGATTGCTAATATAATACTTGATATAAAAATTACTAAAACATCAAAAGGTTATGCCTTATCACAATCATATTACATTGAGAAAATACTTGTCAAATTTAGCAAAGATGATGATCATTTTGCTAGAACACTTGTGAATGTTAATTTGTTTCTTTCTAAAAAGTGTACAAGAAAGTATTTCTCAATTAGAGTATACCCAAATTATTGGAAGCTTAATGTACTTGATGAATTGCACTCACCCGGATATAGCTTTTGCAATAAGTAAATTAAGTAGATATACGAGTAATCTAGGAGTAGAACACTGGAAAACAATTATAAGGGTTCTAAGATATCTCTGATTTACTCGTAACATTGGGTTAAATTATACTAGATATTTAGCAATCCTTGAAGGATACTGTGATGCAAACTGGATATCGGATACTAGAGATTCAAAATCCACTAGTGGGTGTGTCTTTGCTCTTGTTGGTGTGGCTGTATCTTGGAAATCTTCCAAACAAACTTGCATTGCTAGGTCTACTATGGAATCAGAATATATAGCTTTAGATAAAACTAGGGAAGAAGCAAAATGGCTTCGCCACTTTCTTGAAAATATTCTAATGTGGCTAAAACCGGTGCCTGCTATATGCATACATTGCGATAGTCAATTAGCAATAAGTAGAGCACAAAGTTATATGTATAATGGTAAGTCAAGACACATTCGTTGTCGACATAACACCGTAAGACAACTACTCTCTAAAGAAATTATTTCCATTGAATATGTGAAATCTAAAGACAACATAGCAGATTCACTAATCAAAGGGTTAGCAATAGAGTTAGTTGAAAATTCATCGAGGGGAATGAGACTTAAACCTATTAAATAAGGGTTACCACAACGGCAACCCAACCTAATTGACTGAAG